>NC_048229.1:78301280-78335537 GCF_002007445.2 Ailuropoda melanoleuca
CCCACCCCGTCCCGCGTCACCCAGTAGCTAAGGGGAAACGAAAACAAAGCCGATTTCTCCTTGGCAACAAGAGATACCCCCTCCCGCCGCCCCCCCTTCCTTTTTCCTTCTGGTTCTGAACGTGAAACCCTGTTGGAAACAGGTCCCTTGACCCTCGCCCTTGACATTCAAATGGCTGAATGGAGGAGAGATTGCTACTCGCACGTCTTGGGGCTGCTTTTTTTTTTTTTTTCCCTCTGTCTCTCCTTTTTTTCTTTCAAATGAGTAATCCCTGAAGATCTTAACCCCCCAATTTCATCACCCTCACCTCCCCCCTTTATTTTTCTCGCGCTCCTCTCTGCTCTCCCGCCTGCTTCCCTCCGCCGTGCGCCCCCCTCCTTTTTTTATTTGCATCTCAAGTCCAAAAGGCAGAAAATACACACGCGGCGGCGAAGACACCGGGCAGCCGTGGAGGCTCCGGCCCGTCCTCGGTCGTCAGTCACCCCATTGTGGATCTGCCCGGGCCGAGGTGGCCGAAACTGTCCGGGCGCTGGCCCGAGAGAGAGAGCCCTTTCATCATCTTAGGGAGGGAAAAAAAAAGAAAAAAAGACATTTTTCTCCGTCGCTCTCGGGATAGCTCTTCCGTCTTTATTTTATTGTTTTGGACATTTTTGAGCGCCTTGGCTCGGACGGCGCTTTTTGTCTCATTGCTGGGTTTAAAAAAAATTTTTTTTTCCCCTTCTTCATCCCTCTCTGGCCACTATGGAATTCTAATTTGAATCATGTTTGGATTGAAGCCGCCTCTGTATTACTTACCAGGTAAGCGAGCTGTGCGCCTCCCCGGGTCCTGCGCGGCGCCGGCGCTTCCCGGACCCCCACCCCCTGACCCCCCCCCGACCCGCACCCTGGGTCGGGTTGGTGGGTCGGGCGGGCTCGCGCGGCCGGCAGCTCCCGCTGCGGTCGAGCGGGCGGTGTGTGCGCTACGTGCGGCGGGGAGCGCCCACCCGGCCCGCCGCCCCCACCGCGCCGCCGCCGGGGGTTGCGCGTCTCGCTCCTTTTGTCTGCCCCGAGCCGGCTCCGCCGCGGCGGTGCAGCGAGCGGCTGGGGCACGCTGCCTTCCAAGGTGAATTAAGCACCGGTGTGAAGTTACTTTGCTGCAGACCGCCCCGATCGGGTGGCAGGCGCCCCCCTCCCGCCCCCAGCCTGGGGCTTATTTTCCTCTGCCTCCAGCCAGCCCCTTGCGCCGTCTCTGCGCGAGCGTGGCGCGCCTGCCCCCCGCCCCCCTTCCTGCCCGGGTTTCCCTGGAAGGTTTTGTTCCTGCCGAGGTCGGAGGAGGGGGCCGGGGGAAGCTCCGGAGGGTGGTTGGCGTGGCTTCCTGTTTCCCTAACCTTCTGCGCGCTGACAGCAGCCTGCGGTGTAACTTTCTGTTTCGGGGCAAGTCGTGCTTGCAGCCCAGAGTGGAGGGGCGGGGAGGGGGTGACAGGAGGTTTGGGGAGCCCCTCTTGAGTTCACCTTATTTGGACTTTGAAACCTTAAAAATTATGACATGTAGGCTGAGGGCAAGCTGGGAAGCCAGGGGTTCCTAGCGAGGGAGGTAGGAGCCTAGGTGATCCCTGGGGCCCTCCCGGCTGCTTCCTTGTCACCCCCTTCCCGTGTCCCTGGGGTCGGGAGTAACTGACTAGGCCTGCCCTCGGTGGGCCCCTGACGCGCAGGTCAGGAAGGCAGGGCAGCCGAGCTGTTTTTCTCTCCCTTCTTTCCTTTGGGAGTTTCATCTGCCCTGGGAGTTCACACAGTTCCTGTGGAAGTTGGGGGGCCCATGGATCTGGGGGAGGGGAAATGGGGGGGCTGTAGGGAGGAGGGGAAGTTCTGGGCTCATACTGGGGCTTCTAAAATTCTGCAGAAGAGGCTGCCGGTGGAGGGTAATTTCGCCCTGTTTTGCTGGCGAAAGGTGCAGGTGGCTGAGTGTGGGGTTTGGGGTTTTTCACTGTACGTTCGGAAGAAGCCCCTGTCCCTTTGGTTGAGGCTCCCACAGAAGCCCCGGAGTCCGTGGGAGGACGGTGGGGGGAAGGCAGGGCCTGGACAGGGCCCAGCTCTGCTGGATCTGGCACTTGCCGCCCTGAACCAGGACAAGGGGAAGAGGTCGTCCAAGAGTCCAACAGACTTAAAAAAAAAAAAAAAGTAGGAAGGCTGATGGGTTCTGGATGAAATCTGTACAGTTATTCTGAGTTTCTTTGTGGCTTTAGGTCCCCAGCCCTTCCCAGAAACTGACAAGGTCTGCATTTCTTGCTTGGTGCCTACATCGCTTTTGTAGGAAGAGTATTTTTCAGGGTCTGCCCTTGATTCTTGGTCTCTTTGCCCTTCACTGCCTGAATCCAGCACTTCCCCTCCCTCGACACTGCCCTTCAAGGATCGATCTGATCCAAATTAGAACCAGGAACCCCCAATGTGCAAAAGGGTTGCATTCTAACACAGGGCTGCTGGGAGGGGGGGCATCTCCCCCATAAGAAGATAGCAGACGGCCGAGAGCTGGCGAGATGCATGGGGGCTCCTGGAACCCCAGCTGTAGCTAGCATTCCCGCTGGAGCTGCTCTTCTGTGGGCCTGCCCCCTGCACCCCAAGCTGCAGGAACGCAGGGAGAGTTCTTTCCTCTGTATCCGCAACATCCCCACCCCGTGCTGCACCTTCCCTCATAGACACTCAGTACCTGTTTGTGGCAAGAATGAATCTTCTTAAGTACAGGGTGTCTTAAAAGCACAGGTGTTTGTAATCTACACCCCACTTCACCTGCCATTGGGTGGTGCTGGCACTTACTATGCATCAGGTGACCGGTTTTCTATTTACACTCAGAAAGAAAAGGAGGAAGTGTCAGGCTAGTTTGAAATTCAGAGCAATTAAGGAAAATCAGTCCTGGCTGGTGTTAAGCCCTTAGGGGCAGGAGGGTGAAGTCTGCAGGTCTGGACCCCAGGGGAGGTCAGGGCACAAGTCATTCTCACCCTGTGGAGGGAGGTTTGTCACCCACTGGAGTTTCTCTCTCTCCCTCCCCTAGTTTTCTCTTTTTTAATTCCCTCACTAGGGTTTTGTACTGTATAATTTTGCTGTTACAGTGTAGAGGCTTAACTGGCAAGAACCGTGGTCAAGCGGCTTTGCTTCCCTGGGCTTTGAGGAACTCAGAGTAGTCAGTGGCCCAGTTCTCTTGACCACTGTCAGGCCCCCTTGGGAGTGCTTTGCAGGAATCTTTCCTGAGGTTGGTGCAATGGCTGCCCATTTCACAGATGAGGAAAGTGAGCCTTGGAGGAGCTAGTGATTTGGCCAGCTTAGAAGTGGCAGAGCGGGGATGGGAAACAGGCTGCTGCCCACTGCCCTGCTCCAGGAAGGAGGGGCCTGGACCCAGCCCTCTGAGCAGAGGCAGAGCCTTGCCTGTGGAGGCCTGACACCGGTGCTCTGGAGCTGGGACCTTGTTCTGTCCCCACAGCTAGATCCCGAGGCGGTGTCTGTAAGTGCAGGGAGCCAGGGCCCAGCACCTGCCTGTCCAGCCCTCACCCCCGAGGCGGTTCACGGTCCGACTGCTGCTCCTGTTGGACCGAAATCCTGCTCCACCTTTGCCAAGCTGGGACCTTAATCAGGGGACTTGAGCTCTCTGGGCCCCAGTTATCCCATTCGTGACCTGGGATCCAAAACTGTATCTCCCTCAGTATCGGTGTGAGGCAGAGGTGGTGATCCCTGGCCCACCATCTGTGTTTGTAAATAAAGTTTTATTGGCACATGGCCACGCCTGCTCTTTTATGTGTGGTCTGTGGTAGCTTTGGGGCTACAATAGCAGTGTTGACTAGTTGCAATAAGGCTGGCAATACTTATTGTCTGTCCCTTTATAGAGGGAGTTTGCTACATCTGGTGTAAGAACAGTGCCTGCATGTCTGCGACAAAGTTAACACTTAGCAAGTGATAGCTAGAATAAACATTACTTTTTACAATAAGCTCGACATCCAATGTGGGGCTTAAACTCATGACCTGGAGATCAAGAGTCACATGCCCTACGGACTGAGCCAGCTAGCCCCCCCACCCCGTGATTATTATTAAGGTGGAATTATTTGCTGAAAATCACAGGGCTCCTTAGTGGTTGAACTGGAACTTGAACTCAGGTCTTTGGGCCAGACCCCTGAACCCCATGACACAGTGTCTGGCCTCCGCAGGCTCCTTCACTGGCGGGGGTGGGGGGTGGGGTTGGTATCCAGCAGAGGGACGCTTCCTATGCCAAGAGAAGGAGGCGTGGGCATGTGGGAAGGGAGCTGGGGACTGGTGGATGGGTGGGGTCTCTAATGCTTGGAAAACTTCCTTTCTGTGTGATCCTGCGCCCAGCTACCCCCTTTCCTGAACTCCACCAGACTGCAAGCTCCGTGCTGGAGGGGACCGTGTGTTTCCTCCGTGCCCAGCTCAGCACCAGACCGTAACAACAATACTGAATAACGAGGAAGAGGTGGTGGCGGCCACTTCTTACGTGGCGCCCATTCAGTACCAGGTGTGGTGTTCATGTAATCCCATTTGGCAGCGAAAGAAACTGAGGCACGGAGAGGTTGTGGTCACACAGGCAGTAAGTGGCACAGCCAGTCTTTGACAGCAGGCAGTTCGGCTCCAGAGTCCCTGCTTAATAAATATTTGTTGAAGGAGAGTGAGGGAGGGAATTGGCCGTTGGTGTCGGTGGTGGCGCCCTGCCGGCCCCCTTATCTTGTTCCTGGAGTTCACGGAGGGAGGACTCTGCAGCTGTCAGCTCACCCCACCCCAGCCCCATGCTGAACTCTGGGTGACCCTGGCTGCCCCTCAGGATTGACTGTCCACTGCTGGGAAGGACACTCCAAACTCCAGTGCAGAAACTGAGGCCCAGAGAGGGCTGGGCCTTGGCCCAAAGCCACAGAGCCTGCTGGTGGTTGCTGTCAGGCAATCTGGGTCTCCCTCAGAACATTTTCCTTACCCCCAGCTGCTTCCCGAGGGTCCGCTGGCCCGGGGGGGGGGGCACTCCGCGCAGCCTTTGACAGGCTTGCAAGAGACCTGGGCTTCCCCTGCCGGGGAGCTGAGGGTGCCCAGGCTGTCTGTGGTGAGCTGCCTGGGTTTCTCCTTTCTCCCCTAGACCACTGCCAGAAGGCCCCAGGGTATGAGGCAGGGTGGGGGTCTCTGCTCAGGGCCACCTGGGTCGAGGAAGGGGGCTGGTGGTGAGGGCAGGCCGCCAGCCAGCTCCCCATCCCGGGTGCTCGCTCTGGGGCTGATGCTGGGAGGGGTGATGGAGTTCAGGCCCGGCTTCTGACTGGTCCGTGGGAAGCTGCTGGGTCCTAAGCAAATGCATGGCTTTGGGGTGGGCCCTGGAACCACCCAAGGCCTGCTCCGAGTGATCTGAGTCAGATAAAAGGACAACATTGCTATTTCACTTGTGATTGAGAAAGCTGCTTATTTACAGCTCAGAAACTCAGCGGGGACAAGCATTTCGGCTCTCATCTAGCACTTTCCAGGCAGTCACTAATTAATCTTCCGATACCCCTGAGAACTGGGGAGGGGCTGCCACATTTCCATCTGTCGGCTGGGAAAGCCAGGGGCCCTTTTGTCCCAGCTGTGGCCCAGCCCTTCTCCGAGGGGCCTGGGCTGGTTCCCACCCCCCTGCTCAATTTGGTTCTCATTAAGATTTTTTTTCTTGCTTAAATGTGTTGTTCTTACTCCTTGGGTGGGATCTGATAGAGCCCCATTGGAAACTCTCCTGCTTCTTATCTCCTTGACTCTGGGAGTCAGAAAAAGTTTTCTTTTATGCTCTTGGAGCAGGCAGTCATGATGATACCTGGATTCCTGCCCTAGACGGGGACAGGAGGGTTCTCTTCTGTTGAGGAGCTGGTGGAAGGCTAGAGGGGCAGCTGGCCAGGGCCGCCCGGCTGCCAGAGACAGAGCCAGCGTGGGATGCAGTGTCTGGAGTTGGGCTTCTGTTCCCAGTCTAGGGCTGCATGTCGCTTGTCCCTCTTCCCCCTGGATGTGGACATGTGTGAAGGGTGTTCGCCCCCCCCCATACTTTCTCTCCCTTGCGCCCCCCCGCCCCGTGGCAAGTGTGGATGGGGCCTGTCTGCAGTCATCTGGTCTACTCTGGCATTTTGCAGCTAAGAAAACAAGACATCAGGAACCCTTGCAGGACCTGTGGACTTGTAACTCTCCTAAGAATTTCGGTGAAATCGGGTTGGCAGTTGGGGCCTCTTCATTTGCCTGGGTTCGTCCTATGGTCATCCACTATGAAGGGGAGGGGATCAGGCTTTTATAACCCCTAAAGTAGCCTTTCCCAAAGGGCAGCGGAACCCCCGTCTTTGGGGTTCTCAGCAAAGCACTTCCTCATCCATATTTGGCGTTGTCTTTCCTTGGTGGTCTAGCTACACAATCAGCTGGAATTTTGCAGCCATGGGGTGGGGGTGGGGGGAGTACATTAGAAGGGAAGAGGGAATTTGGGGGTGAAGGAATAAAAATAGATGCCGTGCTTTTTTGTGTGTTTTTAAGAGCTCCATATAGATTTAAAGTCCTTTTGTTAATTTAGGAACATAAAACCGTGTGATGTATAGCCTGGTTTGCTCGTAAAATTACTAAGTGTGGCATATTTAGAGCTGTGAAAGCTTGGGGTAAAAGGGAAAAAAATCAGTGAGACTTTTTTTACAAGTCTTTAGGGGAAAATGCATTTTTCCGGCCTTTTTCCCACTGATGCCAGGCCCTCCGCAGCTCCAGCTTGGGTTGGTGGTTACTTTTCAGCCTAGATTGCAGCCACGCTGGAAGATGAGGGGTGCTGGTGGGCGCCCGCTGGGTTTGAATTAAGACAGGCCCAGATCTTGGCTCCAGAGCCAGAGCCCACCCTGTCCCGGAAGCCCCTCGGCCTCAGCCTCGAAGGATCCGCAGCTGCCCTGTCTTCCTCCTGCAGAGAGACAGGAAGCGCCCTCTGACCAGGCCTGGACCGCCGCCCAGTGGGCATTTGGCCACTTGCTTAATGGCCTGCGGGGTTGGGAAGTCACGGAACATTGGACTTGGAAGGGACCTCAAAGGTCAGATGGCTCAACCCCTCCCTTCTGTTTGGGGGTCTCCTCGGGGTCCTGTTCCTGATAGATAATGCCTTGCCACTGTGGATTGTTAGAATGCTGCTTTTCACGCAGAACACACAGTGTGTGTGTTTGACCCAGTTCTGCCCTCCCAGGACACAGAATGGGTCTGTCCCCTTTTAGAATCTCACCCTCCCCCAGCTGGACAAGATCTGCGCCCCCNATCTCCCAGTTGCTTCAGGAACAAACAGGGAGTGAGTTGAACAAGGCTGGAATCTTCCAGGATCACCCTGATGGAGGAAATCCAGGAAGGCTCCCTGGATGAAGTGGCATTGAAGGCAGGCCTTGGAAGTGAGGAGCACAGAGGGAATGAGGCTGGGTGGAAGGAGGCTGGTACAGTGAGGAAGGATGAACAAGAATAGGGAAGCTGCTCCTAAAATAGTCCGCGTGTTAAGTGCACCTCAGGCGGGCTGAGAACGCGCGCTGGGCCATTCCTGCCGCGGTGGTGGTGGTGGCAGACGTGCGGGTTGAGAAATCCAGAGGGACGAATGCGGGTGTGTGCAGAATTTTCTGGGAGTGCAGGGGAGGCACCTACTGGGATTAAGGTGGGGGTGGAGGCAGTGGGAGGAGATGACATGGGAGCTGGCCTTTATACTGGGGGGGGGCAAACCAACCCACCCACCCACACCTGTTGGACACTTGAGAGGGAAGGCTACCCCTCCTACCCTGCTTCTCAGCAGTGCCATATAGTGGTGGGGCTCCGAAGCCTGTGCAGGCTTCAAAGAGCAGTGGGGACCCTCTTGGGTGGTGTCCAGTGTGGCCCCTTCCAGAATGAGGGTACTGGACCCAAGGCGTGGGGAGGATCAAGCAGGCAGGAGGGGCCTCGTTGGCCGCCAGTAACTGGGCTCTGGCCCTTCAGGTGCCAGACCCTGGAGGTCAGGCAGATTCATTCGGACCAGCCTTGCCCTCCGAGTGGGGGCAGGGCAGACAGGCCCAGCTGGTGGAGGTGGAGCTGACCCTGGCAGGGGGCTGGGCTGTCGTCCCCCACCCCACCCCCGCCCCGGTTGGTGGCTTCCCAGGAAGGATAGTTTCAGAGGGAGGCAAGAGCTTGGTGAGGAGGGATAAAGCTGGGTGGTGGGAAGTGCTAGGGTGGGTTGGAACCATGTTTTGGGAGGTCTTGATGTCGTAAGGCCAGCAGCATGTGAGCTTGATGCTGTTGTAAGCAGTGGGGCTGGGGGTGGTGATTCCAGGCAGTTAAAGCAGCTGGGTTATTTCTGTCCATTCAGTATGTGTTTACAACATGCCAGGTGCTGGCCCAGGTATGTGGCAGTGCCGCTGAAAACCCCCAAGGGCTGCGCCCTCCTGGAGTGCCCATTCCAGCCATAAGCACATTGCGCTGTTTCTCATGTGGCAGGCTCTGGAGGAAGGGAAGGGGGTAGCCAGAGTTTGGGGTGTGGGTGGAGGCTACTTTATCCAGGTGGCCAGAAAGGGGCAAGGGCCCAGGCAAAGGGTCATGCATGTGCAAAGGCCCTGGGGCCCCAAGGATGTGCGTGTGGCCACAGGGCATGCACCCTGGAGAGCAGGGTAGAGGTGAGAGGAGGGGTGATAGGACTTGGCCCTCAGCACTCCTCTGGCTGCAGGGCTCAGGTAGATTCCAGGCGGTCAGGGGGCAGCGGGGAGACCAGCATGGAGGGACTGCCATGGCCCCAGGCGAGAGACAGGTGGCAGGCTAGACTATGTTGGCAGTGTGGAGGCGCTGAGAGGTGGGGGAGAGTCTGGAGGTGGAGACAGATTGGATGGCGGCACGCCTTGGGCCCATCTGTTTTGGGAAGATGGCTCCAACAGCCTCCTTGTGGAGGCAGACAGTCAGCAGAGGCTTTCCTTAGAGTGCTGGGGTCCTGCAGGAGGGGGGCGGGCTGGGGGCCTCTGAGTGTGGGGTCTGCAAGTAGAGGTCAAAGTACAGAGAGTGCAGGCTGAGTTGGGCTAAGACCTCGGCAGTTCTCAAAGTGGGGTTCCCAGACCAGCAGCATTGGCACCCCCTGGGAGCTATTAGAGGTACAGATTCTCAGACACACCCGCCCCGAGTCCTGCTGAGGCAGAAACTCTGTTGGGGTCTGGCAGTCTGTGTGCTCATGAACCCTCCAGGTTCACTCAAGTGTGAGCACAGGCCTGACACTTGTCCCGATTGTGGAAACTGAGCTGGGTGACGTTGTCCCCCAGAAGTTTGAGAATGGAGTTGTAAGTTCCTTGGAGGAGAGTCCTGGGTGAGTGAAAGCAGGGAAGGCTAGGAGAGGGGGTGTAGAGGAATCTGGAGGGAGGGTATCCTGTCTTTCAGGGTCACCTGGACGAGGTGGGTGTTGACCAAGAGCTGAGGCTGTTTGCAGGCTGGGCCTGGCCGGCCGTGCCAGCTTAGGGCCGGCAGACTTTTCTGATGCCTGAGCCCTGCTTAAGATCAAGGATGCTGGGCGGAGAGCCCTGGGTTCCGTTCTGCCTTCGCTCCCAACTGGCTGTGTGGCCCTGGGCAGGTCACTTACCTTCTCTGGGCCTCATTTGTTCATTTATTATATGGCACCGGTGGGGTCGGTGTGAGCAATCAAGGACTTAATTTGCAGGCCCAGCGCTCTAGAACTATTAGCTGCAATTGCCCGTGTGGGCCTCGTGCTGCCCGTTGTCTCGGACTCTGGGCTGGTGTCAGAGAAGGGGGCCCTTCCCAAGAGACCTGGCTGAGTCATTCTTGACAGGGGCACTGGCCAGGGCAGGGAAGGCATTGCTGGCCAGCCCCCATGGGGCTGGGCAGGCCAGCGAGGAGTTCAGGGCCACGTTGCTCAGACTCCTGAAATGGCTGTCAGCCAGCCGGAGCGTGCTCAGTGCCCTGGTCACAAGATGGCAAGTTCTAAATAAGTAAAGAAGAAACAGAATCGCCTTGATCAGATCACCCCCGCTCTTTTCCCACTGCCCCCCATCAGAAAAGCTGAACTTGGTTCCCCCCCCCCCACCCTGCGTCTTATCGGTTGAAGGGTGTTGTTGCTGGACCACCTTGAGTGGAGAATTTCATGTTAATGAATTCCTTTTTCAACCTCCCTGCCCTGAAGGACTCTGGTGTCACCCTCAAGCGAGTGACGGAGCCCGCGGCCAGCCCAGCGCCCCAAGGCCGACAGCACCTTGTCTCATGCACTGGGGCCTCTTTGAAGCTGCCCCACACTGGTCTCCACCCCCTTGTCACTCTTGCCCTATAATTCATTTAGGATTAGCTTTCAGACCTCCTCGCCAGTCCTAACTTCTGTTGTCTTGGTAACTGTGTCAACCGTTTGCTGGTTTCCCGTGATTATCTGACAAGAGGAAGGGGGGCCAGCAGGGAACATAAAGGAAGGGGGGAGGAGACAATGCCTGGGTCTTAATTGAGCTCACTGGAGGGGCCCAGCGGGCGGGCTGCCTGCTGGGGAGCAGTTGGAGTAATGCTTGGGGTAGGTAAGGCAGGGCGGCAGCTGTGTGGGGGGGCAGCTGTGTGGCCCTGGGCAGGTCCCCCCGCCCCTTCTGGGAAAGAGTGTCAGAACGATCAGCAGCCTTCATCTTAGATCCTCAGGGCCCAGGGACAAAGGTGTCACTCCCCCTACCGCTCCCCCCACCCCCATTTCCCTTTTGGGAAGTTTCACTCACAGACAGATTTCAGCCCTTCTCCACTCCAGCACTAAGCACGGGATGCACGGCCAGGGGTGGGCAGGCCAGCCCGCAGCTGGGTGAGAGGTGGGAGGGTCTGCGGGGCACCAGGATGCCCTGGGGTGGAGGAAGTCTTCCTGAGCCCAGGTGTGGTTCTAGAACGACCTCGTTTTATTGTGCTCTCACCGGGTGGTGTTGCTCAGGGGTTCAGAAGGGGCATGGTGGGGTCCAGCTGTTCTCGACCCCATGGCTCCCAGGGCCTCAGCAAGAACACTGGATGCCGGAGGGATTTTGGTGGCCAGGCTCTGGAATCGTCTGAAGGCCCGTCTCCCTTGTGCCTGGCGGTTGGTGATGGATGTTGGCCGGGCCCTCTGTGCTGAGGGGGGGCTGCCCCTCTGAGTGCCTGTGCGCGTGTAGCTTGGGCTCCCTCACAGCCTGGCGGGTTCGGGAAAACTGTACTTTGTGCAGGGCGGCTCGGGACTCCAGAGGCTCATGTCCTGGCTCCCGAAGGGGAAACTGCATGGCCTTCTGGGATCCAAACCCGGGGGGGCGGGGCGAGGGGCATCACATAGTGTCACTTACAAGGGATGTGCCAGCCCGGAGTTCATTTGGAGGGGGCGAGCCTCTTGCTGCTGATGGGGGAGGGCAAGGTGCTCGGGGGCGACCGGGATAGGGGTGCAGATCGGGTCTCTTCGGGAAACCGCCTGTTACACACGCCCCACCCACCTGTGGTCTCCACTTCCAGGCAGGTGGTGGCTTTGGCTCTGCCAGGGGGAGAAGAGTTCCTTCTTTTCCAGAATCAGCTGCCAGAGGGTCCTGAAGATAACTTCGGTGGAGCTTGGAGCAGAGGCCTTGGCACGCTGACGGGCCTTCCGTGGCAGAGGGGGCACCCCTACCTCAGGTTCGCCAGCCCTGCCTAGAGAAGGGCTGTCTGTCTCTGGAGACGGGGCCGTTGTTCCTCGTCCCAGAGGAAAGACCAGCCCCTCACCGGCGTCCGTGGGACGGCTGCAGTGCCTTCTGGGGAGCTGCTAACGAGCTATGCCTGGTTTTTATGAAACGCCATGGTTAATTATTAATTTGGGCCAGAAATGAAAGTGTAGAACTGGATAGCCTCATGAATATTCATCTTGACTTCAGCGCGCCGGGGTTGATCCGTGCCTAGAGCACCTCGCCCGACTCCTGACCCAGATACAGGGCAAGTTCTCTGGGGAGGAGGCCCTTGGGAGACCTTGGACTCTTCTTCCTCAGTTCCTCGGCCCATCGGCCCATCGATGGGGCTGATAACTCCCAGCTCACTGGCATGGTAGCAGCTGGACCAGGGCTGGGACCGGCTTGACAGAGGGGAGCATGAGTCAGAGGGTTCCTGACACCCCCCACCCCGGGTTTCACAACAGCCCATTGGCGCTGTGTAGGCACTGATGAGGGTGATGCCTGTATGGCAGGAACCAGAAGCCCCCAGTCTCCTGCCTCTGCTCCTTTCTTAGGGTCTCCCGGGGCTCCGTGCTGCAAAGCCCATAAAAATGATGGTCCCCTTCAGTGGGTACCCTTCGGTTGGGAGGATGAATGTGGTTAGTGCTGCCGAGGTCCCCTCCAAGCTGGAGTGCAAGGGAAGAGGCCCCCCCATCTGTATTTGAAGCTCACTGTACATCAGCCTCTGCGGGACGGTTCCACCGGAGTCTGCTCCTCCTTGACGCCCGACTTCCCAGCACGCAGGCGGGGCCTCACGGTCCACCCCTGCCTGCCTGTCCCGCCCGCCCCTCCCTGCCTGCTGCCTGGAGTCTGAGGGCCGGTCTGGGATCACCCCTGAGGACCGGCTCCTCCTTGTTCTGTGCTCCCAGCTTGTCTCAAGCAGGAGTGGCCTCCCATGGTAGCTCCTTATTGGCAAGGGAGCCTCGAGGGCTGATCAAGCTCCTGAGCTCAGGGACGCAGAAGCAAGGCGGCCAGGGTTCCAATGTGGGCTCTGCCATTTACTCCTTGCAAGACCAGGGGCAGGTGGCTCGGGTGCTCAGTGCATGGTTTGCACGTGCAGAAGGTGTGCAGGATTATACTTCCCAAGCTTGCTGTGGGAATTGAAAGGGTCCGTACATTTCAAGTGCCTTTCGTGGCAGGCAGCGTGCCCTGGGCTCTTTGTGGTGTTTACCTGCTGTCAGGATTGTCGTTAGTGTGACCGTCACCATCGTCTTGTGTGCTGCTGGGATTGGAGCTTCGGGGCTCGGTGCTCCTGGCCTCCCCCGCTCAGTGCCGGGGTACAGGGTGGGGCGGGCATCTGCCCGCGACTGGGGTCTTTTGTTAATGTGTGTTTTCCCTGCTTCTTGGGAACCGGCTTGGTATGCCACTGGGGAAGGCCTTGGAGCTGCGTTCGGCTTGTGTGGGTTTTGGTGGCCCTCCCTGGGGCACTTGCACCTGCCCCCAGCCTGGACAGGCCCATCTATATTATGGCCCCTGGGGACCGCCTCTGCGTGGAGCTGAGGCCACTTCCTGCTGGGCTCTGGGGGGGGGAGCGGTGAGGGCGGGGGTTTCGATCCTCTGCCTGGCAGAAGAGGACACGGAAAAGTGAGGTTTCTGGCAGCTTCCGGGGTTAGAGCCAAGATATGAAGTGCGGCCCCGGGTTCCCAGGCTGAGCCAGCCGCTCTTGCAGTCAGTTTGGTGGGGGGGGGGGGGGGGGCGGGNGGGGGGAGTGCAGGCTGAGCAGCCGAATGGGACTAAATGTTACCTGTCTGAACCCCAGGCTCATAGGCTGGTTCTGGGGGCATCTGCCAGGGCAGAGGAGCTGTGGGCAGCCTTGGCCCTTTGTCAGTGTGAGCCTCAGCGGTCCTGGCGTCAGGGGAGATGGTTGGAGCCCAGACCGTGCGGGAGGCTGCCAAGTGTGTGGTTGTAAGAGGGAACGTGCGGGGCGGGGGTGGAGGAGGAGACCTCGCCCTTGCCCCGCCTCTGCCAGTGCTTCTGGGGGCCCTCGGGGTCTGCAGGTGGGCTGCTGGCTGGTGTGCTGAGGACTGACACCTGCTGTGTGACAAAGCCGTGGCACTCGATTGCGGCCTGCAGAGACGTTCATGAAAAGCGTGTGAGGTTTTATTTGGCTTATTGAAACCAATAACTCCACCTGCCTGCTTTTCATCCTGGTTTTGATGCCTTTGACTCAGGGCTCTGTCACCTCCCAGGTGCTCTGCTCGGAGAGAGGTAGTCAGCGGGTCAGACCGGTGGGGCGAGCTGAGTGGAAGGAGTAATAAAGCAAATAGCCCACAACCAACTTTGTTCTCCTTGCCCTGGTTTGGAAAGAGCTCTTGGCTTCTTGCAGCTGCAGCTGCTGGGGCAGTTCCCAAGCACCTGCTGGGTGCCAGGCCTGAGAGGGGCGGAGGGCAGGATCGAAAGTGAGTCACAGGTCATGCCTGCAAGGCCCTCTTGGCCACCTGAGGAGGGGAGGGACTTGGCTGTGAGTGGGCTGCAAGCTTCTGGGTTTGGAGGGATGTGGAGCACTCCAGGGGCTCAGAGGATGGAAAGTTCCCATTTGGCTGGAGTGATCTGGGAGGGCTTCCTGCAGGAGGTGGCATTGGAAGCAGAGTTTGAAGAGTAAGTGGGTGTTGCAGGGGGACAGCCCCCACGGTCATCTGTACCCTTCCAGGTGGCAGCCACACGTGACCATTGAAACATAAATTAATTAAAATGAAACAAAATCAAACTTCAGTTCCTCTGTCACACTAGCCCCATTTCAAGTGCTCAGTAGCTGCGTGGGGCTGGTGGCCACCCTGTGGGACGGCGCAGGAAGAGAACATCTCCGTCATCACAGGAAGTTCCTGTTCCTGTGGACGGCCCTGGGCTCATGACCTGGGGGGATGCCCTCAGGGGGCCAGGAGGCCCCTGGGAGCCCACCCCGGGGCCTTTGCTGTGTTTGGGGCCATAGGGAACTCCGGGGGCAGGGAGGTGACCTACCTGTGACATTAAGCGCTGGAAGGACAGAAGCATGGGGACAGTTCAGAGCTAACCAGAGGCCACATGAGGGAGGCGGGGGCCAGAGCCATGACGGAGGTCAGGCTGGCCGTGTCACATGTGGGTGACCGTGGAGGTAGGAGTGAGGGACATGACACGGGGAAGTGAGCTGGGTGGGGGCGGGGACAGAAGCCATCAAGTGACCGTTGGATGATGAAAGGAGTAGTTTCCATCGTTAGGTGGCCCTGGACCTGTGGGCCGGGTGGAGCCTGGAGCGCAGGTCTAGTGATTTGGGGGGTTGGGGGGTATGTGTGTCTACACGTCTGTGTGTGTGCGTGCACGTGGTCGCAGGGGGCGTGGTGTCTCTAGAAGGTCTCCGAGCTGGTTCTCTCTCGTGTGCACGCATGTTTGGCTCATCCTCACTACAACCCAGCCACGACTGCAAGGACAGGGCACCGGGCCTTTACTTCCCAGAGCAGGTGAGATGGCACGCTGGGAGCACAGATCTGGAAACAGACTATCCTGGATCCCAGCTGTCCTCCCTCGGTGTTCTTGGGGACTCTCCCAGCCCTCGGGGCCCCCGCAGCTGCAGGATCTCAGTGACTGCGTCCAGGTGCTGGAGACAGTCCAGGTGAAGGGAGATCTGGAGTCATCCAGGGGGCCTCCATCTCCTATCAGGGTGTGGGTCACAGCAAAGGCCTGGGTGTGGGGCAAACTTGGGACTGATGGGGTTCTGGGGCACAGTGGGACCTGTTTACAGGGGTACCTGAAACCGTGGGCTAGGAGTTTGAGGGCCCTCCCGTGGATTAATCCATCCAACTGTCATATTCCCTGTCAGGCAGGTACTGTTATCACCAGCCCCATTCACAGAGAAGGAAGGAAATTGAGGCACAGAGAGGGTAAGTGACTTGCCCAAAGTCACACAGCTAGGAAGTGGTAGAGCCAAGGTTTGAACTTCAGCATTCCAATTCCAGAAGCAGGAATGACCCCCATTTTCCAGCCTCTGTTTCAAGTGTGCAATTCTGTGGTTTTTAACATATTCCCAAAGTTGGGCAGCCGCCACCACCGTTTGGCCCCAGAACATGTTTCGCCCCACGGAAACTCCTGTCCCCATTAGCAGTCACTCCCAGTTCACCCCGTCCTCCACACCCCAGGCATCGGCTCATCGGGCGTCTGTCTCCAGGGATCTGCCTGTCCAGACACTTCACACAAGTGGGATCCCACTCCATGTGGTCCTTTGTGACCGGCTTCTTCCACCGAGCGTTGTGTCGGTAAGGTTCATCTGTGGTTTGCGTGAGCCATGGCTTTGTTCCTCTTCACGACCACATCGTACCCCGTTGTGTGGGCAGACCACATCTGGCGTGTCCACTCATCCATGGGTAGATGTCTGGGCCGTTCCCGTTTTTTGGCTGTTTGAATAAAGCTGTTGTGAATGGTCGTAGACGCGTTTTTGTGCAAACGTGGGTTTTCCTGTCTCTTGAGGACACCGCCCCCACGCCCCTGGAGTGGAGTTGATGGATCCTGTGGTCACTCTCTGCGGGAGCTCTTAAGGAGCTGCAGACCTTTCCCCGAGCCTCTGTTTTCCCAGCTGTAAAATGGAGCCGTGTCCTGGGACCTGCCGGTTT
Organism: Ailuropoda melanoleuca; assembly: GCF_002007445.2. Taxonomy (NCBI): domain Eukaryota; kingdom Metazoa; phylum Chordata; class Mammalia; order Carnivora; family Ursidae; genus Ailuropoda; species Ailuropoda melanoleuca. Next base: position 78,317,509 of record NC_048229.1, read on the forward strand.
TCTGGATCGGTGACATGCATTACTTGGAAACTCTCAGGAGCTGAATGGTGGCCTTTGCCACTGTGACTGGCCACACCAGAGCCGGCCCAGCGGTGAGTGCAGAGCAGGGGGCCCTCGGTGCTCAGAACCGTCCCATGGCGCAGGAGTGGCCATCAAGTGTTTCTGGGAAACTTACTGGGAATTTGAGAGAATTTTCTCCAAAGCCCAGTTCCCTAGAAAAAGGGATGAAATGCTGGGACATGTGGGTGACCTCTGCCACCCTCCTCTGGGGATTTTCTGGAGAATTTGAACAGGCACTCCTTGCTTGGCCGGGGCAGAAGCGGGAGGGCTGTGCTGGTCTTGGGGAGGAGGGATTTGGGAGAGGCCCGGTCCCCTGCGTGGGGGGAGGGGCACATGGGCCTCCCGTCTGGTTCTGACAGGCAGCCCCTGGAGTCTGAGTTTTTCTTGGAGAGCATCCAACTGGTGCAGAGCTCGCTTGGCCCTGGTGCTCTTGTGGGACAGAAAGGAAGCTATTGAGGGCCAGCCGTGGGAGTTGTAAACTGGATAAATGGCCCTTCAGGATGCTTTTCCTTAGCTCTGCAGTGAGAATCTGGCCTGGGAAAATCCCAGCGTTCATTAGGCAGCTGCCGCCCAGAGAGGGAGTGTGACTCGCCTGGGGTCACACAGCAAGTTCAAGCTGAGCTGGGAAGGCTCCTCCCGACGCCAGCCTTTCAGCAGCTCCGAAATCCTCTGTTGCCCTCTGACACAGCCTTTTCTATCCCATTAAAACCCGACGCTTCTAGCCCCCACAGGTCAGCAGGAGCCGGGCTCCACGAAGCTGCCCCTTCCTCTGCTTGACAAGGCCCCGGGGTCAGGAGGCCACTGGAGTGACCTTACAGAAGTGTGCCTTCCAGGCACCTCCGCTCTGCCTCTAAAGGGCTCCCCAGCCACCAGGCCAAGAGCCTGCGGGGGAGCAGTTTTGGGAATGTGGCAGATGTTCTTTCCAGAAAGCACAGAGCCAGGCTGCCCTTCTTCCAGCTCTGCTGAGATTTGGGTGGGTTTCTCTTGTGCTTTCTAGAGGCTAGGCCGGGAGAGGCAGCCTGGCCCTGCCACCTTGGACCCCGGGGGGGCGGGGGGCGGGGGGGGGGTTTGAGGAAGCCCTACAGGGTTACTGAGGTCTGCGGTCCCCGGAGGGGGGGTGTAACCCCAGGAGCCCCACTTTAGATCTATCAAGCTTGCTTCTGCACCCTCCTGACAAGGCTAGTGCCCTCCTTGCCCAGCCAGCGGCTTGCTTAAAAGGTTACTCCCCTCGCTCTGTGGCTGCTGCTCCCTGCGCCCCCTCCCCCTCCTCCCCGGGTTTTTTTTTTTTTTTTTTTTACGCTCCAGTTAATTAAATGTGGCTGCCTATTGTCAGAAGACAAAGTTGGGTATTTATTACACCTTGGCGCTCCCGAATGTCAAAGGCGCACACAGTTTGCAGAAACACTGGCCGGGAGGAAGCCCCGGCATATGTCTGCAGGGTCCAGGGCTGTCTGCAGGGTCCAGGGCGGGCGGGCTGGCTGCTGCCACCTCCGGCGACCTGCGTGCAGCTCTTCCAGATTTGGCTACCGCTAAGTGCTTTCCCCCACCACGAGTCTGACAATGTGTGTTTACCAGGCTAGCTCTGGCAGGATCGCCGGGAGATCTATTATCTGGCATAAACATCCTGGTTCCGGAGATTATTTCATTGGAAGGAATTAAAGATGCCTTAAAATATATACAGCTCCTCCTTATATTTTCTTTTGGGGTGGTCAGTCTGCCCATGTGGCTGCACCCCCCCCAAGCATAGGCCCCGGCGAGGGAGGGGTGACCTGCCCCTGTCTCCCCACTTCTGATCTCCCGATCTCCCGCTCGAGCTGTGGCCTTCTGTTTTCATTTTTTTGCTTGAGCGCAATGTGGCTAATTGTGATTTTTTTTTTCATGTGTGGGGGTGCGAAATATGGATGTGTTCATTTTATAGGGTTTTTTTTCCCCCTTAATAATAATGCTTTAAAGATGTCTGACATCTGTAACTAACAGCTGGCATCCTGTTACGGAAGAATGTCCTTTTATTTCAAAGCAGGTTGAACTGTCATTAATAGTATAATTAGGTGATTATCACTATATAGCAGAAAACTGCTTAATTGCAGAGATCGCTTTTCTAGGATTCCAGTCTTTTTATGGTTATATTTGTTTTAGCTGCTTGAATTTTCATGATATTTTGGCATTTGGTGCGCTGTCTCATTTTTGTGTGTGTGTGTTTTTTCTTCCTGTTTTTTAATGTGTCTGACAGCTGTCTTCGGGAGCACTCCCGAGGAATCTTCTGGTATTAAAGCAGCACTGGGGAGCATTACCTGAAAGAGGTTTCTTACCCCCCACCCCCCCGGCCCTGTTTAACCCGCTCCGCGCCAGGCAGAAGCCCTTGCAGGAGCAGGCCGGGAATCCCAGGCACCCTCTGATTTATCTGATCCCGCTGTGGAGAATAGTGTGAAATTAGGCATTTAACCCTAGAGCCAAGGTTGTCTGTTAAGAGGTCCCTTTTACAATGCAATTTATTTTTATGGCGCGTCCTTAATACACAGTATTACCAAATGCTTCGGAGTTGCGCGGATTCCGGAGAGAAAGGCACATGTGAAGGGACGTGGTCTCAGATGTAACTGGACGTTGAAAATAGATGGGTTTTGCAGAATCCTAGAGGAAAGAGTTTATCTTTCCAAACAGGACTTGGGTGAGTGCAGAGACGGGGTTACCCTTGAAAAGCCGGCAGGAGCCAGGCGCTGCACCTCTGTCTGTGAGCCCCCCCACTCCTTCTTTCCGGCTTGGGGGCCGTGCAGAGTTCCAGAGCTGACCCCTGAGCGCAGCCTCCGGGACACTATTCCGCCCACACTCCCAGAGCTAAGTTCTCTGTCTTCCTAGGAACTCAGCCCTCCCAAGGGCAGGGGTGTGTTCTGGGTATGGTAACAGTTTTGATGCCCCATGTAGTTTTTAAGCCTGTTTCCTTCCTACAAGGTCCAGGAAGACTCCGTGGCAGCAGGCTCCGCCTGGCCCTGCGCGGGATGACCTTGGGAACCTCATGCATCTGCCTTGCCTGGCCACTGCAAAGCCGCAGGAACCTGGGGCAGGCCCCTGGGTTAGGCCCCTGGGTTGTCATGGGGCCACCACAGCAGGGGGCCAGGCCCCCCAGGCAAGGCAGGGCCCTCCCTGATGGCAGGCCTTGCCTGTGAGCTTTACATCCCCCCTCCCCGAGTCCTCCTGGAGGTGGGATGACCTGCCCCTGGCACCTTCTCAGAGCTGAGCTAGGCTGAGCAACGTGTTGATGCAGCCACCTGGGTGACCTCCTGGAAGGAGGGAACAGGGACACAGGCCCACCCAGTATGAGTGCCTCAGGGTCCTGGGGAAGTTCCTTGCTGAGAAGTGGGCTGTGCATTCAAGGCACTTTTGTTTTCATCTTTTGTCCCAGGGCCTGCCCCGTGCTGAGGGCGGTGGAGGGACTGATTTGAAGCTAGCCAGAGTGGGCAAGAGGGTTCTGCCCGCCGAGGGCTCCACCGTCCTGCAGCAGGGCCCTCTGAGCACCTGCCCTGCACCCTAGTCGAGCTGTGCCTGCCTTAGTCCTCCAAGTCCTCTTACCGTCCCATTGCTCAGAGGAGGAAGCTGAGCCTGGAGAGGGAGTCACCCATGCAGGGTGTGACTGTGGCTCTGAGCTCTGGGGTGGCTGGGCAGGTCAGATCAGCAGCTCCAAAGAGCTCCTGTGGCAGGCACGACCTGTCCCTTGTGTCTAAGGATTCTTGCCACCTTTCCAACACTTCCTGGGACAAGTCAAGGTGCCCCCACAGCAGAACAGATAGTGGCGCAGATTCGAGCTTGTCCCTGGCCCGCCTCACAGCCCCCCAGGTCTCCAGGACTTCATACTTCTCAGCTGGTCCTTCCAAGCTGGTCCGATGCCCGGTGGGCTGGCTCCTAAGGACAGGAAGGTGGGTTTGCCTTTCTTTGCTCTGTTCCCTTCTGGACAGCAGGTGCCTGGACCCCGGAGAGACTGGGCTTGGCAGCCACAAGGGCAGCAGAGCAGCGGCTGGTGCTGTGTGGCTCTAGGCAAGTCCCTTCCCTCTCTGAGCCTCTTAGATGCCTGCCGGCTGGTGTTGCAAAACTGCTGGCCTTTGTTCTGCTGAGGGCCCTGCCGTCCTTCAGATCACGCCCTCCTACGGCACCCAGGGCTTTGGAGATTGGCTGCAGCGTCTCCGAGGACTGCCAGAGCAGCGCCAGATACTGTGGTGGCACCTGGGACAGTGATGCTGGACAGCTGCCCCTGCAAGGTCGGCCGTGGGTTTTACGGCTGGAGGGTGAATAACCCCTCGTCAGTTTTCCCACCTTCATGCTGCTAGTAACATCAGTAGCATCGCTGCTGGGCCCCAGTTCAGACCAGTGGGGTAGGGCCTCACTCAGGGCTGGTGCCATGGCCTGGGGTGGGGGTGGCCACAGCCTGAAGCACCTCGGCTCCCAGTTGGCGAAGGTGCAGGTCGCTCGGCCTTCCTTCGGTCCCTCTGTGCCCCTGGGGCAGGGCTGGTACCCATTTTACAGGTGGGGCAGCTGAGGCTTAGAGAATTTCCTCCCACTGCCCAGCTTGTGTGCCCGGCTCTTTGCTTATATTCTACCTTGTTCTTTCACAGCAAAAATGTGGTAGCTCTTACTGGTTTCATGCTGCACAGGAGAACAGAAGCCTAGAGGGCGACTGGAACCCGGGCCTGCTCTTCCCCACACGATGGGCTGAGCAGTCCCTTCAGATGGCTCCCCTGCTCAAAACCCCCCTGAGAATAAAAGCAGTGATCTTAGCAGCACTGTTGTGCTGTGCCCCATGCCCCCTTACCACACGTGGTCCCACCCCAGGGCCTTTGCACACTCCGCTGCTTGCTACCCTGCGTATGCTCTCACGCACCTGATATGCATTTCCTGTGTATTTTACTGTTTGTCTCCCCAGCTGGACTGTAGGCCCTGCCAGAATGGGGAGAGAGATCTGGTTGGTCTCATTCACAGTTGTATCCTGTGCTAACAAAGTGCCCAGCATGCAGGAGATGCTCACGAATGCCTGTGAGTTGGAAGCTCCCCCTCCCTGCAGGTGGCAGCCAGTCTGTGGCTCAGGATCTGTGGTTCTCTGTCCTTAGGCAGCCTTGGCACAGGGGAACCCAGTGATGCCAGCTCTTGAGCCTGGGGGGAGCCAGAGTGAGCTTCAGGGCTGGGGGTGCTGGGACAGAGAGGACCCTCCCCTCAGGGTGGGGCTTAGAGAACCCTAGGGCCCTCCCTTGGGCAGGGCTTCTCCCCTGGGGTGCATTGGGGGTTTCTGCACAATCAAACCCACCCACTTCTTTTGAAATTCTGGCAGGGGCCAGCTGGGGGCAGGGGTCAGTCACAGACACAGCAGTCCTTTGTGTCCTTGGAACCCTTCTGTAGCCAACTTGTTGGGGAGGGCGCTTTGTATTGTAAATTTCCACCGAGTAATTATGTCGTAATGTATGATAATCCAGCCTGGCCCGGTTGCTGGGCAGCCTGTGTCAGCTGGGAGCCTGGGCCTGCTGTGGGCAGGGTGGCCGGGGTCAAAGTGACATGTCCTGGAGATCTGGGGACTGCAGGGTTTGGCTGGGTCCTGCTGTGTCCCTCCTGAGGGACTTAGGCTGGGGCTGGGGGGGCTTTCCCTCAACCTGAGTGGGGGGGCCCTGCTAAGGGTTTGTTTCTGGTGTGGTCCCTCACCTTTCCCTTGCCTGGGTACGGTGGGCCCCAAGGAGCCCCATCTCAGCACCTTGCCTGCGGTTCCTGTGGCAGACCCCTCTGTGGTCTGGGCTAGGAAAAAAGGCATAACCTATCAAGTCTTGGGTCAGAATCAGCCCTAAGAGATCGTCCGGGCTCGGCTGGAATTCATGGATGTGGAGCTTTTCCTATTCAGGCAACGTTTTTGGAGCGTTTACTTTCTTTTGGGCACTGGGGTCCCTGGACCGAACTAAACAGACAAAAATTCCTGAACTCCTAGACCAGACCTAGAAGTTGGGACAGTAGACAATGGACAAGGTAAATTAGGTATACGTCCAACAGTACAGAGGAAAGGGGATGGCGGTGCAGAGGCGAGGGCGGGGTGGAGGTTTCAGTTGGACGGGCCAGGGTGAGCATCTCTGAGCCTTGATGGCAGTGAGGGAGACAGCCTGGGAGATTTCTAGGGGAAGAGACACCAAACTAAGGGAATGGTGTGTGCAAAGGTCCTGTGGCAGGGAACTTCGCTAAGTTTGGAGTCCCCCAGCTCTAAATGTCTGCTCTGTAGATGTTCGTAGAGCTCCTGCATACCATGGGGAAAGCAAACAAGATCAAGAGGTGGCTCTGGGTTGGACAGGTATTCTAGCCTCGCAGTGGGAAAGTCTGTAGTGATAGGGAAAAAGGGATGGGCTCCGAGAGAGGGTGAGTGGTGGAAGAGTGTGTGCAGGAGCCTTGGAATGGCCCTTCCTAGAGAAGCCACAGGCCTTGGGCAGCAGGCGGTGAGCCTCGAAAGTGGAGCAGAGTCTGAACCCCAGGACAAGAGGGCAGGGCTGGTGTCTCTGAGACCCTGTTGAGCTTGGATGCTCCTCTCTGGGGAGACACAGGAGCCTGTCAGACCTCGTCTGGCCCCTTCCGCCCTCAGCCAAGGGGACACATTCAGCTCCAGTCGACCCATGCTCCAGTCGACCCTCAGCGGGTCAAATGTCTTGCTGGACCACGCAGCCTGGCAGTGGTGGCTGTCAGGGGGTCACTGTTACGGATGGAATGTTTGTGCCGTCCCCCCCAAATCCCTAAGTTGAAGCCTTAGTCCCCGTTGTGGCTGTATTCTGACAAAGGACCTCTAAGGAAGTAATTAAGGTTAAAGAGGTCATAGGATGGGGCCCTGTTCTGGTAGGATTGGGGTTCTTGTGAGAACAGACCAGAGGCCTCGCTCTCTGCATCATGTTGAGGACATAGGGAGCAGGTGGCCGTGTGCACCCGACAAAGTTCTCTTCAGACGTTAACCCCAGCAGCATCTCGGTCTTGGCCCCCAGCTTCCAGACCTGTAAATGAGGAAGTAAGTAACGAGTTGTTGAAGCTGCCTGGTCTGGGTGGCTCAAGCAGAGGCCATGCCCTAACCCAGGCCTGGTCTCCTTGGCCTGCCAGGCGCTGTGTGAGCCTGACAGCTTGGCTAACTTGCCTTCTTGCAGGGCCGGGCTCTGGGCCTGACGTGGTGAACAGTTTTATAAGGATTTGGCAAAGCATCTAGGAAAGGTGCTCCCTGAGAGGGGGGGCCTCTGGCTGGGAAGAAGAAGCCGCCTTCCCCTCCCTGTCCTTGCTGGGACTGAGGCAAGTGGCAGTTTTGAAGAGGGAGGGGAGACAGGGAAGACAGACTTCAAGATCAGGCCATGGGTGGCAGGTTGCAGGGGTCCAGAATGCTCAGTGTGTCCCAGGACAAGGCCTGACAAGGTCAGTGCCTGTGGAGCTTATGTCCTGGGCGCTCCTGTGCCACAGTAAACCCTGGGGGCATGCTCCTGGGATTCGGATTTGGGGGAGCTGGGGAGGGTGGAGTTGATGGGCCCTGCCCTGTTTCTGTGCCGCTGTTGAGGGGTAGGACCTCAAGGCAGGCCTCTGGGGAACCTGTCCTCCGGGGTCTTTGCTCCCTGACTCCACAGAGGTGTGTGGGTGTGCGTGTAGGGGACAGGGACAGGCTCGGTCAGGTAACCTGGCCAACCAACGGGGACTGAACCTTGCTTCACCTCCTGTCTCTGATCCTAGGGACTAGATGGGAGTCTCCGTGGCACTGCTGGCAGCTGCCCGGAACTTTCACATTCTACTCATGCACCAGGCTGACTTCTGGCCTTCGTTCAGCATGCCCCATTGTTGTGGATTCCCAGCCCCAGCCAGTAAATCTGGTTCGGGGGACCTGGGCTGGAGCCCTGGGGTCCGCACTGCTCAAAGCCCCCCTCACCCCACCTGGGTGGTCTGTCAGATTCAGGAAGCAGGTACCACCAGTGCAGGGGGTGGGTGTGCTCTGAAACTCCAGAACAGGGCGGGCTTCGTGGAGACTCAGCGCCTGGCCTCCCGTGAGCAGGCTGTTGGCACAGACTCGGGGGGGGGGGGTTGGGGGCACATGCACACACAGCCGCTTCTGCGCGAACCCTGGTGTCATCTCACTTAAAACTCTAAACCTGGCAGATGTAAAAGGATGCACTTAGCACCCCAAACAGGGCTCTGCAAACATTGCCCCTCCTCCCCCCGAGGTGTCAGCACCCCCGGATTAATGTGTCCCGGCAAGAAGGGAGCGTGCCAAGATTCCGCGTGACCTCGGATCCTCAGCGCGTCCGGGGTGGAAGTTGGCTGCGGTCGTTGGCTGGGGCTCAGGGGGCTCGGGAAGCCCCCATGTGTTGGTGATGCCAAGCGCGGGAAAGGAGATAGTGTTCTCGCGGCCTTTCTGGGAGCCGGCCAGAGCCTGGTCACTTGGGAGGGGACAGAGCTTCCTTGGCGCCAAATCAACAAGAAGACCCCTTTGGCAAGGGGAGGGGTCCCTCCTGGGTTGCTCCTGCCCCAGGGGGCCCTCTGAAGCACAGTCCCCCCCAACCCTCCGCTGTGTACCCTGCCCAGGGGCGACCTGAGCCGGGGCCTCCCTGTGTTGATAAATTGAGCTGCTTTTCTGCGCGGTTCGGGGCGTTGGGGGTGGGGACGGGCCATCCTGCACACACACCCCTCCGCCAGTGCCTTTTTACCCCCAGCGCCCGTCTGCGGAGCCCGAGCCTGGGGTTGGTCGGCAGCCTTGTCATTTAGCTGTTCCGAGCCAGCGATCGGGAGGCAGCACAAACTGTGGCATTTGCTGAGCGTAAAAATTCAATTAATTCCAGAAGACAGATTAAATATAAGTGAGTTTTAATAATTTGCTGTAAAGTCGGAGGATTACTGGGGGCGCGAGGAGGGAAGCCACACATGTGCGCGTGAGCCGGTTGGCACGACCGCGGGGATGCCAGCCGGGACGCTTCCTGGCGCCCCTCATACCTCCCAGCAGGGTGTGCCCCCACCGCCCAGCAGCCACCTGACAGAGGGGGGTGTCCTGGGGGTCTCTAGGCAGAATTCTAGAAGGTGGCGCATGAGGCCGGCCCAGCCTGCCGCCACCCCCACGCACCCTTCCTCGGGGAGACAGACAGCAGGATCCCTGTGCGTGCCCCGTGCTCCCATTTGCCCCTCCCGCCCCACCCCGTCTCGCCTTTCTTTGCCTGCCTCTGGGGTCCCCCAGAGTTGACAGCTTCCAGTCCTGGGCCCAGGGCTGCTTTTGTTGTCCTAACTTTTGAGGAGGTAAAGTGAGGTGGAGAAAAGGCCTGTGGACCCCTCGGATTTCCAGGCTCTCAGGTGCCCCGGGTCCCCCAGGACATGCATGACCCACACGCTCGCACACCCGCCCACATTCGTATGCCATCATGCGGATGCACGCATAGACACAGTCACACGTGCACGCACACACGGTGCTGTCCCAGAGAGCCAGCAAGTTCGTCACCTTCCCGAGCTCCCTCTGATTCAGATGCATCTGGGAGACAGCCTGTTCTCCACGCCTGTCTTTTGTCTTCTCCCACTGCCAAAACACACACACACAAAAAGAAAACAAAAAAAGAGGCCTCGCCCCCTCCCCATCCTCCTCCTTGTTGTGCCACCAAAAATGAGGCCTGACCCAGAAAAGGCAATTGGTGGAGGGGGCTGTCTGGAGCCTGCCTCCCCGGCCGCCCCTGCCCCAGGGGAGGGAGTGAGAGAAAGGAGGCAGGCAGCTTTTATGTAAAGACAGTGATGGTCCAGTGAGTACAAAATGCTATTTCAAAGCCCGTGTTCATCACTATCACTTCCCACTGTGATCTCCATAGATTTCTTTGTCTCCTTCAATTGGCCCTAATTATGGAACTGGAGTCTGCCTGATCAGTTTCATTCTTGTCATGAAATCCTGAGGGCACGCATGGGGACGGGGACACAGGCTCGCCAGCTGCACAGCCCAAACGCTGGCCTTGGGTCTTTGTGTGCGTGCCTGCATGTGTGTGTCTGTGTGTGCGGGCGCGCGAGCACGTGCTTTGGAGACCTGCGCTCGCCCCCTCTGCTCGCTCCCCAAGATGCCTGGCTGGTTTGGGGAGCCCCTCTTTTTGGGCAGGAGGGAGTTCCCAGCGGACCTCCCAGCTGAGAACTGGCTAGCCCGGATGTGCATATGGTAAGCAGGCTGGGATGCTGGCTGCCACGGAGATGAACACCTGCAAAGATGAAAGCCACAGCCAAGCGTGGCTTACCCTGCCTTCCCTCCACGCTCCCTCTAATGCCCTAATTATGCCGTGTTTGTTTCAGTAATTTACACTCTCCGGGTACTGATCCATCAATAATGAATGTATTACCTGTCTCCGGGTAAGGTTTGGGGGATCCGGGATGCAGCTCTGAAACCGTCTGCAGAGCAGCAGGTCGGGGAGGCAGAGTGGCCCCCCCACCAACCTGCCGCCCCCGCCTGCAGCCTTCCTCTCTCCCCACCCTCCTTACTCAGATGGCAGCATATTTGGCAAAAGCCATCTGAGGCTGGTACTTGGTACTGCTTTTCCGTTCCCCCTCCGTTTTATGCCTTTTTAATATTTAAAGCCATCATTGGGCTGAGCGATAAAATTCTTTCAAATCAAATTTTATCCTCCAATCTCGTGCTCTGCTTCCCTCTGGCCGGAAAAGTTGGTGGGGGCGGCGCTGGCTGAGCAGGGCTGCGGGGCCGGCTCTGTTTGCACGGAGCGTGTGTGCCAACGCGGAGGCTGCCCGAGACCACCCCACCCCCGCTGCCCATCCAGCATCCGTCCCAAACGCCTATGGGATATGCAGTGGGTCCACACGATCTGGACTGTTATCCTGGACGGGCCCACCCAGGGTGGACCAAGGAAGCTATTCCAGGGCCAGATCCTGTGGTGTGGGGCTGGATCGCCCCCCTCCTGCCTTTTGCTGATGAGAAAGAAGAGCTGCCAGGGCATTTTTTAAAAGGTGGTGGGGGGGAACCCACCACCAAAAGGCATGATGAACTGTGAGCCATTTGCAAGGAGAGGGGAGAGAGGGGACAGCCATAGGCCTCCACCTGCTGTTGTCTCAGGAGCTGGCCAGGAGGACAGGACCAGAAAATATGCTTGGCCTCCAGGCACCAGGCTCCAAGCTCTGCCTGCCAAGCCTGTGCAGTGCTGGCCTCCTGGAACCCAGAGGTTTCTATCTGCCCGCCCCACGGGCTGCAGAGACCACGGCCTGTCTGGGGTGCTCCACACTTTCTCCTCTCGCCCTTTTCGGTGGCCACCCTGCCTGGCAGTGAGGGGGTTTTGCAGGATACCCAGGGACGGAGCCCGGTGCTGGGGGCTTGCGGCAGCACACCCCGTCGCGGACGCCAGCGATAGCGGGCTTCTCCAGTGTTGCTAAGCAGTGTCTCTGCCCTCCTGCTTTGGCATGCTATTGTGTGGGGGTGTCTTTCTGCCCGGCTGTGCCTCCATTTGGACTGGGATGCAAGGAGAGGTTCCTGCTACATCCCAGCCCAAGTCTGGAGCCCTCCCCTGTGATTGTAGCCCAGAACCAGGATCCTGGACTTGGACGAGTCACCTCCGTTCTCTGTGTCTCACTTACCTCCTTTGTAAGGTTGGTGGTGAGCACACTAGCAAGGGTCCTTCGTAAGTGATTTCAGGCAAGGCACTGAGCCAGCCCCCCCACCCCACCCCGGTCTACCTCTTCTGGCCTGAGGGTGTGACGCGGTGCCTCAGTGAGGAGCGTGGACTCAGAAGCCCTGTAACCTTGGGCAAAATACTTAACCTCTCTGTGCCTCAGTTCCCTCGATTGTAAAATGAGGGTAATAGAAAAATCTACCTCATGGTGAGAGGTGGGGCTTTGCAAGGATTAAATGTTAAGTACCCAGAACAGCAGATAGCCATCATTATAATAATAAACTTTCCACCCATTACCTATGAGGTAAGACTAATGGTCTTCGTCCGAGGCTTACCAAGGTAGTGACTTTTTCATACCAGATTTCCAGGAAAGGGCTGATCGGCTGTGAGCGTCCCAGGGCTGCCGTGGCCGAGTTCCTGCAGCTGCGTGGCTGAAACAGCACCCGTATATCTTCACCAGGCTCTGGAGGCCTGGAGTCCGAAATCGAGGTGACTCTCAGCAGGGCTGGTCCTTCTGAGGCCGCGGGGCAGGATCTGTCCCAGCTCTGCCCCCCACCCCCAGCCTGTAGACGGCCACCTCCCGCCCCCATCTCCTCACATCATCCGCCCTGTGTGTGTGTGTCTCTGGGTCCAAATTTTAAAATGACACAAGCCGTATTGGATTAGGGTCCCACCCTGCTCCAGTGTGACCTCATCTGAGCTAATTAAATTACATCTGCAGTGACCCTATTTCCACATGAGGTCACATTCGGAGGTCCTGGGATTAGGGCTTCAACCTGTGACTTTGGGGGGACACAGTTCAGCTCCATAGCTCAGCTCAGCATGGCCTCAGACCACGGGGTCCTTCCAGCTCTAAAACGTGAGCGTGCCCTCCCCTAGTGGGTTCCAGCCAAGGACAGTGCCCTGAATGCTGGAAGCGGGGAGACCTCACTTCTCCTGCTCCATCCTGCCCTCTTCTTTCTCAGAGCCCACCCCCATGCAGGCTGCCCACTGGCCAGCCTGGGGTGCATGCTCTGGCAGGGCCCCCCCACGATGGAGCCTTCCCTCTGGGAGCCTGGCCACACCCACGGGCCCACAGCCGGGCTGCGAGGCCAGGAGCCACAACTGTGCCTTGAAGGTGTCCCAGCCCACATCACACCTCCTGCCCCCAGGGGAGGGGGCCAAACGCCATGCAGATCTCAATGCTGGCTGATTTTTTAATTTTAAATAATCCAGCCAGTAACAAGGGAGGAACACGTGCCCACCGTTGCTAGGGGTCTTGATGTAGCTGGTGTCTATTGACCCTCAGTTCAGAGTGCGGGTTGGTTGATGTCTGTCTTTCTCATGGGGGGGGGCATGGCGCCCCCCCCAGGCATGGAATGTGGGTGGGGGGCGCCTCCATCCCTTAAACAGCATGGAGAAGCAGAAACGGGGTTGCCTTCGGCCCCTGGGGCCGGTCTTGTGGCCTGCTGGTCACCGCCTGGACACTCGGGCGGGAGGATTGAATCTCCCGCTCCCGCGGGCGGGCATCTGGAGGGCCCGGCGGCGTAAAATGAAAAAAATAAATAAGAGCGGGCGGGAGAAATAAGGGGGGAAAACGGCGATGTGGAGCCCCAATTGCTAGCAGATGGTGCTGGTATTAGGAAAATGAAAATACATGCAGTAAATTTGCTATTTGCCAGTGTTAATTTCTTATCCCAAGGTAAAACCTTCCCCCTGGCCCTAGCCATGCCATCTGCATGTTCATAAAATACAATACAGCAGAACTGATCGAGCGGCAGTGTGCATGTGGGGCTCCGGGTGGTCGGGCTCCAAGGGGGGACACGGGGGACGCCGGCGCACCTGCTGGGGTCCTGGGGACTCACCCTGTGCTTCCCACCTTCAGCTCCGGTACCTCGAGGTGTGCCCCTGGGCCCAGTGGGAGCTTCACTGAGTAGAGACCCGGGATGAGGGGTGTGGGGGAGGCTGTTAGAGCCCCAGGAAGTTCTCCCACATGAGAACCCACTCCTGTCCCGTCTCCCCACACGCACGGCCTCCTGCCTCAGAGCCTCCCATGTCTGCGCAAGTAAAGCGTTCAGGGTTTGCAGGACAGGCAGCTCCTGGGCCCCTGCTTCAGCCTCTGGCGTTGCCGGGCTACCACCCCATAACCTGCCAGCTATACTCCTCCTGGCTCTCTACCGGGGAGGCAGAGTCCCTTCCTCTCCATTCCTTCCCATTGCCAGGACCTTAACTGGTGAGCCCCCCCTTTTGGGGGTGGGAGCAGTGTCCTTACCAGCTTCAGTACCCTGGGGTGACCCCTCTCTGCCCCCAGCTTCTTGCATCCCACTCAGTCCAGCCCTCAGGAGAGCAGAACTGGGCTGACCCAGGGCGTGTACCCACCGCAGCTGCTGGGGAGAAAGGAGCTTTGTCCGCCTGCGTTTCAGATGTAATGTCCCGTACGTGGCCTCAGTCCAGCTGTGTTGAGGGTGGGCCTTTGAGCCCCTCAGGCCCCTAACCTGGAGCAGACAGTGCCCGTGCTCAGGGATGACCGGTGCTCTCCTCCCCAGGGTCCTGGTGCTCCCCCCTCCTTCCCTCCCCCAGCATGCCCTGGGGGGCCGAGGGCCCAGCCTGGGTCACTCTGTCTGCTAATTACCAGTGTGGGAATGGCTTTATGGTCCTCTGGGGCCCTGAGAGAGCCCCCCACATCTGGTCAATTAATGCTGAATCTGAAATTCGGATGACATACAACCCCAGCCAGCTCTCCAAATGAGGTGATTAAAAGGCTCTTCTCCTCCTTCCCTGAAGAACAAGCAAAACCGGGACCTTCTTTATTTCACGGGATTGATGGGCCCTGCCCGTGCCCTTTGCTAGGACAAGTATTATCAGGAATACCTCTGTATTTCCCGACTTTGCAGGCTGCATAAATCTCCTATCAACTCAGGCAGGAGGCAGAGTGCTTTCTTGGAGGAAGGCCGGCCTCCGCGGGCGGGGCTGCAGGCTGCTGGGGGGCGAGGGTGGACCCCTGCCGCCATTCTGCCCCCAGCCTGGCTCTGCGCCTGGCTGTCCTGACTTCAGCTCCCCCCCATCCCCGTCTGCCCCTGCCCCCACCCTCCTAGTCAGAGCGAGGAGAGCACTTGGCCTCAGTTTCATCTCTGGGGTGGGTGTTTGATTGGGAGGGGGCTACCGGCACCTGCCCTCAGGCATGATGCCCAGGGATGCCGGCCCGCACCTGCAGGGTGGCTGTAGGTCTGCTGGGTCCCTTGCTCAACGGCTGGGGTGGGTAGGCGCACGCCCGTGCCCCCTCAGCTGCGGACCCGCCAATCTCACAGGCTAGATTGGGTGTGGGTGGACGGGGCCTGGACCAGAACCTGGTTGGAGTTTCCCTGGTTATCTCTGGAAAGGGGTGGATCCCTGCTGTGTTTTACCAGTTAATTCCTCAAAGGAATAACATTTATGAAGCATTACGTGTGAGTGTGTGAGCGTGTGAATGAGGGTGTGTGAGCAACAGTGTGAGCGAGCCCACGCGTGCGCATGTGGGACCGTGAATGGGGGTGGGAGTGTGAGACAGCAGCGTGCCGGGGGTGTGGGGAGCACATAAGGCGCAGAGGAGTCTGGAGGTTTCTCCGTGGAGGGAAGCCGGCCTTTAGGCTCAGGCCCTGTTCCTGCTTTGTGGCCCTCGGAGGCTTGCTTTTGCTCTTGGAACCTGTTTGCCAGCTTGCAGTGTCCCCAGGTTTCAGCGGGGAAATCAGTGGGACAGTGCTGTGCGGCCCAGCAGTTGGGGGGGACTAAGGACAGCGTTCTTGGGGGACAGGACAGGCTCTAGAACTGGACTGGGGATGGTGTACGGCTGGGTGCCTTTGGGACAGCCCCCTAGCCCTGGCGTTTGAGGCCAGAGCCAGAGGCCACCTGGGACCCAACTGGAGGAGGGCCTGGGCCGTCTGCCCTTCCCACCTATCTCCAGGGAGGCCAGGTGTGGGTCTTGCCTTCTGCCTTGTTCTCCCCAGTGTGTGAAGACACATTAGGGCCCCCCCCCGACATCGTTGGCATGAGTGGGGCTATCCTGTCTTTGAGCGGAGCGTCCATTGCCGTCATCCGGTCCTCAACAGAGCACCTGACCCCAAGGTGCGGGTCCCCTCCAGGCTGCACCTGCTTTATTCCAGGGCTCCTGAAGATACCCCTGGCTTTTGATTGTTGAGGCAGAGTTTTGTGTGAACTTGCTCCCCCCACCCCCACATACTGGAACTGAGGCCCCTGACCCTGGAAGGGAGGAGGCGAGGATGGCCAGTTCAGACAGCGAGATGGGAGGTTTGGGAGCCCAGGGTGCCCTCCCTCTGCTCCCCCTTTTCCTGAGGGCTCTGTGTTGGTCGGGAATGGGCTTCTTCCTGGGTAGAGTCACCAGGTGTCGGCAGCAGTGGGGGTTCTGCCCAGCTGGCCGGGTGGGAGCTTCGTGCCCCAGACCTCAGCAGGCTCCGGCCAGCGGTGCTGACAGACTTCGGTGGTCAGCAGGCCCTGTAGTTAGCACTCAGGCCTCACCAGGGCCCCATCTGCTCCTTTTCCGCATCAACACTGTGTTCGGAGGACAGGCTTGTCATTCATTCATTCTTTGCATAAGTGAACAGCCAGGCTGCTCTCTCTAGGTGCTGGGGACAAAAATCCTGCCCTCCCATAGCTTACCTTCCAGTGCTGTGCTGTCCGGTGGAATGTTTGACGATGGTGGAATGTTCTAGAGAGTCGATGCCCAAATTGCTAGCCACCACAGATGTGGGGCTGTGGAGGACTTGAAATGTGACTACCTTAACTGGGGAGCGAAGCTCTCCTTTCATTTACTTTTAATTTATTTCAGTGGGGCACCTGTGGCCGGTGGCCGCCCCATCCCTGGACAGCACAGATGGAGTGGAAAGAAAAGTCACAGCAAGAGTAGGTTTCTACCTCGTTTTCCTCTCCAGACCCCCTGCCCGTGTGCCAGGACTTTCGGGAGTGTCTGCGGGGCTTTGCCTTAGACACGGCAGGTGCACGTCACCAGAAAGCAGCCTCTCGAGGACAGGGACCGCCTCTTAGGTTGGTTCTTACGTTTCACGTCCCGCCCTGAGCTTGGCATTTCAGCAGCTGCTAATACTTGGGTGATGAATACAGGCATAAATGAATGCATGACAGTCCCAGGGCTGCCATTTGCCAGCTGTGTGACTGTGGGCAAGTTACTTAACCTCTCTGTGCTTCTGTCAACGACAGTAAGAACAGCACTACCTCACAGGGTTGTTATGAGGCTTATGGGGGGAGACACCCAAGCATTTGGAGTGGGGTGTGGCAGGGACACTCTGTCGGTGCTTTTAGACGCTGCTTTTATTAGTAATAGAGGAAGCTAGCCTGGAGTGCCGGTTTCCAGGCGTTTCCAGCGGCTGCTCATTTCTCTCCAGGTCTCTCCTTCCTCTGCTCAGCCATCTTGAGGAGACCTGGGCCGCATTTGGGTATTAGTGTCACCTCCACTTTCAGAGCTGCAAGGAACGGAGGACTCCTCTCTGGTCCCTTTGTTTGGAAACTGAGCCCAGAGACCACCGCGACCTGGCAGCAATCACACAGCCTCTTGGCCGGTCCCAGAGTTGGGACCATCCTGGGTGTCCCAAGTTCTGACTAGCAGGTCACTGTTGGTGGCTGTCACCTGCCTGAACAGACCCGTCCTCACCGGGCAGTTCCGCTGACAGCTGCCTGTGTGCAGCTGCTCCCCTGGGGCAGTGCATCGGAGGCACAGGCTCAGGAAGAGAGGGAATACCCTGCCCTCCAGGAAGGAAGCTGGCCTGGCAGGCGGGGGGGGGCTTCGGCCACTCTGGAGGCTGACCTGGCCTGGTCATATCTGGCCCTGCGGGCTCTCAGCAAGGCCACTTGGGCAAGTAACTTATTAACCTCATTAAGCCTCAGTTTCCTAATCTGTAAAATGGGGCCACTGGTGCCCGCCTCCCAAGTGGTGGTGAAGAACAAATGAGATAATTCACAGCAAAGTGCTGAGCCAGTGCGGGGGCTGCGGGCGGGGGCTGCGGCTTCGGGGAACCCTGGGAAGTCACTAGTATTCTAGGGCCTTGGATGGAGGCGCCGAGCCGCTCCTGTCCCCATGCCCCTCGGATTCCCCAGACGCCCTCACAGCGCCTGGAGCGTGGCTGCCTGTGGCCTTGGTACTTGGAGTCAGTATGTCCGGTCCAGCCTGGCCTGCAAGTCACCCTGGGGGTGCCTCCCCATGGGGTCCAGCCACGCCTGGCGGGCCAGCTGCCTTGACTCTCCTCCCAGGGCCTGATGTCATCACTCAGGGCAGCCTGGGGGCCTGAGCAGGGAGGTGCGGTTCCCACAGCCAGATCCTCCTTCCCTCCCCTGCTCCTCAGCCCCTTCCCCTCCATTCTCTCTCTCCCTCCTGCTCCCCCCCCC
>NC_048229.1:78335675-78345836 GCF_002007445.2 Ailuropoda melanoleuca
GGGCGGGCAGTGGGGGGGGTGGGTTGAGTGGAGGGGCTCGGAAGCAGAGCCTGGAAAATTGCCCGGTTGCTGGGGTCCGCGCCTGGCCTGCGTCTCTCTCGTTCGCCATTCATTACCCGGCTTGGTTAATGCATCAGAGTGGCAAATTTGACTTCTTTGCAGAAAAGGGAGGGAGGAGAGAGGCCTGGGGGAGGGAGGGACTGGTGGGGGCTGCCCAAGGCTTGGCCTGCTTGTGGTTTGCGGGGCGGCTCTGACAGCCAGGGCAGGAGGCCCGCTGTGGAGGGCCCGGGCCCGATCCTGGGGTGCCGGCGGGCCAGGTGGGCAGGGGTTAGAACCCTCAGATCTCTGCCCACTGCGGTCAGCTTCTCCATCTGCTCTTCGCTGGAGGCGTTTTTTATTTTCCGTGCTGCAGGCCCCATCTGTGAGCCCAGGAGTCTCCAGGGGAATTGGTGATCCTGGGCTGGCCGGGTCGCCTGGCCGGGGCCTTCTGCAGGGGCTGCCTGCCTTCCACACATCTCTTCCCCCGAGCCTCGGTCCCTGGACCACGAGAAGCTGCTTCAGACTGTCCTTTGTTCACTCATTCATCTGTGCATTCATTCATTCAGCAGACGTGGGATGAGCGTTTTCCTACGTTCTGTGTGGGTTCTAGATGGACCCACGGGTCACCCTTGCTGTGGGACTTGAGCGTGTTCCCTGGCTGTTACTTCATCTGTAGAATGGGACCTTACTGCCTGCAGGCTTGCTGGGAGCATCAAAGGGCATGAGAGGGATGAAGTCCTTCAGGCGACACTTGGCTGAGTACCTGTGGCCGCCAAGGTGCGCAATGGCTCATTATGGGGACGGCGCTGGCGCTGCTCTCCTCTAGCCATCACGGGGGCCCAGGAGGCCGTGCAGAGGGCTCTCATGGAGAGGCACCCCGTGTGGTGTGAAGGACCCAGGGCAGGAGGAGGCCTGGGGAAGGGACCCCTGGGGGCTTGCGGGGAGGAAACTTGGGGAGGGGCTGCTATCCCTGCGTCCCCGGCATCTGTGGGGCCAAACCAGCACAGGGGCCCCCTCGCCTGCTCCCTGGCTCCTGTGGGCCCCTCCACGACATAGCGTTGTCCCTCGAAGGCCTTCCCAGGCCTCGCCAGCTGGCCCTGCCCTGATTGCACATGCATCCTACACCAGGAAAGACCCCGGAGGCATCCTTTATCTGGGGGGCTCCACACGTAGTTGTCAGCCTGAGAGCTCAATGTCCCTTTCCTGAATCAGAGATGTAGCCCAGGGGAGAGTGATGTACGTCCTGGCCGGGAACCCCTGGGACAGATTCCCCGCTCTCGAGTGTCATGATCTTATTGATCAGAAAACATTGGTATCTTCCTTCCTGAAAACCCACTGAGGCCTGTTGGGTGAGCTCTGGACATGGTCCCTGTGGCTGGGACTTCGGATGTCGAATGTTTCCTGGTTTCCATCCATCCACGCGTCCATGAGAACCACCTTCCTTCCTTGCTTCCTTCCATCCATCTGCCCCTCCATCCATAATCACTGTACGAGGTCCCTAAGTGGGCTCTTCTCTCTGGCAGCCTGGGCTGCCCCTCCCGCTGCTGTGTCCCACCTCTGGGAAACATGCATCTGTTCCTCTCACTCCATCACGATGTGTCCCCCTAAAGGGAGTGGGGTAACCTCAGCCACTGACCCCCTGCTAACTCAGGAAATGAGGCCTCAAGGCAATTTCCCAGAAAGGAGATTTCTCGGACCCCTGTGATGTCTCTAGAGCGAGGCTTTCCAGGAGACCCCCCCCCTTGAGGGCAGATGGGGGTCTGAACTCACCGTAGCTCCGTGCCCCATTCTTCTGGAAGCCCTGAGTTCAGATATTCAGATGATTTTCTCCATGAGCCCACTATGTACCTTTTGGACTGAATATTAACCCTGTGGCTCAGAAAAGGGGTTATTTTTATATTCTCTGCTGTCCAGTACAGTAGTCACTGGTCATGCGTGGCTAATTAAATTTAAAATTTTGCATTTTAAATTGGTTAGAATCAGGGGCGCCTGGGTGGCTTCATTGGTAAAGCATCTCACTCTTGGTGTCAGCTCAGGTCTTGATCTCAGGGTCGAGACTTCAAGCCCCCGCGTCAGGCTCCATGCTGGGTGGAGAGCCTACATTAAAACGAAAAAATTGAATAAATAAAAATAAATTAGTTAAAATTAAAACTTCAGCCCCTTGGGTTCACTGGCCATATTTCAAGTGCTTAGCAGCCACATGTGGCCTGTGACAACCAGAAGGGACAGCTCAGAGAACATTTCAGTCATCCGGAAAGTTCTATGGGATCGCGCTGTCTTAAGCATTCACGTATGTGCAGTCTTAACTGAAAGGCCATCCTTGGCTGCTACTGGTCTTGGGTTAGAACTTTCTGGATTCTCCCACTAGGAGGGGAGGTCTGAGCTGGGAATCAGATTTGAATTTTCATCTTGTCTCTGGGGCTCTGTCACTTGGATCCCATCACTGAACCTTTCTGGCCTGTAGAGGTCAGATTTGTGGGGGCGTGTGGAGGGGGTGTCCCTGCTGCCTTTTAGAATGGTAGGGGGGAAAGTGAGACACCGGCCAGCATGGATTTGGAGTGCTCCCCGGGCTCGGAGAGGATGGGCTTGTTAACAGAACATGAAAACATAAAAGTGGAGAGATGTGGTTCCTCTGGCCTGACTCTGGGCGGTCTCAGGGAGAACATTTACCCCTTCTGCAGAGACAGTGTGCAAGGAAAAATGTTTTTCTTTCTGCCGGGCCTGCGTCCTGTCTGCTGTTTGCTCACCGTGTCATCTCTCAGAGAGCAGGCTGGACAAGGCGTCCCCGAGGCTGTTTGCTGCATATTCCTGCCGTCTACATCCTGTGGGCTGCGCTCAGACGTGTCCACAGTGTGGGCTGCCCGCCCGCCACGGGAAAGGAGTGTGGGCCTGGTCACGTGGGGAGGGGTGCGCATGCCCCCCGGCCTGGGTTTCTCCCCACCGGTCAGCAGGTGGTGGTTTCACAGGAGTGCCCCTAGCCCTCCCAGAGAGCCTGACTTTCTAGCTCTGTGTCCCCCCTCCAGACGTGCACAGTGAGAACAACTTTGATCTTTCAGGAATTGCCAGGATAATTTACACGTGCTAATGAAAGCACAGCCCTCCAGAGAGCTGAGTGGGGACACCTAATCCCCCCTGAACCCCAGTTCCCTCAGCCATCTCTGAGGATCCAGGCCAAGGCCAGGGAAGTGTACTTCCTGGGTAGCTGGGTAGCCAGGCAGGGAAGGGGCTCCTGGGCAGGGCCCCCCAGGTAAACGCTTTGGGCTGGGGCTGCTCCCCCCGACAGCTGAGCTCTGGGGAGGGGTGGCTTGGCTGGTCTGAGCTGGGAAATCCATTCTCCCAAAAGCTCCGTGCAGATGGGCTCCTGGGCATCAGCCCCCTGGTCTGTGCAAGTGGTACTTGAATGAGCGTGCGTGGGCCGCGCAGTGACAGAGCCCGTGGGCGGATCGGGGTGACAGGGCAGGGGGTGGCTCCCGCAGCCCCAGTGCCGTGGGCGCTCCCCACACCCTCCTCCCTCCCACTCCCCCTAATTATTTTTCTTGGATGTTGTGAATTAAATCTTACAGTAACCACAGGAGACAGCTCTGGGTACGGCCCTGCTCACATCTCCATGCGCCGATAGAAGTTGTTAAATGAATAATGTTTACTTACGCTGGGGACCCAATTCTCTCTGAATATAATTCCCCTTCGATTTCCAGGGAGCTTCCTGGAGAAACCGTAAAAATAATAAACACGTCTCCATATCAGAGGTTGGCAATGCTGCTTTGAATTCTTTTGGGGGAAGAGAGGCGGGGAAGAAATAAATTAAAATTAATTTTTAAAGAAGATCACGCCACAAGTCAGATGACAAAGCAAGCTGGAATGACAGACAGGGAGGTTCTGGAAGGGGTGAGCCCCAGGGCTCCCCCCATTCAGAGTGGGGCAGGCTTACCTGCTGAAAATGTAGGCTCCCGGACCCACTCCCAAATCAGAACGTGGGGGAGGGACATGGGGGCAGCAACACCTGGCAGGTGTCAAGTCAGGGGTGGAGTTTGGAGGTCACAGGTTAATGGAGCCCTCTGCTAGGTCTTGAGGGCCACTTCCTGTGCAGGCGCTGCCCTGGCCAGCTGGGACAGCAGGTGTCTCCACATCACCTATCTGACTGCTCTGCATCCCAAGAAGAGTCGCCAGAAACATCAGAGGCAGCCGAGGGGCTGAGAGAAACGCTTTGTACGGCCCGTCCCTCTTTCTCTTCCTCCTTCCTTTAGACGCCAGCCAGCCGCAGTCACCTGTGAGAGATACCAAGGGCCCTGAGACGCTCCTCTCCTTAAGGGGAGGGTGGCCGTCCTCCCACTGTGACAGAAGTCCAGGGCAAAGTCCCGCTGGGAGCATCTGAGGCCGCGACCCGGGCCCTGCTCTCTCCCTGTGCCCCGGGAGGCCGTCCAGGTTTTGTGCAAAAGGCACTCCTCCCCCAGCTCTGTGCAGCAGGCTGGCAACACCGGGGTCACCTCCAACAGCGAGGCTTCCAGCCAGGCTGCTTGTAACGTGCCACCCTGGGTCACAGCAGCGCGCAGTGCTCACAGATGGGGTCAGGCGGCGTCGGGACTTTCCCAAGGTCACGAAGCAATTTGCCAGCTGAGCCAGGAATAGAACTCCTGGGCTGGGCCGTGCTAACCCCGAGCTCAAATTGCTAGCCAGGCAGGTCTGTGCGGGGAGCCGCGGGGAGCCGCGGGGAGCCGCCTGGGGAGCGGGACACGGGTCATGAGGGAGCCGCCGCTGCCACAAGCCCTATATGTGGGCCAAGGGGAGGGGCTGGGAGCTGCCATCCCTCGTGGAGGGTGAAGGCCAGAGCCTTCTCCAGTATCGCCGTCATTCCTGCAAGAGGAGGCTGGTTTGAACTCTGGTCCAGAGGTTGGTGTTAAGTGGGGATGGCAGAGTGGAAGGCTCCCATGGTGAGCCTGTCTGCGTGTTTCCTTTAAGATCATCGGGGAGTGTTTTAAGAAAAAAAACCAAAACCCCAATAATTCAGCATTTGTTTTCTGGGGACTCTGCAGAATGTTCTAGCTACTCTTAGGGGGAGGGATTGGTGTGGCATCGAAGATGTGGACTCTGTAAGCATCGGTGGAAAAAAATCCATCTGCATCAACTCTGGGAAGGCACTCAGTATTCTAGAAAGCGAGGGCTCCAAGTGTATGTTCCAGGAGGTTCCTGTGTTCTGTTTTTGGCTGGGTTTATTTTTGGGGCAGGAGGGATGCATGCAGCATTTGTGGCTGATCAGGGTTTGTGTCCTCCTAGGGGCTTCCTAATTTCCTTTAAATCAGTTCAGCAAACGTTTATTTAAGAGCTTGTGAAGGCCCAGCAATAAGTAAGGCCAGCTTCCTCTCCAGTGGCTCGGCCTCTCCAGAGCGCAGGGCAGGTAGTAAAGAACGGGCAAGTCACCCCGGGTACGGGAAGGTCAACTTCCACTAGAGGGGGTTAGAGTCACATCCAGGAAGGCTACTCGGAGGAGATGAGTACAGCCAGAGCCAAGGTAAGAGAGTTCTTCATCCACATTAACCTGTCTAGGGAGGATGGCAGGACACAGGACAGGTCGGTGTGGTGGGCCTAGTGTGTCTAAAGAGACTACGTGAGACACTTCTGGAGCGGACTGTGTGGGGAGGCTGGAAAGGTGGGGTGGCTGGTGCGTGGATCTGCATGTTGGGATTGGAAAGATGGGGGCCTGGGGTCTTGAGGGTGAAGGTGGAGACCCAAAGCAGGAGAGGTGGGGTCAGAGGGGTGGGAGGGTCAGAGCCCAGGAGGGATGCTGGAGGAAGTCCAGGGAGGGCGCTGGGTCACAGCGGGACGCCCAGGTTGAGAGTGGGGTGAGGCAGGGCGACCTTTGGTGGCAAGTGGATGCCCAGGTGGGAAGCTGGAGCTTGGGAACAGGTGTCTCAGGATGGGAACATTGCAGACTGGGGCTGGAAGGGCCACACAGGAGGGAACCCGAAGGCCCTTCTTGGTACCTGCAGGTAGAAATTGAGAGGGGAGGACAATGCAGGGGGCAGCGCCTCACACTTTCTATGCAGGGGTTGGGGGGTGGGGGGAGGCTGGGGACACCCAGAGGCGTCTGAGACTGCAGCAGCCTCCAGCTGTGAAAATGACAGCTTCAGTGTAATCCTTCCTCTTTGATTATTTCCATTTGTGAGACCAAATTATAAAGACAAATACAGCGAGAGCTGGAGGCAGGGGGCTCCTCGCAGCCGCGAGCTGGGGGAGACCAAGCCCTGGCACTGACCTCTGTCCCAGGCGCCCCTGCTGGCAGTGGGGGCCTGAGGCCGGGTGGGGGGGTTCGGTCCTCTGCTCATATCAGGTCTTGGTGTCTGTGTGCGTTGCTTGTCCAGTTGGCGGGCGGTAAGGGCAACTGGGATTTTATTGTCCTGGGGACAGTTGGGGATTTTAATGACAGGCGGTAGATTAATTAATCCAGAAATTTGTCAGGCGCTGACGTCCTGAAAGGTTGGGGGAGGGGAGTTGCAGAGCAATCTGAGGGGAGGGTGCAGGGTTCACCCCAGCTCAGCCTCCTGCGCCAAGAGCAGCATGTGTGGCACGCAGTAGGCACCCGGCGAACCCTGGCTGCTGCCTGGAGTGTTCGCAGCCCCCCCCCCCGAGGGGGAGGGTTGAAGGCCCTGGGAGATGGGGCCGCATTTCGGTGCATGCCTGTGTGCAAATTCAGAGGAGGGGACCATTCTTCGGGGCGATTTGGTCCTTCAAGAACTCTGAAGGCTTTCAAACGCAGAGAAAATCGGGGAATGGATGCCCTGAAGTAAGTTTCTGAGGATCCCTTAGGAGTGGGAGTGGTTATTCCTGGCGACCCTGGGGACCTCGGCCAGGCCCGGATTCTGGCACATCTCCTGGTCTGTTGCTGAGCGGGGTTAAGTGACTGGGCCCACCAAGATCTGTCTGGGACTCAGCGTGACTCGAGGTCCCAGGGTCTCTCTCCCAGTGCTCTCCGGGCCTGTGGCCTGCTTGCATGGGGGTCTGGGTGGGGGTCCAGGCACATTGTCCAATGAGCCAACTGGCCCGGGAGAGGAAAACCCCTCACCCAGTGCAAGGGCCACTGATTAATTTTTACAAAGAAGGGCTGTTCCTGAGAAGCTCTTGAGGGAACCACCCAGATTTCTGGGTCCGCTGGGCGTCCAGGCGCAGAAGGCGGAAGAGGGCCTCTGCAGCGGTCGGTCTGTGGGGTTATGGGAGCGTTCTTGCCGCCCCACAGTAAGGGCACACACGGGGGGTGGGGGCGTCCAGGGCTGGAAGGCTTCCCCACCACCAGTGACCTGCCCCGGGTCTAGCTTCCCCGGTCCCCCAGGCCTGCCCAGATCACAGCTGGCTGCTTTCCAGCCAGGTGTGGCCAGGTGGCAGGAGGCTGCTGTGAGACAGGTGCGTGCCTTTCCGTGGCATGACCTCCAGCTGCTCAGCGCGTGGGCAAGGCCTGCCCTCCCCCTGGAGCCCAGAACTGCTGATAAGGCAAAACCAAGCACTGTGCACCCCCCACCTTGAGGGCTCAGAGGTCGGGTCTTCAGAGACAGCACTGAACGGGTCTGTGTGTGGGGCAGGGAGAGGCTGGGGGTGGAAAAAGGCCCGGGAAACAAAATAAGCTTGAACAGCTCTGGTTTCTCTGGAATCACCTCAGGGGGCCGGGTGGGGAGAAGGGAGTTTCCAGGGGATGTCTGTCTCCAGGTCTCCAGGCAGTGTCTGCTTGGGGGCTCTCCACAAACTGCAGGCCCTGCCCTGTGGCCCCTCCCTCCCCGGGACAAGCAAGGGGGCTTCAGCTAGGATCTTTCTTTAAAACGGAGGTAGGATTCACCTAACAGTAGGATTAACCATTTTAAAGTGACCTCTTCGGAGCCATTGAATACATTTCACGAAGTTTTGTAACTGCCACCTCTAAAAATGCTTTTTCTCCCTAAGAGGAAACCCTGTCCCCATTAGCACACACTCCCAGTTCCTGTCCCCCAGCCCCTGGCAATGAGTAACTCCTGTGTCTTCACCTATTCTGGATTTGGTGGGGGTGGAGTCACATGAGAGGTGGTCCTTTGGGACGGGCTTCTGTCCCCCAGTGTGCTGCCTTCAAGGTGCTTCCCTGTGGGACCGCATGTCACTCTCTCCTCCTTTGCACGGCTGAGTAACATTCCAGGGTGTGGATAGCCCATGGGGTTTTAATATCCCCTCCTCAGTTGATGGACATTTAGGTCGTTCGCACCTTCTGGCCGCTAATGAATGACGCTGTCCCGGATGTTTGTGTCCAGCGTGGTGCGGATGTGTTTCCCCCACTCTCGGGAGACACCCCGCTGTAGCCTGCGTCCGGACTCTACTCCTTTTTGTGACTGGACAATAGTCCCCTGTGTGGCTAGACCATGTTTGTTCATCCACTCACCTTGCCCCCCCCCATTTGTGTGGGTTGAGGTTTTTGGGGTTTTAGTTTATTTTTAAAGATTTTATTTATTTGAGAGCGAGCAAGCACGAATGAGGGGCAGAGGCAGAAAGAGAGGGAGAAGCAGAATCCCCGCTGAGCAGAGCCCGATGGTAAGCAGTTCTGCTGAGCTGCAGCTGTGTCCCAGGCACTGTGCAAGGCTCCCGTAGTTTATTATCCTGTTGAGGCCTCCCTAAAGCAGGGGAAAGGGGCTGTGTTGCTCGCCCGTCAACAGCAGGCACCGTCAGTGCGGGGTGAGGTGGCAGTTTGCCCAGCGGCTGGGCCGGTGGTCCTGCAGGCTTATTTAGGCCAATACATCTGGCCTCAGGGTCTCAGCCCCCTCAGCAGTTTGCTCTTCAGATGGTCATTGAATGAGGTTAAGGCAAAGATACACAGGAGGTTATGTTGAGGAAGAGAGAGTGGAAAAACCTGCTGGGGGTGTGGACTCAGGTCAGGGGCTCAAGAGGGAGGTGATGGTGGAAAAACCGCTCATCTGGGGCCTTGAATGCCCAGCCGGGACACTGGTGGCCCAGCAGGCCAGATGGCACTGCTTGGCTGTATGCTCCGGACGAGAACAGAGGTCTTGAGGAGGGCTGACGCCACTGTAAATGGGACAGGGGGCATGTTTCTGGTGGGGGTTTTGCTTAATTGACATCATTGGCCACCGTTTTGGGCTGTCCCTGCCCCAGAAGCTTCTGCGCCTGCCCTGGGAGCACGCACCTGTCCCGTGGCATAGGCCTGCCAGGTAGACAGGCTTTGGCGCTGGGGATCCTGAGTGCTCTGTGATTTCCTGAAAGTCTGCTGAAATGAGGCCACTCAGGAACAGACTCTCCTGCTTTACATCTCAGACGTTGACAGTAGGAAAATGTGGCCAGGTTTATCTCAAATATGAAAAATGGGAAGTAGGCAAGCCAGGAAATGAAGCCCAGCCCCCCACCCCAGACAGCAGGGTGGAAGAGGAGGTGCCCCGGGCAACCCTGGAAAGTGGGGTGATGTCTCTGCGCCTCCATTTCCTCATCCGGGTGGTGGGGTGGCGCCACCCCAGAGGGCTCTGAGTGTGGAAGGGCTCAAGTGCCCTCACACAGCTGTGCCACTCTTGGGGGCTTCTTGCTGCAAAGCGTCTTCTGGCCGGAAGCTGCAGCCAGGGGGAGGGACGGGTTGGGGGGGGCGCTAAGGCTCTGCCCAGGTGGCTGGGGGATGGGCAGCGGTTCAGCCAGGCCCCACCCGAGGGGGGGGACCCTGACCCGGGGCGCTCAGCTGGGAAGGAATGCCGAGCTCCCCAGTGGGTGTTAGAGCTAGGAGGGTCTGTGCTTGACCTCGCGGCAGGGCCACCCAGGCGAGTGCTAGCGGACTGGCATCGTGCAGGTAGTGGGGGGGCCCTCCGGGCGGGGGGTGGGGAGTCAGCGGTGGCAGAAAAGCCTCTGTGGACCTCTAGGAGTGGCTGCCCCCTCCTCCCTCGACCACCCCCCCCCGCGCCTTGGCCTGGCCCCGCCGTATAAAGTTTAAAGGTTTTAAATGCAAATATTTCTCTTTTATAGATGCCAGCTGTCTCCAGAGAGCGCGTTTCCTTGCAGCTCAACTTTATTGTCCAATTAGCTTCCCATATCTGGGTACCGGGGAGCCTGCGGGCTGGGGGAGGGGCTCGGCTCCCGCGGCAGGGCGGGGCTGGGGGGGGGGCCCCTTTCAGACTCCCGGCT
>NC_048229.1:78345905-78350307 GCF_002007445.2 Ailuropoda melanoleuca
GGAGAGGCAGGCTGGGGCGGGGGCAGTTAGTGGCAGGGGTGTTCTTTTCTTATTTAAAAGAAATAAAGGCAGCCCGCCCTGCGCACACTGGCTTCCTTTTAGTCCCTGTCGAGTGTCCCCTCCCCGCCTGCTTCCTAGCCGCGCGGCGGCTTCCCCATTCACCGGGGCTCGGCGGCGCTCACAAAGCGAGGCAATTAGAATTGAAAATCTATGCAAAACAGCTGTTAACTGATTGTAAGGGAGTGCAGCTGTGTGCCGAGTGCAGCTTGGAGGCTGGCGGAAGGGCAGGAAGTGCTGGGGCAGCCCGGGGTTAAGAGGCAAACTCCTGTCACCTCGGCCAAGGGAACCGACCGGGCCTTAACCCTTGCTGCTCCCCCGCAGGTGACCTTGGCCCCCCGGGAGCCGGCTGGTCCCCCCAGCACCCTCGGATGTGGGGGGGCAGCTGGCTCTGCCCTCAGCAGGGTCCACGGGGCTGGGGAGGGCGGGCAGGCGAGCTTCCTTCCCCCACCACCCTCTGCGGCAGCTCTTTGCCTCCGTTTACCCATTCAGCAGATCTCCGTGAAGTCAGCGCAGGAGTGTGCCGGGGTGCTGGGGCCAAGTCACAACTACATGGAGTCCCTCTGCCCTCCAGCCTACCTTGTGGGAGAGGGGAGGGCATGGGAGCGTGGGGCTCCAGCCACCACCTGGAGGCGGGACACCCCTCTCCCAGCCTGTTAAGGATGCTCCCTCCTGGCCCAGACGGGGGCTCTGGAGGGTGGCCTGGGGATCTGTATTTCTCACAGACACCCCCCCCCACACACACACACACCTTTGTCTGTCTAAGACCTGCAGTGTGGGACCCAGTGCCTGGAGGGATAAATTCCAGAGGCGGGGATGGGAAGAGCCTTGGAAGAGATAAGATTTGAGCCCAGCTTTGAAGAAGGGAGAGGTTCCTGGACAGTGCAGACTGGGAGGAGACAGAGGACTTTGGTGTATAAGTGGTGGGGATCTGGCCACAGGGCAGGCTGTAGGTGGAGGGGGCACCTGGGGAGACCCTCTGCCCAGCAGCCCTTGGTGTTCATGTGACTCCCCTGGTCTGGTCGCCTTGGAGAGGATGGACCACTCATGCTGAGGGGCTGCACAAATGCCCAGGTGTCAGGCTCTGGGTGATGGGTACCTCCAACCTCCCAGGTGTATCTGCAGCAGGTAATCACAGACACAGGCCAGGTATAGGAAGACAGCTGGGCTCTGGATCAAGCTTGGGTGGAATTTGTTGTACCCTAGGCAAGTTAACCTCCTCTGGTCTCCTAGCCAGGCTTTGTAATGGAGTTCACGCAGCCCACCTTGCAAGACCTAGGGTGAGCTGTCTTGGCACAAGTTGGGTGTTTGGTAAACGGCAAAAGCCAAACTCCCTTCCCACCCACAACGCCCTGACGCTTAACGTGCTGACACAGGTGCTGAATGAGGCGCCTGTGGCCCTGTGACGGTGGTGGTGTCCTCGTGTGCTGGGAACACCTGATCAGGGCCGAGGGCGCTGTTAAACTCCTCGTGCCTCCCACTAACCCCACAAGGACTCCGGATTCCCTCCGTGGTGTCAAGGCGCCATCAGAGATGACACGCTGGCCCCTGTGCTGGGACTTGGTGCCTACATTTCTGGCAACCTCACCTGGCCCAGCTGGGCACACGCTCCCATGGCTTCCCGGTGCCTTGCTGTCCTGCAACCCCTTTGTCCACAGCTTGCCACTGGTGTCTGTTGCCTGGTCTCAGAGCAGCATGCTGACAGCGGTGGGCCTGGCACTTCTGGCTGCCTGTCTGGGAAGGCTAGTGGCATCAGAGCGGGGGCTCTGTGTGTTTGTTGACTGAATGCCCCCCTTCGTGGTCAGAGGCACCCCTTTCCAGACGATCCTTTCCTGGCCTCTCTATCATGGGCTGCCTTCTCAGTTGCTAGCCTTGGGGGCGATTTAAGGGGCCCCTGGGGCTTATCCTTGACTGCCTGCTTTTTTGTCTTTTTGGCTGTGCCGGTTTCGCGGTTCGAGGCTCATGGAAGCAGGGCTGGATTTGCAGGGATCTGTCTGAGTAGGTTTTCAGAGCCGGGGGAGGGCTGCCGGACTGGCAGGGGTGTGAGGAGCAGGCAAGCACGCATCTGCATCCTTTTGCCCCTGGCACACAGTGTCGGGGCAGGTGTCCCAGCCCCTGGAGGTGTCCTTGTATTGCCCCTGTAGGGCTGTCTCTGGCACCTTGCCCTTTTACCCTGAACCTTTTGTCTCTGCCTTCTGTTTCCGGGCAAATGGGAATGAGGGAGAGGAGGTCCAGGGAGGCAGAACTTTGCCCAGGAAGGCTGCGCGGTGGGAGCTGCTGAGGAGGGAAGAGAAAGAACCGCGCCTGGAGGGAAATGGAGGACCGCCAGCCTGAGAGCCCCGAGTGGCGGGAAATTAGGAGTCAAGCTACAAACCTCGTTAGCGAGGAGCGCAGGCTGCAGGAGAGCAATTCCCACCCTTAAACTCGGAGGCCGTGCTCCCGGATTACTAATTTCCTCGAGCTGGGCTCACTGACAGTGAGTGTCATCCATCTCCCCCGTGCCAGCCCGCCTGGCGGCCGCCAGCAAAACCAAACCAAAGCACACTCCGCCGGCTCGCTGCTGCCCCCCGGTGGTCGCTGCGGTTTCGTGCAGCACCCCCAGCCGGCCTCCGCGGCAGTGCCGGGCAGGGAGACTCCAGGTGTGAGCCGCTCGAGGCACGGCTCCATTGCAGCAGTGCCCACGTGACCTTGAGCGACTCTCGGCCTCAACTTCCTCATCTGTGAAACGGGATCAGACTACCCGTCTCGTAATCCAGTAGAACCCGATGTCTACCAGGGATGCAACTGCCAACTCTAAAAATTAGCCAAATTTGCACAGTGGTGCAATTCTTCTTTAGCTGTTGTGGTCCTCTTCAAACAGGTGGAAGAACTTGACCCCCCCTCCCTCACCAGGGCCTCCCAGGGTTGAAGGGAAATAAGTGGGAGCTTGGTGTCAGGCCCGGTAGGAGGTATTTGGAGGCTGGCCTTGGAGGACCTGGAAGTCCACGCTGGGAGGCGACTCCCGGCCAGGGGCGAGTTGGTCATTTGCATGTTATTCCCCTCCCCTCCCCGCCTCCCCGGCAGCCTGAAATTCAGGTGGGAAAGGGCTGGAACCGCCCCAGAGGTTTTTAATTTTGTTTTTAAGGCCCTAGGCCTGTTGCTGAGTTGCCTCCTGACTCCTCCCTCCCTGCCCCCGCCAGGGTGTCCTGGAGGGGATGGAGGCATCCCCTCCCCCGCGTCCTGGCCGTCTGGGCTGCGGTGAATCGGCCGGCCATTGCTGGGTATAAATTACCAGAGGCCGCGCTGCGGAGACGGTGCGTGCAGTGTCGCGCGAGGGCTGAGGCCCGCAGGAGGGAGGCGCGTCCCAGAGGAGGCGGGTGGGGAAGGGGAAGCGCCCCTCCCGCGCCGTGTCCGGGCCGACCGGCGCCCGCAGGTAGGAGCCAGTAACGGCCCCTGGCCGGGCCTCGCGGGTCCGTTTCCCTTTTCGTTTGTGGTCGGCCAGGAGCCTTGTGCAAGGCGGTGGTGGCGACCCGCGTGCTCCCCCACTTTGTGTGCCCCAGCTTGCGCCAGGTCGAAGGTGGACCAGGGGAGTGCGTGGCTTGGGGGCGCCCTCGGGGCCCTGCCCCAAGCCCCACAGCGGGCACATAGGCGGGTTCGGCTCCCCGCTGGCGCGGGCCCGAGAGCTCCGGGCCCGCCAGCGTCATCTGGAACAGATGGATGGGGGGTGGCAGGCGCCCAGCGCTCCCTCCCATCGCAATCCGGGCTGGCGCGGGGAGGGAGGGAGAAGGAGGGAGGAAGGCGGGGGAGGCTGGGCTCGCGGGGACGGCAGCGTGCGCGCATGCCAAGCGCGGCGCGGGCATGTCCCGGGGCAGGTTTGGGGCTGGCAGAAGCGCGGGCTGGCACCTGGGTCCGAAAGTTGAAACCCGCAGCGCGGCGCTGGGGCGGCCGCCTGGGGGTGGGGGTACTGATTTGCCCTCCAGGCTTAAAAGTATGAAAGCTGTAGGTTGGAGAGTTTTCAAAAGAGAATGTACAGGGAGAGACCCTGGGGCTTCGCAACACTGCCGGGAGCTTGGGACGCGCTCGGGGTCAGACCCCGGGGCGCCGGAATGCTTCGAGGCCAGGGGCGTCGGGCGAGGCGTGCCCCATTAACCCGGCGCTTCCTGGAGACGCAGGCGGCGCGGGGGGTGGGCTCCAGGCTGGTTGTCGGCGCCCGCCGCCGGTGGGGGCGGGGCGGAGCGGGGGTGGGGGGAGGAAGGCTGGGGCCCGCAGTCCTTCGCCTTGCCGCCTGTGGGTGCCCAGGAATTTCAGGACGCTCCCTGAGTCATTCCAGTCTGTCAAGTGCCTGGGTGAGGTAGGGTGGGTGGGT
>NC_048229.1:78350685-78352150 GCF_002007445.2 Ailuropoda melanoleuca
GGCCCCTCTCTGAGTCTCGCGTTTGGGTCGGGGGGGGGGGTGGGGGGGGGGGGGGGGGGGGGGGGGGGGGCCAGGAATGGGGAGGCGCTGCGCTGGGGCCGGAGGCTCAGTGGGTCGTGCCAGTTTCTGGAGGCGGGCGGCCTCGCCTCTGACCGCAACCCCAGCTACTTAATGATCCCCCTGGTGGAGCGGCGCCTCCGTGGACTCTCCAGCCTCTGAGACGTAGGTTCTTTAAAGAAATACCCCCCTGCCCCCCGCATGTGGCCTTCCCAAAAGTTACTTAGAACGGGAGGGGGTAGTTCCTAGAATTTTGGCAGGAAGGCGCAGAGGCTTGAGTTTTCATGTTCAACCCTTTAAAGTTGGGGCAGTAAGGTCACGAATCTTGTGCGGTGGGGTAGGGATGATAAATGGACACAGCCGATCTTGATTTGCCCCCCCCCCCCCCCCCCCCCCCCCCCCCCCCCCCCCCCCCCCCCCAAAAAAAACCAACCNCAACACGCACACCAGCTCGAAAAAAGTTCTCCCAAAGGCTTCTAGAACATGTGAGTTGATCCGCTCTTTATTGGGCCTTCTTTGG
The DNA here is from genome assembly GCF_002007445.2 of Ailuropoda melanoleuca. Classification (NCBI taxonomy): domain Eukaryota; kingdom Metazoa; phylum Chordata; class Mammalia; order Carnivora; family Ursidae; genus Ailuropoda; species Ailuropoda melanoleuca. The sequence goes on from NC_048229.1 coordinate 78,351,263, forward strand.
GCCAGACACTGTTGTAGGCACCCGGGACCCGGCGGTCACGAGACCTTCAAGGGCTCTCTCTGCTCGCGTGGCGGTCACGTTGGAAGCTACTGCTCCCTACTTTTGGAATTAAGTGGCCGGCCTTGAACCCCATTGTATCTGGGACCCCTTAGCAGTCAAGCGAGGGGCCCCCAGGAACTCGAGGATGGCACTTCCCCCTACCTGTTGGTGTCCTCGGCTCACCTGGCCCACCGGCCTGGGGAGGGGCGTGTGCCCGCGCGGGTGTACCCGGGCGCCTGTCGGTGCGCGCGCGCGTGTGTTTGCGGCTGAAACCCGACACCTCCCGCTGGCTGAGGTCAGGGAGCCGGGAGCGAGCCAGTGGCCCGGGAGTGGGCGGCGTTGCGCTTGGGTGTGTCCTCGGCGGCGGCGACAGCAGCAGGTGTTTCTTGGCCGGGGCCCCGGAAGCTCCACCTCCCCAGCGGGCCCGAGCCGCCGCCGCCGCCGCCGCGCAGCCCCGGGTGAGATAAGCAGTTTAGACAAACACTGGGCGACGGTGGCTCCAGCATGTGTCAGCCGAGGCGGAGCTGCGGGGCCCTGGCATGAAAGGTGAGTGCGCCGCGCTGGGCGGGGGCAGGGGGAGGTGGTCTTCGTACCCCCCCACGCCCACCGCGCCTCCTCCTCGTCCAAGTTCGCGGGTTCCGCGGGGGCGGCCGCCAACGGCTCCCGGGCAACTTCCCCCGGAGTGCGAGCGGCGATAAGAGCCGAGCGAGCGGGCAGTCAACCAACCCCCCCCTCCCGCGCGGGTCGCAGCCAGGGCTGCCTGGCCCGGGGCGGGGACACAGGCCGCCGCGGGGCTCGGTGGCCGCGTCCAGCGAGGGGCGTGTAAGTGCGCGCGGGCGGCGGGGGGGG
>NC_048229.1:78352159-78386372 GCF_002007445.2 Ailuropoda melanoleuca
CCGCCGGGAGGGCGGGGCTGCAGGCTCCCGGGTCTCCGACCCCCACGCCCTGCTTCCCAAGGGCGCGCCCGGGGCTCCGCTGCTTCTCTCCTCCCTCCTCTCCCCCACCCCCTCCCCCCGTTGGAGCGGTGCCCCTGCCCCTCCTCCTGCCGAAGATGGCTGCCCCAGCCTCGGAGGTGGGAGGGTGATTGCATCCGCCGCCCCCCACTCGCGCTGCCCTTTTCCCTCCCCAGCCCTTCCTGCTCCGCCTGGATGCGCCTCCCCGCCCCCAGCCCTCCCGGGCCCACGGCCGCGCTGATGGGCGGCGAGTGGCCCGACCGAGTGGAGCCGATTCAATTATATTGCAGCAGCAGAGACACCTCGGCCGCCAGCCCGCCTCTCCAGCAGGCTAATTAAATTCCCTTCGTGGAGGCGGAGCGGGAGTTGGGCTCGCCCTCCGCAGACAAGGGGACCACTTAGAAGTGTGCAGTGGAGGCTTCTGGCGGCCGGTCGTGGGGAGAAGGGGGTTCTCTGGATTGGGGGAAGAGATGCCTGAACGTTTCCCACCCCCGACTTGATGGGCCTGGGGGGGCCCCTTGCGGGAGTGCCAGCTCTAAGTTTTAAGGGCTGGGTGCTTGGTGGGGAAGCACCTGCTGGCCCCCAGCTGGGTGGTGGCTACCAGCCGGGAGTTGAGTCGATTTGGCTGTTGTTTTGTAAACTAGCTTTTGTCTGCAAAGTGCATCTAAAATACATTAAACCCTTGTTAACCCCTGCAGTGCCTTATCTGGGGCCCACACAGGTTGGGGTTTGGAAACAAAAAGCAAGACCACCAGATGAAAAAAAAGGACTCCTTTTGTGAAGGCGCTGGAACAAAAGGCCGGGCTCCTCTGGGTGGGAACCTCCCGGCCTAAGCCGATTTCTAGGAGGCGGGGATGGTGGGCCAGAAGGTCCTGGTGGGGTGCTTGGCCTGGTTGGCCAACTGGCTCCTCTCCCCTGGGATTCTGTGCCCTCCCCACCAAGGATTGGAGAGCAGGGGGTGGGAAACCCCAGGTGATGATCCTGTTTCTGGATCTGCTTCAGTGTTACTTAAGCTTGGGGCACGTAAAAGTTGCTCACCCTGTGTTTACAGGCCCCCTCCACCCACGGGGATGGCGGAACGGGAGGCCCAGGCTGCCGCCTGACTCAGCCGGGCCACGCCACAGGTGAGGGGGCCCTGGGCGCAGGCTCCGACTAGCAGGCTGTGCGTCATCCCAGCTGCCTGCCGTGCCGGGGAGTCTCCACCCGCCCAGGTGGACGAGGAAGCCGGCTGGCCTGGCTCTGTAAAAGCAGCTGCCTTGATAGTTTTGAGCAGCCTGGATCGGCACGGGACTGACCCCTGGGTGAAGGGGTGGAGGAGGCGCCTCATGGCCGGTGCTGGGTTGGTTTTTGTCACTTGGTCTCGAAGCGGGAGTAGACGGCACAGCGAGGAAGTGGGAAGGTGGGGGCAGCTGGAGCAGGCCGGGTTTTGGCGCTTGGAGGTTTTCTTTCTCTGAACCTTGAGAGCCTCTGAGTCTGGAGCTGATGAGCAGCTGGGGCCGAGAGCCAGGGTCAGCCCCACCGTGGGAGGGGAAGCTGGGAGGCCCGTCCTGCTTCCAGGCACCGGCCTATCTGTGGGGCCAGGCTCCAAACAAGGCAACAGGCTGCCCTCTGGTACAGGCCCTGACCTGTTGGGGACAGCTTTCAGAGTCCTGGCTTGTCAGAGTTGAAAAGGGTTTATAGATCCCCAGGCTTGGTTTTCTAAAATTGCTAGTGGCCTAGTCTCCCCAAACCCAGTGAACCCCCAGTGTCTGGGTTCCTGGCCCTAGGCTGGAGAATGCTCGAAGTCCTTCCCCCTGCCCCCAGGTGATCCTAATGTACACCATGGCTGAGAACCAGGCCCCTAACAGGTGGGAGAACAAACTCAGAGGGGCATGGGGGCCAGCCCCAGAGCTGACAGAAGGGGACCCCTCTGGAAGCTCCGGGGGGGCTTTGCAAAACTGTCCCCTCGGGCAGTCCTCTGGCTGCCCGTAACTTCCCTGTCTCTGGGGAAGTTCCGGGGCTGCAGATCCCGTGGAGCCTTGTGGTTTCAAAGCAGAAGGCGCCTGCCCCTGGGCTCGGTATCTCCCACCAGAGGCACCAGAGCGAAATCTACACAGCGCCACTCGGTGGCAGACCTGATACCTGCACCTCCAAACTTGAGCCCTCCCTGGTTCACTTGGTCCCCAACTGCCCTTGACCCTCCGGCAGGTGGTATTGCCCTCCCCTGCTCTGGGCCCCTACCTGGGGGGTGGGTGCTGGTGGCTCCTACGTTTCCAGAAGAATGCAGGTGAGTAAGACCTGGCTGCTACCTCTCTTCTTGCCCCAGGGACTCGTAGGGGCTTGTGGAGTCAGCCAGCAAGGCCGGTTTTTCCTGGCCCCATCTGAAGGCTTGGAATTCCCAGCTTGGGTTACTCGAAGTCCACACCGGGCTGGGGTTGGGTGGTAGCCGTTAGTTATCTTTGTTATGGCAACACAAGGAGCCTCCAAACCACAGGGCTGCGTGAGGCCGCCTGCCCCCCTTCGCTGGTGTGTTGGGAGAGCTGGTTTGTAACCTGCAGGGATCCGTGTTGGAGGTGACATTTCAGCTTGGCCACTGCACTGGAGACCGGCCGTCTTGCTTTCATTTCTCCCTCTCTGGGAGTGCAGTGTGGGCCCCCGAGCTGCCGGCTTCACTTCCCCACGCTGGCCCTTCTCCCAGCCGAGGCCACAGGCGGGAGGTGACGTTTCAGAGTGTTCCTGTCAATGAGAATTTATTGAGCGCCTCCTATGAACCCAGCCAGCGCTCGCTGCTGGGAGGTGTAGGGACAGATAACTCAGGAGCGGTCCAGAGCAGCCCTTTGCACGCCTGCCAGAACGCGCGCTGGGGGCCTTTTAATCTGGCCTCTGCCGCTTCTCCCTTCCACCAGCCTCGGGCTCTCGGCCTCGGCTCTGCAGGACCACACCACGCGGCCTCCGTGCTCTGCTCCTGTGTCTGCTCAGGCTGCCCCCTGCCTGGGATTCTCCAGGCAGCTCCAAAGCCCCCCAAGGTCCCTGAGACCAGCCCCCCTGCCCTTCCCTTCTTCATGCCTTGAGCGTGTTCCCAAGTGCAGAGGGGAAGCAACTGTGGGGCCAGGGGAAGTGAAAGTAGCCTCTGGGGAGCGTGGGATTGGGGGGGCAGCCCTGGAGGGAAGGGGGCTGCAGATTAGGGGGAGGGGTTCAGGAGTGTGCAAGAGAGGAGATGGGGTTGAACTCGAGGCTCTGTGGGCCCCAGAGGGGTTTGGAGATTGTGGGGGTGACTTACTTGAAGGAGATCGGGGTGAGGGGACTCACTCTTGGCCGCACTTGTAAATCACTGGGGAACTTGAAAACACCCAGACCAACCTGTGGCCAGTTAAGCCCAGTCTCTAGAAGAGGGGCCCGGACATCTGTATGTCATAACCCCACCCCCTCCCTCACCCCAGGTGCCTGCAGCATGTGGTCAGAGCTGAGCCAGGAGTGTCTTCTGCCAGCCGGGGAGTGAGCAGCGCGTAAAGGAGTTCTCTCCTTGGGGAATGTGGACTGATGCTTTTTAAGGAGTATTGGGGTTCTACCCGGGAAACCAAAGTCTGTCCCTTTTGCCCCAGAGTTATGTGAGGCCACCCAGTGAGCTGGAACCCCTCACCTGACTGGAGGAGGTGGTGGAGACCCCATGATGGGGTCGCTGGATGGCTCTGGGCTCTGCCTTAACCTGGGATGAGATCCTCAGGGTAGTGCTCCTTACCTGGCCCAGGTGAGCTGCAAGCTCTCCTAAGGGGGCCTTCAGATGCAGAGATGTATTTGGATGGATGGCTTCTGTGTCGGTCTCGAGCTCCGGCCAAGCCTTCCAGTGCTGGAACCGGTTCCTCCGGCTGGAGAGCTTGACGTCTGTGTGAGGAGTTGCACGTTGTAGTGGCTTCAGGGCTGCCAGAGCCGGGTGTGGGGCATCCCTCCAGCTGTGTCCCATCTGTACCATGGGGTGCAGAGGCCATCGTCGCGTTGAGGATTTAGGGGACACGGATGTCCCACACCTGCCGCTGAATGGACAGCGGCCCGGGGGAGCTGACAGCCTTGTAAGCATGAGGTAAGCCCCCAGCAGGCGTCTGCTCTCACTCTTACCGTTCCCGCCAAGGGCCTCTGAGTCTCTGTTTTCTCATCTGTAAAATTGGATGACGAACGAACGGGTGGGGGCACCTGTGTCCTCGGATGGTTGAGGTCAAACGCTTTCTCCTAAAGGCTCAGGGCGGTGCCTGGCGCAGAGGGCTCTTGTGTGAGGGTGCGTCAAAGAAAACATACCACATCATCCCCTTTTTGGTGACCCCAGTATTCCTGGGGTTTTAGTTCATGAAAACCGGAAGGCTCTGTTCTTCCACCCCGAGCCTTGCAGCCCTGGATGTGGGAGGGGCTGCGGCCACTTTTCTCACTGAGACTCAAAGGCTCAAGATTCCAGATCAGCTTCTGCTGACCCTCCGGGGCCACCAAAGGCATGTTCTGGAGCTTCCCCAGCCCCCCTGGCCTGGAAACCACGGATCCGTGCGCACATCCCTTTTCTCAGCCAGCTTGCGGCCCCTCCCCCAGCGCTGCCCTTCCTGTGCTCAGATGGTGGGTCTGTGGCCACGGGCAGCAATAAAAGGAATCGATCGGTGAGCTTTTGGTCAGGGCTGTGTCGACGTTGGACAGGTTAAGCCGTCCCGGAGGAAATTCTTTGTCAAGCTGAGGAGGACCAGGTGTCCAAGCGAGGTGGGCAGGCGCCTCCTTTGTGCTGACCCCGAGTCTCCTGTGCTGGGGTGAGCCAGAGCCCGGGGCACCAGCTGGCATGCCCTCCAGCCCATGGGGCGGGGTGCATGCGGATGCCTTCGTGGGACACGCAGCACAGACTGTGTTGTCCTTGAGGAGGGCGTGAATGTGAAGTAGGGATTATCTCCATTTGCCCTTTAGCTGGGAGAAATGGGGGCCCCCCAGGGGGCCCATGCCTGCCCGCCCTTCTGTAACTGCTGGTTGGTAGTGAAGGGAAGGAGTGGGGAGTGGGTTCGTCCCACTGAATTCCGGCTTGCATTTAGCTTTGCGTCTTTGTTACCGTCTTGCATGTGCTGGGGGTTGGACTGTTCATTCACAGACCGGCGGGCTGAGATTCTGTTTTAAATCAGGTGGATGTCCGGGCCTTTCCTGTCTGAGCAGACGGACTTTCCACCTCGGTCACAGGCAGTGCGTTTTAACCCAATAGCTGGTTTCCAGTGTCGTGTCCCCTCGTGCCATGCTGTGGCTGGTAGGGGGTCCATGCCAGCACGTGACAGCGGGAGCCCTCGGCGCACTTCGGGATATCATGCCACCTGCAGCGAGCCCCTCCCCCCCCAACAGCTGCCGTGGGACTGGCCGGGGGAACAGGTGCCGAGAAGGGCAAGCTGACGTGTAAAGGCTGGGCAGCTAGGAGTGGGGGTCAAGACGGCGCTTCTGCCCACCAGCAGCAACCCAGACCTTTGTTGACCCGATTCTGGCTAAGTGGGCTTCCCTCTGCACCCCTCAACCCTTGGCCCCCAAGAGGGGAAGAAAGCCCTTCATGTAGCCAGCACCTGTTCCTTAGAGAACAGGTTGCCCCCACCCCCCGGGGGTCTCTGGGGCAGACTGAGTGCTTCTCTCTGTGTGACCCAGAAGAGCTGGGTTTTGCGGTCCCTGAGGGTGAAGCCTGGGACCTGTGAGAGCCGGTTCTGGGCCTCAGCATCCCGCTTGGGTTGCAGGAAACTTCCAGGTTCCCAGTTGCAGCCGTGGAGGGATTTGTGTTTAGGAAGTGAAGGATTCCTCAGGCCTGGACAGTCCACTTCTCAGCAGTTGATGGAGGACAGCTGTGGACAGAAGGGGACCAGCCTGGCTTGCGGCAGAGTTCGCACCGGGAGCTCATGGCTCATGGTGAACCTTCACCTGGGGGCCCTGTTCCGAGGTCCCATTTTGGCCACAGCGTAGTTGGTTTTCTCAAGGGCGGCCGGGGGGCTGGGGGGACGACATTTACTGAAGTCTGGGTATAGCCCACAGGGCTTTGCAGATGGTACATGAGCCCGGGAGGAAGTACCATTAGAACTTGGAGGTTTGGGATCTTACCTTTGATTCCGCATATTCCTTTGGCCCAGGTGTGTCACACTGGGAGCGGATGTTAATACTCAGTGTTCTCTGCCTAAAGCACTCTGTGCCCTAGGGGTCTCTAACCTGTGTTCATGGATGCCACACATACGGGGGCTTCTGTGACCTTGGCAGATCCGTATACAGAATTCAGTAGGTACGTTTCCAGTAGGAGAGGGTCTGGTCTGCCATTTTGACCATTACAATAATGGACCTTTTTCCAAAAGCAAAAATCCGTTTTACGATTTCAGCAGGTCCTGGCTAGAGTGCTCTGGCTTTGAGCCACGTGCCTCCTTCCTGGTAGGCCCTCACCCCCAAATCGACTGTGTGGGAGGGTCTAGCTCTGGGGTCCTGTCCACGGTGCCCGTTGATCGGTAAGCTCCTACAGATACCATGCACTGCCTGAGCCCACGTAGCTTCACACCTGGTAAGATACAGCTCTGCATTGAGCAAGCAGACCTGCTGGAGACAGTAGTAGGGAAGGGTGGGGACTTGGGACAATGGCCGTTCTCAGGGTTAGGGGTTGGTGGCTTCTAATTTTTTAAGAGAAACTGGAATCTTAATTTTGACTGGAAACGTCCCATTTTCAAATCTCGATATATTCGCATTTAAGCAACGTGGCTTGACATCAAACCAAATAAAGACAGGTTGAGGGTCAGAGAAGGCATGCTTAGCCTCTGCCCCCCTGTGTCTAGTTCCCCACCCCCCAGTCCCATTACTGATGGGGAAACAGGTTCAGACCTGGCAGGATCCCCCTGAGAAGTGGGGTGGGAGCCAGACCAGGAACTGGTCTTCTGGCTGGTTTTCCAACCTACAGTCTGGTCCCCCGTCTGAGCAGGGATGCTGGGCATCACCCTTTTCCTCATCGGGTTTGTGAGGTGCAGCTGGTGTACCTCCGTCCCTGTTCTGTTAGCTGAGGACATACCCAATGTCCTTAGGGGCTGGGGCTGCGGGGTTGGGGGGGGACCAAGCCTGCCTTGCATGGGCAGCTTTGTCAACGCACACTCCATATTGGAGGGACAGGGCTCTTGATATCCTCTGACCTTCCCTCACCAGAGGGGTAAGGCAGGGGCTGTTGAAACACCCAGGCTCCTGGCCCCCAGCCTGAGTGCAGTGAGGAAGCAGGAAGTGGGGTCCAGGCTGGTCTCTCCTCCGGGACCTCTCCTCTGCATCGAACACCTTTGACCCCCACCCGCTTCCTGCACCCCGTGCCTCTGGGAGTCCACTGAAAGGACTCCTTTGTGAGTGAGACTCAGAGGTGGCCTGGTTAGCTCAAGTGCCATCAGGCACAGGAAAGGGTCCCAATCCAGGCTTGTCACCAGGGCCTCCGGCGGCTTCCGGGTAGATGCCATCCAGCCAGGAGCTGTGGGGAGGTGGGGGTCCCAAAGTCAAATCCTCCTCGCTCCTGGGTCGTTTGCCACGTGTAAAATGGGTCTGGCACGCAGGTGGGTGCTATCACAGGACTGGGGTCTGCAGAACGGGAGGCGACCCCAGTGGCCCTCCGCAGTGCCTGCCCATCTCCAGGAGGCAGCGGTGTGCGGAAACGGTGGGTGTGGCGTGGGAGGGACCAGGCTGGCTGGGGCCCTCCTCGCTCCGGCTCTGCCCTGCGGTGTGACTCTGGGCGGTGTGACTCTGGGCGGCCTCCGACGTCACCACTGCCTGAGGTCTGTTCATGGAGTTACTCCGATGCTCTGGGCCAAGCAGTCCGTGCATCCGCCGCGGCTATCATGACTGTCCGTGGTGTTGGGGAGTGCCTTCCTGGGGTCGTGGAGCTGGGCTCCAGCCTTGACCTTGTCTCTTGGCCTTTTCTTGCTTTATTGTTGTCTGGTTCCCTGCGCTGTGGTTGCTGCCTCTCCCGCCCCCCTCAGCATGGCTGGCCGCCCCTCGCTGCTCGCAGCCCTTCATCTGTCCGTCTGTCTGCCCAGCTTCTCTGGACTTCTCCAGACGGCGGCAGCCGCTCAGAGTAACCGCTTTCAAATGTCGCTGCACCTGCTGCCTGACTATGTCGTCCGCCTCCAGCATGACCCCCGTTCTCAGTGTCAACCCCTAGACTGTCCATGGCCGGCTCTGGCGGGGGCCCCCCTCCCCCGGGTGCCACCCCATGCCCACTCTCCACCCGTTTTGTGGCTCCCACTGGGAAGGGAGCATCCCTCCTGGGACCCTCTCAGGCCCCCTCGGCCCACACGTGGTAGCTGTTACCTGGCATGCGGACCTCAGGTGATAAGCGTGTGTAGGGGTCTCTCCTGAACACTCCCCTCTTACCTCTCCCAGAACCTGGATTTGGCCTGCCCACGGGGCCCCCACGCACGTTTCTATCATGGCAGTGGGGGATCAAGACCAGGAGAAACCTAAACATTGCCCCTCACTGTTGAGCGCCGTTCACTGCGTGAGCATTGTGTGACCTGGGCTGGACCCCACTCGGGGTTTGCGGTGGCTGTCGGGTGCCCCCAGGAACTGGCTTTGGAAACCACTCACCCACTCTGGGGCTGGGCTCCCATTCTCATTGCGCTTCGGGGAACACTTTCCACGGCTCAGAAGCTCCTGCCTTGGGCTCCATAGTGATTTAATGCTGCTTAGTGACAGGTCTGCGCAGGGGAGGGTGGCAGCTGCATGGGAAAGGGCCTGGGCTGGGGTCTCCTGTGGACTGGCGGACTGGCCTCTGTCCACCCCTCCCCTCCCTCTCCCCCTCCCCGCTCTCTCTGCCCTTCTCCGAGTCTCCTGGGGTTCTTCCTGTGGCTTTGGCGCGGCCAGCCAGCTCCTGCGGCCTTAACCTTGGGGAGCAGGTCCTCTTCCTGGACTTGGCACGAGAAAAAGGCCCCAGTCCCCTTAGCAGCCTACAACCTGAGGGGCTGTCCTCAGTCGAAAAAGGACATGAGGCCTAAGCAGGCCACCCTGTGCCTCCGGAGCAGGAAAACCTTCCTGATTCTCCCACCCCCACCCCCAAGAAAAATTGCTTCGTGCGAGTGAGCTCAGAACACGCCAAAGGCAAATATAATAATGAATTTATTATGAAGCCGCTCAGGCTCCCAGGATCACGTGGTGCCCCACACCGCCACCACCCACCCAGTCTTTGCAGCGGGGTCACCCCGGCCTTGTTAGGGCTGCAGGAGCATCCCTTCTTCGAGGGCATGGGGATCACCGAGCGGCAGGCACGGGGGCCCCCCGCGCCCAGGGGATGTGCTGTATTTGCTCACAAACATTTCTTTCTGTGGTAATGAAAAATCATCAGGAGGGGTGATGGGAGAATCCCAGTCCAGATTGTGCGCTCGGGGCAGGACAGGGAGGCCCCGCCGGCCCAGTCCCGCGGGGCGTGATTGGGGGGGGGGTTGTTGGGGGGGGCAGGGGCGGAATGGTGCTTGAACCGGGAGCCAGCAGAAAATTCATCTGAGCCATTAGCTTGTAATTAGAGAGCATGGAGGGAGCAGGCCCAAGGTCTGGAGCTGGGTAGAGCCCATGAAAGGAAGCGGTAATTACAGGGTCTGCGGGAGGCCAGGCGGGAGGCCCGTGTGCTGATTAATACGCCCGCCACCATTGAGGAGAGGAGGGAGCCGGGCTGGGACCACAGTGAATGGTGTGTTGGGGGCCTCCCCCCGTATAAATCCTGCTGTTCGGAGCGTGGGGTGTGTTCTGAAGAAGCAGAACAAGGTGGGTTTCTGGAGAGCCACCAACGTCAGCCCCCTGCCAGCCGGGCGGCCCTGCACCTGGTTTTCCTTCGTTTTGCCTTTTTTTTTTTTTTTTTCTTAAAGCTTTGTGCTGCTTCTGGCCATATTAGATGTGTAAGCAGAAGAGGAAAAGTATTGATTAAAGACACCAGGTTGGGAGGACTGAAGGGGCAAGAGCAGCGAGGGCCTGCCCAGCGGCCCCATCCACGGAGAGGGGCCTGGGGCATTTGGCGGGTGCTGACAGCCCAGTGGGGTTTGCTCCCTGCCCTGAGCCTCTGGCATAGCAATGGGCTCTTGGCTCTGTGGGGCCGGTCCCAAGGGGCCCCGGGGCCTCCTGACCTCTCTACGAGGGGGCCCGGGAGCGGTGGGGTCTCACCTTTGGGCGTCTGGCTGTGGTGGCTCTTTTCTCCAGGAAGGCTGGGTGGGCAGCTGATGGTGGCAGGAGCCCCGTCCAGAGGAGGACAGCCGTACGTGATGTAAATGAGAAGGCCAGGAGGCCACATGACCCGAGTCCCACATGTCGGAAGAGCTCGGGCCGTGCAGTGCGGTGCAGTGCGGAGGGCCCCCAGCTCTCATCCATCATTGGCCTTCACCCCATGGGGCTTATTCCCAGCTGTTAGGATAATGAATTTACATGAGCTGGATAATGTAGACAAGAATTCAGTCAATGGCCAGGAGCACAGAAGTTAATAAATACCTTCTCTAATGAGGGCACAGGGAGCAGGCGCCCCAGGTTCCCCCGGGGCCTCCTGAGGGTGTGGGGCCCCCCCAAGGCCCACTCTCCCCTCAGCCCACCCCTGCGGGCTCCACGGTCATGGCAGCACCTGCCGTGGCCTCAGCCAGAGAGTGCGTGGTGGGGGGAGGCCCGCATCTGCCTCCCTGGGCAGGGGTTGGGGGCAGAGTAGCTTGTGGGTCCTGTAGTGACCCCAGGCTGTGACGGAGGGGTGGGGGGGCAGGGGGCTCCCCCGAGGCTGCGTCGAGCCAGAGTAGGTCCGGGGTGACCCTTTGCCATGCGTCGGGGTCCTCTGAGTTTGGCCCCTGCCTCTCTGTCCTGGGTGCAGAGGAGCTGCCGTCCTTGCTGCTGGTGGTCCCGCAGCCCGCCCTCCGGGGTGCACATGCAGAGGAGTGGTGCTAAATTTAGCTCCTTAATGAAGTGGCTGGGTTGGGATTCTATTTTAAGTGACCTGACATCAGCAGTAGCTTTCCTGGCTCGCAGCGCCCCTGGAGCCCACAGCTGACACTACGACAGAGATGCTGGCTTTGGGGGACCCCCAGGAACCCGGAGGGCTACTGGCAGGTGCCAGGCTTTGTGTGAGGAGGGGAGGGGAGACTTAGCCGGGAGAGGAGGTTGGTTACTCAGCGCCAGCAGGAGTGTGACCGTGTCCTTCAGGGGGTTGCTGACGTGGGGAGGGGGCTAGAGGGGGGTCTGTCCCTCCCCCCAAGACCCTGGTCACCAGGCAGGGGTGGGGAGCAGTAGGTGAGGATTTGGGTCTGAGTTCCAGCAGGGGAGGCCCTGATCTGAGGGGTGCCTCGGGGCCTCTGTTGGTATGCTGGCTTCATGTTGGTGAGTCTCCATCTCTGACGCCCCCTCTTTTAATATTTATTTATAAATATTTATTTATATATATTTTTTAAGATTTCTTGTATTAGAGCACATGAACAGGGGAAGGGGAGAAGCAGGCTCCCTGCTGAGCTGGGAGCCTGACATGGGGCTTGATCCCAGGACCCCGAGATCATGGCCTAAGCCAAAGGCAGACACTTGAACCAACTGAGCCACCCAGGTGCCCCGATGACTCCCCCACCTTTTTTTAAAAAACCTGGTTTAGTTCAGAGGATTTACAACATAAGTGTAAGGTTAGAAGTGAGACTTTTGTTTCTCTTGCTGCCACTTGAAGACACCCCCCAGCCCTTAAGGGGCATGTGATCCTTGGGGTCTGGCCTGGGATCTGTCCTGTGGTGGCCGCCTGCCTATCCCAGCACCTCCTTGCCACCCTTCTCAGCACTGTCAGCTGGCGGTCACAGCAGGTCCACCCAGGTCACCAGCTGGCCAGCCTGTCACATGGCCACTGGGCAGTGGCCTCACATCTGCTTCTGGGCCTTGGGGACTGGTCACTGGGAGGTGGAATGAGTGTGTTGCCTACCCTCACTTCCCTGCCCCTTGTCCCCTCATCCCCATCTCTTACATCCGTGTGCGGTGTGGGGCAGCATGGGTCTGGATCTGGGCCCTGACCACTTTTGCATAAACAGGATGCAGGTGCTTTGTTCCAGTAATCTCAGCCCTGCTGTTAACCATCTGTCGGCCCTTGGATCCAAGCCTGCCCTCCCCCATCTGTAAAATGGGCACAGTGACACTGTGCTCACAGAATTGGGGATTAAAGAGAGGTGGCTGGCTCTCTAAGGAATAAGGGCACAGGGAGGGTGTGGTTGATGGTCTTGGGCATGGGGGGGCTATTTTGGAGACCGTGGGTAAAGTCATGGAGTCTTTGCAGGTGATTGAACTTCTTGGGCTCCAAGAAGGAAGGAGATGGGGAGAGAGCGCGAGATGGCAGCCTTGGTCAACAGAGGGTACTCTGTTGGTTATCCAAAGCTGCGTAACAAACTCTCCCAGATTTACAAGCATTCAGGGATGCAGGGTGGTTCAGAGGCTCCGAGAAGGCTGTGATCCTGCTGGCAGCCGGGGCTGTGGTCTCATCAGAAGGCTGAGCCGGGCTGAGGGGGAGGAATGGGGCCTTTGGAAGCATCAGGAGACCTGGGATTCTCTGGGCTCGAGCACGCTCCACTCGAGTGCTGCTAGAGAGCGGGCAGGTGTCTCTCATGGTCTCTTCTCGGAAGTCACACACCCTCACTGCCGACATAAGCTGTCAGAAGTGAGCCCGTAAATCTGGCCCACGTGTGGGGCAAGAGAGTTCGTCTCTACCTCTTGGAGGGGTGAAGAACAAAGACTTTGTGGGTGTATTTTTAAGACACTTTGGTGACACGTATTTTAGCTGTGTGTATGCGTGTTTATCCCTTCTGGCCAAGCGTCCCATTGAAGCCGTGGAGCAGGCAGGTGGTGTAAGGTGTGCAGGATGCTGTGTGGGTCCGGGAGACCGGGTTCCAGTCCTCGGCATGCTGCCTGACTGTGGAGCTGTCATTGTGACCAGGACCGGACTGTGAACAGCTCCTGGCCTGTGTTCCCAGCCTCCACCCCGTGCTCTGCCAGCCTCCAGGATCGTCTGGGGCGGGCACAGCGTTTGTGGTAGCTGATGGCTCTGTTGGCCTGTCCCAGGCCCATCCTGAGGCATCTTGGGAGATGACCCAGCCATGTCTAACTGATGTCCCCTGCAGGAGAGAGCCCCTGGGTCCCTTCTCACACACCTTGTGTCCTGGCAGCCCTGTGTAGTGACACCATCCAAGTGTTTCTCCAGGACCAGCGGGCCTCGTCCCCACAAGGCCTCCATTTTACCGCTGTCTGTCCTCCCCGAAACATCCATCACCACCCTGGCTGTGGGTGCTGAGCAGGCCCCGGAGGCCCTGCATCAGCTCCCGCATGTGACCCGTCCTCAGCTGCTGCCCGCTCAGGGATGCGAACTGCCCCCTGCCTGTGGCTTGCACACCTGGCTGCACAGGGGACCGTGGGGGGCCCCCCAAGCAGCATGTAGACTTCTGATGCCACATCACCTGGCCCCCCAGGTGGGGTGGGGGCACAAGTCTGGAAGTGTGTTTCCCGGTTTGCGGAGGCTGACCTCTGTGACCTCGGCTGGGCCCCTTGCTCATCCGGACCTGTGTTTCTGCCCCTCTGTAGGCTGGCGGATTGTTTGATAAATGGCCCCTGGTGTGCGCTAGGCACATTCTGAAGCCCCTTGTATAAATTACTGCCTTGAAGCCTGTCCCAATGAGCCTATAAGGTAGACTTTGTCCTTACTGCATTTTATGGACAAGGAGACAGGCCCAGAGAGGCAGAGTTCTTGCCTGAGGTCATACAGCTTTGAGGCTGCAGAGTGGGATTCATGCCCCAGGCACCTGGCAGCCAAGTGAATGCTAAACCCCCCACTTCCTCACTCTGTGACCTTGGCCACATCTGCCCTCTCTGTCCACGCTGTCCACTGGAGGAGGAGAGGGTGCCGATGGTGGCCTGGGGCCACACTCCCAGAGTGCAGCATCCATTGTGCTCCGTGGTCCTCCGGGGGCCGGCCAGGTGCTAGGTTGACCAAGAATGATCTGGGCCTAAGGCCTGCATTTTATTTTCTGGCATTCAGGTTGCTGGGGAAGGGACGCCACACCCCCTGGATTCTTGGGCTTCTCTACTGGGGGTCACCACCCCCCCACCCCTGCTATTCCTGAAAGAGAAGGACACGTGGGTCAGCAGGGGGTCAGCGCTGCCTGGTGTGGTGGCCGCCCACGTGGTCCGTCCCACAGCTGGGAGGCTGGCAGTCTGACCGAGGGCACAGGGGCCCTTGTGGGGGTCCTTTGTTCCCAAGCACAAGCCCTCACCCGAGAGAATGGTGTTGTTTGGAGCTCAGCCTGTGCCCCCAAGGATGTCTCTTCCTGCCCCGCTTGGCGCTCGGGGACTTGGGCTTTAGGACATGTGCTCAGGCCCGCTGCCTCTCTGGGAGTTCTTAGGGCAGCAGGTGGGCGCCTACCCCTGCCTGACCCCCTATGGGGATCCCCTTTTCTCACCTGACCGCCGTCCAGCCTGCTGGCCCCCGGGGTTGGTTCCAGTTAGACTCCTCTAGACTCCGTGCAGAACCTGGCGGAGGTGAGACCAGCTCTGGGGGCCACGGAGAGCCTCTTGGGGTGTGGGCCGCGGACTGGAGGGGGTCCCTTACCGCCACCCTGCGAGAAGTGCGTGTTTTCTTGCCGTGCTGTATTCTTGAGTGTTCTATGATGGCATTGTCCAGCCGCGACTCCCAAGGACCCTTCCCCAGATGGCTCTGTGGTATTCCTGGAGCCTGCCCCTCCCGAGTGTCCGTCTGGAGGGTTAGAAGTCAATATGCTTCTCCCTGCACATGACCTGTGGCCCCTGCCAGCCGCAAGGCCATCAGGCTTGATATACACCCCTGGAAGGCACCCACTGCGAGGGGGCTGGGAGCGGGGCCTGGGCCGAGCAGGTGGCCCCGAGAGGGCAGGAACGTTAATGGAAAACTTATTTATGGCGTGCCTGAGATGGAGCTGGGCGTTTATTGATGGGGCAGTTGGGAGGCCGTTCAGCCTCCTCATTGACAGTTGGATGGGACGTGAGAGGCTGGGGGCCTATGGGAAGGTGGCTGTGTCCTCCCCTGTGGCGCCTTGTATCCCCCTGGTGGGCAGCGGCTCCTTTGAACCTGGCCCCCAGCGGGCAGGACGGGTCTCCCCACTACCAGGGGGATTAGAGCTACAGTTGTGTGTCTTTGGTCTACAGGCAGGAAGTGTGGGGCGGCCGCGTTCTCTCCCCTGCGGCTCCCACAAGTGCCAGCAGGGCCGTTCTCCGAGGCACCTGTGTTGGTGGGGACCTGCCGGCATCCCCGGGTGGCAGGAGGGGGGGCTCCCGGCCAGCCTGCCTGCGGTCACATCCTGAGTTTGTGTTTTCTCTACAACGAGGGCAGGAGCCACGCCGGCCTCACCCACGTTGCTGGGGGTGGGGGGAGGCAGACACGTTGGCGGGGAGTACTGCTCTGGGGCCGGCCTCGTGGGCACTGCTGCGGGCCTCTCCCTTCCCACGGGGTCCAGTGTGCCATGAGGCGGCCGGCCCGCGCACGTAGCGGGTGCTGGTGGGTCTTGCTGGGCTGAGCGTCTGGAATCCCCGGGGTGCCGGGTACACTTGAGGCTCTGACTGTGGATCTGCGGGGGTGCGGGTGCCATGGCCCCGCGTTCTCTGCGACGCTGGCTCTCTTCTGCCTTGCCTGTCCTGCCGGGGCCGCCCGCGTCTGCTCCCGTTCCCTGTCCCTGCATGCTGCTCGCTGGCGCCGGACCCCCGTGCCCCGCATACCCCCACTCTGGTGCTGGGTCCTCCTACTCTCTGGGTGACCTCTGGTTCTTCTTTTCCTGTTTCAGGCATGAGCCATGAGCCCAAGTCCCCTTCACTAGGGATGCTTTCCACCGCGACCAGGACCACCGCCACCGTCAACCCCCTCACCCCCTCGCCGCTCAATGGCGCGCTGGTGCCCAGCGGCAGCCCCGCCACCAGCAGCGCGCTGTCGGCCCAGGCCGCGCCGTCCTCCAGCTTTGCCGCCGCGCTGCGCAAGCTCGCCAAACAGGCGGAGGAGCCCAGAGGTAAGAGGCGCGCCCCCCAGGCTGCAGCCCGAGGGGGGAGAGCGCAGCCCCCTTGCTCCCGCCCCGGCCTCGCGGGCTCCTGGGAGAAGCAGGTGCGCGGCCGAGAAGCAGCGGTTTTCCGCGGGCAGGCGCAGGTGCTGCAGCTGCGCTCACAGGGCTCTGGAGGCAGAGGGCCCGCGCACGCTCTGGCCACTCCTGTCTCTCTCACGCTGCTTTGTTCTGGGGGGGCAGCGCCGTCCCGGACCCCCGCCCGGCCGGCGGGCCCACCCACGCTGGCACCTCTGCTTTGCTTCTGCCCATCTGCTGCTTCTGTCTGCCTTTGGCTCCGGGAGCCACTGCGAGGGGGGCCGCGGTCTCTCTCTAGAAACCCGCTCGGTCTCAGAGTGGGGGTCTCTGCGACAGCTCCCCCCATGACTGCCTAACTCCCTGAGGCAAGGATTACATGCTGGCATGGATGGGTGTCCTGCAGATCGGAGCCCTGGCTTCTGCGGTCACTTGGGAGTGACATGCTGTGTGGCTTTGGGCAAACGCTGACCCTCTCTGAGCTTAGATCTTCATTCAGAGGCTCTCTGGGCCTCTGGCTTCAGGCACTTCTGGGGACCACCATCCAGTTGCCCATGTTAGCCTGGGTCATGGGCTGCTGGTTGGACAAGAGGGGTAGGAGGCTGGGGCCGCCGGGAGGCCTGAGCTGGCCTCTGGACTTGCTGCTCGGATGTGGGGCTGACCTCTGGGCAGAGGAAGGAGGGACCTGGGCACTCTGCCCACCACGTGTTTTGCCGCAGAGGTCTAGGGCTTGGTGTCCCAGGGCCCTCCCAGGGAAAACACTGGTGTGGGAAGGAAGGGTGTCTGTCTTCAGAGGCTCCAGAGCCGGCAGCTTGTCAGAAGGGACATTTGTCCTGCCTGGAACTAGCTGAGGGGTCTTCCGAGTTCTGAGTCTCACCTCTTTCTGGTTGTTGGGCAGAGGGGGACGTGTAAGGGGAAAGAGCAGGCCATGGCCCAGGAGGGCAGACCGCTGGGGCCTGGTTTTGTCTGCCTTCCGTGAGCCATTGCATCCTCCTGGGCAGAGCGTGGCTGCTGGCGGACCACTCCTCCACACTCCTCCTAACCCTCCATGTCCACCAGGGCACACTCCCTGGCCACATCTGAGGGAGCCTGGCTGCAGGAGCACTGCTGTTCCGGGCCACGGCGTGCCACACAGCTGGGGGGCAGATGGCCTGCAGGAGGCAGCGAGCTCCCTGCCTGGGCCCACGGAGGCCCCCAGACCAGCCGCCCTGGAGATGCACACACAGGGTGGATGGGGTGGTGGAGACTTGGTGGTCCCCTCGGAGGTGAGGGGACACCCCTGTGGCAGAATTGGCCCGGCCGCTCCCTGCTCTGGCTGCTTTCTCAGCCTTCAGAAGGCGAGTGTCGGCACGTGGGGAAATGCTGGCTCTGCCTGTGCTGAGTCCCCACCAGCCGTCCCTCCGGTGCACTGGGCTCGTCCTGGGGTGACACCTCACCGCTACAGAGGACGCGGCCGTGGAAGGGCGCTTTTCCTCCTTGCAGTGGCAGGTAGGGGGGAGGTCATGCGAGGGCCATGGGTGCAGGACAGGCGCCTGCCTCGATGGCCCTGTCTGCTCTCTGCTGCCCCGGGCTGGTCCTGGCATCCGGCTGGAAGGATGGCCAGTGGGTAGCCAACATGCCAGAGGCTTCTGGGCCTCGCTGGCCGGGAACAAAGTGTGCTGCTGGCAGCGGCCGGGCCCGGTGGCCATGGGGCCCTGTTCCTCGCAGCTGTGACCCAGGCCTTCTGCGCGTTCGCTGCCCTGGGAAGTGCGATGTCGCAGTGAGGGCCTGGGATTGGGAACACGGGCACCAGCCACACTGGCCGGAGCCCTTACTGTCACGGGAGCATGGCATCTGCAGCTGGCTGACCTGAGGTCACCCCGTTCTCAATGGGAAGGCCGAGGTTTGGGAAGCTCAGCATCTGTGGAGCAGTTTTTGAACCTGGGGACCCCCCCCCCCGCTCACATTCGGCTCTGTGTGCCCCTCGGCCCTCGTCATGCTGTATCTTGAGAACTGTAGGCTTTCTGGCAGCCACGAGCCAAGTTTGGAGAGTTCAAAGCTGTTTTCGGTTCTTGGTCTGATCCACCCCCATCAGGCCTCAGTTGGAAGAAATGAGGAGGTGTTGTCACTGTCGGGAGTATTCCTGGGCCGCACCCCGTGCCTGGTCCCCTTTTTCTGACTTGCCCCAACTATGACCTTGCTGTCTCCCCCCATCAGCAGAAGCGGCTCACGGCCCGGGGTCGCCCAGCGTACAGATGGCAAGGCCGAGGCGCATAGCTCGTGAGGACGTGCCCTTGCCCCTTGCTGCTGCCGCCCCCACGCAGGCCTTTCTAAGTGGGCTCGTGAGGCTGGGGTTAGGACGGCAGCCCTGGGTAGAAGCCCCCTCGCCCCTAGACCCATCTCGGTGGTGCGGGGGGCACTCGGAAGTCTGGCCTGAGGCCGGGGGCCGTGGGTGATGGGGGCTGTCAGCTTCTGGAAGCCTAGGGACAGCGGGGGCACGAGGAGAGAGCCAGCGGGCCCTGGTGCTTCTGCCCTGACTTTGTGCCTGGAACCAGAGACCCGCGGCGGGGGAGGGGGGCTGACTTTGGTGGTCGGGAAGGAGCGAGATTGTTGGTTGAAAAGGCTCATTCAGTGTCGTGAGGGCTCTCTTCGCAAGCAGTGCGGTGCCGTGGCCCTTGGTGTCTTCAGAGTCATGCAGTCGTCACCCCTAAATCCCAGACCATGTCCTTCCCTCTACAGAAGCGCCATCCCCGTCAGCACCACAGCCCCCCTGTCCCGGAGGCACGGTCGGCTGGTGCACTCTGGGTTGGGGGCTGGGGGGGCGCTCAGCACGTGGGACTGGCTTCCCGCGCTCAGACTGATGTTCCAGGGCCGTCCCCGCGTAGCGTGCCAGGATTCCGTTCCTTCTCATGGCTGAATGACCTTGTGGCTGGCTGGCACCCCGCACCTGTCACTGGGCGTGTGCGGCCCCCCTCCTCCATCGCGGCGGCTCGACTTGTATTGAGTGCCAGCCGCACTCCGGCCAGTCTCCTGCTGTGTTCTCTGTCTGTGGGGCCGGAGTGCACAACTGAGCTGCAGGCTGGCCGCCGTCCCTCATCAGCAGCAGCAGAGGGGACTTTGTAAGCCATGGACTCGGGTCCCAAGACCCCATAGCCTCCGGCCCCTCCCTGGTCTGTTTGCTGACCTTCCCCCCAGGGCTCCTGTCCCTTTGGATGGAGAGGCCCTGGGTGGAGCCGTCCAGACCTCCACGGGACTGGTGGGAGCGTCAGGGCCCGTCCTGCCAACGGCGTGCACCCTGGTGCGTCTCTGGCTCACCTTTGACTCTGGCCCCCACCACCCACCCCTCCCTTGCTCTGAAGCACCCCCTTGTTCTGAGCTGTGGCCCAAGCTCTTCCCTCTGGTTCTTGGGTTAAGATCTTTCCTCACGTCGTCATGTCCCGAGGGTACAGTTGAAACATTCAATTTAGAGGAAGTAATCTCAGTGCCGAATGGTTTGCTTTACCTGAGAGAAAGAATGAGAACCAAGAAAATGGCCCTTTGGTGGGGGAATTTTCTGTGCCCCGAGGCTCTGGGTTGCCTTTTTTGCAGCCAGACCTGCCCCGGGGGCCATGGAAAGTGGAGGTGTGCTGCTCCTGGAGGGGCTGTGGGTGCCTGGAGGGCCTGGACCCGCCTGATCCCCTGGCTCACATCCTTGTTGTGTGACCTGGGCACGTCACTTGACCTCTCTGGGCTTCTTTGTTTTCTTAAAGATCTCATCCTCATAGATTTTGGTTCAGAGAGAACACACTAGGCCCAGGCATGGCAGCTGCATGCACCAAACAGGGGCTGCCCGTGGCATCTGCCCTCCCCCCACCCCCCTGATCATGCACAGCGAGGGGCTGAAGGGTTCTCCCTGGGAGGGTCCTAGAAAGGAGAGGGCCTCCGTGGGAGGGGCGTGGGCTTGGACTCGTGGGCCCTGCCCCTCCGCACTGGGGGTCGGCTGCTGCCACCGCTGCTACCCCTGTCTGTCCCAACCGCTCGGGCTGTGTTCCGGCCTAAGCCGGCTGCGCTCTGTCCCCACGTCCTTCCTCTTTACTCCTTGGGATAAAGGGGCACCCAGAGAGTGATTGTACCCACACAGCATATTCTTCTGGAAGAAGCTTGGGCTCTGACCCGGGAGACCGTGTCTCCATGACAGGCCAGGGGGTGTCCCATTGAGTTGAGGCAGCATGCGTGGAGCCCGTGGCTGCCGGAGCCCCTCTCGTTTCTCTGGCCACAAAAAGGATGTCCTTCTGGGCCACTTGGCCTAGCCCTCTGTTCCCTCCTGAAGTTGCTTGTCCAGCTCCAGCCTTGGCCTGGCTGCCTCCTCCCTGCCTGTCCCCCCACCAGAGCCTCTTTGGACGGAGACTGTACCTCTTGCCCGCGTGCGTGCGCACACACACACACCCCACATTGGCATTTGAAGCTCCAGTTTGAGCCTTGGAATGAGCCCCAACCTAGGAACCCCAAGACCCTCCTGACCTAGGGCAGGTCATGACTCCTGACCCTCAGAGCGTCCCAAACTCCTCCAGCGCCTGCCTCACGGGGCTTGTCGGGATCCCCAGGTGCCCTGTGTGCCCAGAGGTGCTTGTTGAATGACTGAGTGAGGGCGTGAGTCCGTGCCCACCAGTCAGGAAATGCCACGCCTGGAGTCTGACAGCTGCTGCCTCTGCCCTAGAAGCTGCCCTAGGTGCCCCCCCCCCAGCGGCCCTGACCCTTCCCCTCTGCTCCCTGCAGAGGGCGAGGCTGGGAGCCCACGTCCCTGCCCGGCGAGCATGACGCAGCAGAGGCCTCCGCCAGGCGCTGGCTCCGACAGGCTGTGTGCCGTCTGCCTCCAGGCTGAGCAGGTGCCTCCCGTGGGGCCGCCGGGCGGGGGCTGCAGTGCGGGGAGCCCAGCACGACCTCAGCTCCTGGAAGACGCGAGAGACCCCCGGGGCTGTGCGCCGCCCTGCACGCCCGGCCCACCTTCCCCCCCTCGCACACCGCTCCCCTCCACGTCTCCGTCGACGGCAGGTGTCTCTGGGCAGTCCCAGCTCTGGGGATGCTTGGGGCAGCTTTGGCCTGGGGGCCCTGGCTGGGCGGAGGGAGCAGGGTGGGCCCCAAAGCTTCTGGGGCCTGTTCCGATCCCAGCAAAGAGTGTCAGGCATGTGGCACGGCCACCCTGGGCCCCATGGGGTGGCGGAGCCGCCTCCCCAGGGGGGCGACTGCCAAGAGCACCAGCCCCGTGGCGGGGGCAGCTGGACTTGAATTTCTGATTCTCTAGGTCCAGAGCCCCGAACACGGGCGCCCCTGCCTGGCTTCCTTCCACGGCCCTGCTTGGCTGCCTGCCTCTTGTCGCTGGCTTCGCAGGCGGGTCTGGTTACCTTAGGGCCTCAGGAGCCGCCTGAGCCGAGGTCCTGTCCCTGAGCCCCAGGGAGGGAGACGGGGGCGCGTCCCTCCCTCGGTGGGAGTTGTAGGTGTGACCTGCCCACCAGTGTGGCCGTCACGCAGCAGGCCTGTTGGATCGAGGGTGGTTCTTCCCTGCTGCCCCCTGAAGTCTACCTCTTTCAAAGAAAACAGCCCAATCAGGGAAGGAAAGATCCTGCCTGGCGAGCATGCTCCCCGCGTGTGTGTCAGCCGGGTGCTGGCATTTCCCTGCGGGGATCTGTGGCCCCATCTGTCTCTGAGCACAGATGTGCACTTGCGGTGGCAGGGGGACCTTCTCCTCTGTCCACTGGGCCCTGGGGTTTCTGGAGGCAAGGGCCGGAGGGGAGTGGAAGGGAGGCCGGAGCTGGAGGAGAGCAAGGCCTGGGGAAGGGGGCGACAGGTGTGTGCCCTGGATGCAGGGAGGTGGCAGGAGGAGGGCTGCGTAGGCAGGATGGGTATGAGCAGTGGAATGGACCGGGGGCAGTGCCCGGCCCTGGGGCATTCGGCACAGCAGGCCTTCCCTGGCTGTGGTGACACAGTGCTGACTTGGCCCTCTCGCCTCCCCGGAGCTCCCTCTGTCTCCATGCTCCCCGCCCCCACCGCTCAACGCATCCCAGCACGGCGGCATTGACCCCAGCTGTCCGAGCCCGCGGTCCTCGCTCACCAGCCCCGGTCCCACTCATCGACCTATAACAGGCCCCTGGAAATGCGGTTCATAGGAAAGACCCCACCTTGCTTTTGCTGATTTGGGTTTGCAGACTGTCACATGATAGTAAATTGGGCACAGGGCTGCACTGGTGGCCAGTGGCCGTGAGGCAGGACGAGGACTCCGACTGTTCTGTGCCGTGGAGATGCTCTGGTTGGCGGGCAGGTGGGGAGACCCCGGCCTGGAAGCAGGTGGGCGGAGGCCCCGCGGCCTTTTCCCAGCACTTCTTCCCAGACCCACGGGTTGTCGGAGCCATTGCCGTCAGCTGGGCCGGTACTGCCCTGTGTGTGCCCCCCACGCCCGCTGTCCCCACTGTGCCAGGCCTGCGGGATGTCCCTGTCTTCGTGTGCTCGTGATGGCATTTGGCCTCTGTCACCTACACGCTTCACTTCCCAAAAGGCACAGGGGCCGCCGTTGCTGCTCTGTTGGGCACGTTCCAGGGAGGCCGACTCTGGGGCCGTCCTGGGGATTGTGTCCACCTGACTGCCAGCCGGGAGGCTTCCTGTGGGCCCCACGGCCCCTCAGTCTTGCAAGCAGAGGGGGCCACGCTGATGGCCAGTCTGCTTTCTGGGTCCAAGTGGTGTTTGCCCACCAGGCTTGGGGGAGGTGGTGGGGGAGGTTGGGGAGGGCAGAGGGGACCCTCCGAGGTGCACCTGGGACAGAACAGATGGCGGGAATGAGCAGAGGGCCCTGGCGAGCAGGTGCATGCAGGGTCCTCAGGGGCCGCCACCCCACCCTGGTTGTGGCCATGGGTCCCAGGTTGATGCCTGCACTGGTAGGTTGAAGCCGGGCAAAGCCCCGGTGGTGCGGTGCTCCCCCTTCCAGCCCCACCAAGCTTGGGGGCCCTGGCCCTGAAGTAGGTGTCCCAGGAAGATGTCCCAAGGATTCCTTTTTAGGGAGACCATTCTCTCGTCTCCTCCCTGTCATCAGGGGTGAGGCCCGGGGGACCAGGCCGGTGTGGTGTGCCAGAGGGCTGGCCTCGCCCTGCACATGCTTCAGTGCGGGATGGGTGGGGGTCCTCGCTCCGGGGTCCAGCACATGGTGCGTGATTGCCTTCGTGGCTGGCTACGTGTGCATGTGGGAGAGCTGATGGCGTCGTGAGTTTGCGGTTTTGTTTCCAGGCTCCCCCACTCCCCTCTCCCAAGTCTGGGGTGTCTCAGCTGTTAATTACACGTGCCCGGCGGCCTCGGCGCTAATCCTCCCAAGTCAGACAGCAGAGGTCACTGCCTCCTGTCATCCCCGAGCTGCCCGCGCCCGCCACCTGGCTCCTGCCGCGTGCCTGCAGGTAATGAGGGTGGTCACGGCCCTCCTGCCGCCGCGCCGGAGTGGGGCCGGGGTGGCTGCCCGCTAATTGTGGGTGCGTGGTCAGGGATCAATCGCCTGCTCTGGCCGGCCAGGGACCCCCACCCCCCACCCCCGGGGGGGATGAGGCTGCTAATTGTCCCTGGCCTCCTGGTCCAAGTGCACCTGGGCCCCCAGGCTCCCCCCGCCCCTCACCCCCTGGCAATTAGAAATGAGGTTAATCCAGAGAGGCAAGCTAATGGCACGAGGCGGGGCCTCTTCTGGGGCGGGTGGTCTGAGGGAGGGGAGCAGGCCCGGGGCCTGGTGCTGTCAGGTGCTCCTGCTTGTGAGGCCCCCTAGGCTGCCTCACCGCAGGGCTCCGAGCTGTGTGGGCTCCGGTCCATCTGAGCTGTGTGGGCTCCGGTCCATCTGCCCCGCGCCTGGAGGCCCAGAACCCTCTTGGCCTTTGACCGCAGCTTTTCTTCCAGGCTCTTGGCGGCCTATGCCTTGACCACCGGTGCTCTTGGCCTGCGTGTGTTTTCCTTCGTTCCTGTTTTGGCTCCAGAATACACATACCTGTCCTCTCCGCCTCCATGGGCAGGGGGTAGACAAGGTCACCCAGGGCGCGAGCCTGGTGGCCGAGCGCAGTGCTGAATGGGAGATGAGCCCTGAGTGCAGGAGATACAGCAACCCTCACAGAGCCAGGGGTGGGCACACCAAGCGAAACGGGTCTCCGCATACGAGGGAGCAGCAGCCGGCCATGGAGAGAGGGAGGGAGTGCGGAAGGTCGCGTACTGTGGGACCATTGATGAGAACCGCCTGAAGTAGGCACATCCTTGGAGACCACGTGGATTGGGGGCTGGGGGTACAGGCTTCCTCTTTGGGGTGATGGCCGCCCCTGTTGGACTTGCGGTGCCCCTGCCGCTCAAAAAGAAGAGCCCCAGAGAAGTTCCGTGGAAATTCAATTTTAAGGGAACAGTTCCTTATCTAGTGTGTTGTTTCGGTTTTTTCAACAACGCAAAGTGGAATTATTTATCAAAGTCTAGATAACCTGCGGAAAACGGCCTCGATGGTCAGTGTGGAGCGGGACAAGGTCTCGGAGTGAACCTCCCCCGCGTCAGGGACTGACCCCGGCTCTCACTCGGCCCCTGGCGGGTAGGGCCGTCTGCATTCCGACCTGTCTACGCGATCCGTCTGTCTGCGCTTGGTGGGGTTTGTGCGACCCAGCCGCGTGGATGTGGGTGGTGCTGCTTCCTGTCCCCGCGGCCTGAGAACCGGCCCTGGGGGGTGTCAGCCCCGCATTGCTGGGTGCGCACCCCGGAATGGGGCTGCCGGCCTCGAGAAGGTGCCACCAATTTTGTAAAGTTGAGCAATCCTGGGTCAGGGTCCAGGACTAACCACCCAGATCTCTCTCCGTCAGGTGGTCAGCATGGGTGGCAGCCCACCAGCCCCCTAGGGCCATTCTGGAACCTCATGGAGGTCACTTTCCAGCCGGGCAGCTCTGCTCACAGGACCGGCTGCATCTGCCTGTGACACCCCCCGTCCCCCAGCTGTGGCGGTCCTGAAACCGGCTTCGGGTGCAG
This sequence comes from Ailuropoda melanoleuca, assembly GCF_002007445.2. Classification (NCBI taxonomy): domain Eukaryota; kingdom Metazoa; phylum Chordata; class Mammalia; order Carnivora; family Ursidae; genus Ailuropoda; species Ailuropoda melanoleuca. The sequence goes on from NC_048229.1 coordinate 78,377,230, forward strand.
AACGGGGTGGTCACTGCCTTGGCCAGATGTAGCTTGTTTCAAAACCTCAGGCCATCCCCACTGGGAAGGGAAGGTGGCCCATGCTGTGCTCTGTTGGCTCTCCCCAGTGGTAATGACCTCTGACCAGGAGGTCCAGGCCTCACCTGAGCGAGCGGGCAGCAGAGCTGGGCTTGGACTGGCCAGCATGGGGCGGCAGAATTCTTGGGGTGGGGCTGTGGTTGCCGTTTCCTCTGGGGAATCGGGGGTCACAGTTCAGGGGCAGCTCCTTGAGGGACACCCGGCCTCCGTGTTCTTGATTTTGCTGAGCAGAATGTGCTGCTGTGGGGTTGGGACTGGGTGTCTCCATGGGGCTTCCTTGTACAGTTGTACGCACTGTGTACAAGCCTAGGGAGTCCTGTCGAAGAGTTTCGGACAAGAGCACCTTGCTTAGATCAAGGCTCTGTCCCAATGTCGCTGGGTCCTCCACGTCCGGCTGCTCTGCTTCCTAGTGACAGTGCTGAGGCCACGCTTGGCGGGTCAGGGGCCCTGGGGCAGGAAGGATAGAGGGCACCGCGGGGATAGCTTGGCAGCCGAGAGGCTGTCGGCGCCTGTGAGCCATAGGCTGCCCGCCCTCCCCTTCCGCACGAAGGTTCCATCCGGTAACGTGAGTGTGGCCACATGAGGTGGTGTGGAGACATGGTGAGGGTCCCTCGGCCCCGGAACGAGGCAGGTTTGGAGCGAAGTCCGGGAGGATGCCTACACACTGGCGGGATTCTCCTTCGGCGAGGCGTTGTCTCTGCTGACCCTGCTTCCTTTTCCCCCCACCCACGTAGGGCTCTTGCAGACAGAAGGTGCCCTTGGGGACCCTTTGGAAGGGTCAGTGTTTGCCCTTTGAGTCCAAGAGCAGGACGGGGTGTCTCCACGTCTCTGCCTGGGATTGTCAGCAGCGGCCCCCTCGTCCAGCTCTGCCGGAGCCCCTGTACCCGCCCCCCCCCCAGGACCATAGCTTAGCGTGTGCCCTGCCTCGCACGTGGCCCCAGCTGCACTTGTGCTTCCGGATGAAGTGGGGTCCACCTGGGGTCCACGTGGGTAGTCTGTGCCGGGGGCTTGGGCGGCGTGAGCCAGTGTCTGTGGACCCACCATGGTGTGGGCACATGAGGGGGTCTCCTTGCCCCCATAGCGCAGGGTGGATGTGTGAGTGCTGCAGTCTTTGCCGGGCCCAGGCAGGGCTCTCAAGGACCCCCAGACAGTACCGGATGTCCCCGGGCCAGGCCCTGCCTGCACTCCAGCTGCCTCTTAGCTGGGACATGCCCGGGTCACGGGGACTAGAGACCCACGGGGAGAGTGTGGGGCCACTGGAGGCAAGGCGGGTGCCTGCTAGGGGTTGGGACCTGGGGAGCACGGTGACCACCTTGTTGACCCTCTGCCCCTCATGCCCTCTGTCGTGGGGGGAGCAGCTGTTGACCTAAGCAGCTGGCCGGCTTGGCTGCATGGGGGCCTTCTGCTTTGGACCCTGGAGTGCTTGCTTTCCAGCCCCGCCCTAGGCCCTGCCCATCCCAGGCCCCCCACCTCCACCAGCTCTGCCCCCTCCACCCCGTCTCCAGGGGAACAGCGGGTAGGAGTGATGCTGGGCTCCGGGGTTCTTTTTGGGGTGACAGAAGTGGTGGGGAGTCAGGTAGTGTGATGGTGGCACCACTCGGTGTGCTAGAAATCTGCGATCTTTATGCTTTAAATGATGAATTAGGTCTCAGTGTTTAAACCGTAAGAATAGATTGCAGTTGCTATCTAAGAAAAGAGGTGAGCCTCCCGTGGCCACTTCTCCATGTCCCCACCTGCCAGGCCCATCCGGTGCACTGGCCCCCAGGGCCTCCTGTAACCCCTCCGCCCACAAGCACACAGAGGGCTCAGGGCCCTGTTCGGAGCCTGGGGGTCTTGCCCCCACCCCTGGGCGTGGGAACATGTCTGCTCTGCGGGGGGCTCCTCTCTCCATCAGTGTGTAGCGGGGTCGCCCTTCCTGCCCGCCCTGCTTGCGCTCCCGCCTCCTTTCCCCCTTGGGTCGGGTGCCGGGGCGAAGGTGAGAGGCCCTGGGAGTTGGAGCCCCCTGCACCTTGTGCCCCTGCTGGGCCCACCCCAAGTTGGCGGGGGGTCAGCCAGAGCCCTCAGCGGGTGTGACCCCTGCTTACGCTGCTGTACCCTTCCTTCTCCCGCAGGGTCTTCACTGAGCAGCGAATCGTCCCCCGTGTCCTCTCCGGCCACCAACCACAGCTCCCCGGCCAGCACACCCAAGCGCGTGCCCATGGGCCCTATCATCGTCCCCCCTGGGGGCCACAGTGTGCCCAGCACGCCCCCTGTGGTGACGATCGCCCCAACCAAGACTGTCAATGGCGTCTGGAGGAGCGAGAGCCGGCAGGTGAGTGAGTACCAGGGCTCGCGGGGGCGGCGGGGGTAGCCAACGGTGTGAGAAGGACGCCGCTCGGGGGTGGGGAGCCCTCGGCACGCTCACCTGGAGGGTCTTTGTGTTGGGAGGAAATCCGAGGGTGCCGGTCAGGTGGCCACAACCGAGCAGCAGACCAAGGGCTCCCACAACGGGTTTATTCTTTGTGTCTCTGGAGGCTGGGGTTTGTGCCCCCGCTGTGGGCAGGGCGGCCGTCCCCTGAGGCCCCTCTCCCTGTGTCCTCACCCAGCGCTCCTTCTGTGCCCTTTCTTGATGACACCAGTCATGTTGGATTGTGGCCGACCTGAATGACCTCTTCAGAGGCCCTCCCCAAATGCTCCTGTTCTGAGGACTGGGGGGTCAGTACCCCGACATGAGCGTTTGGGGGAGACACGGTTCCATCCATAGCCCCATGTGAAGCATTTGACATGGTGTCAGCACATCATGGCACTTGGCAAACAGTAGCGGTTGTGATGATTGCTCCCACAAGGGTCCAGGTAGGGAGGACGCCAGCATTTCCCTCAACTTCCAAAGCCGCCCTCCCCCCGCGCTGGTACCCGGGGGCTCCCTGGTGCGGCTGCTGCCCAGGGGCCTGCCCTGCAGAAGGCCCTGGGAGCGTTTCTTCATCCCTGTCCCGGCTGACCCCACCACCACCACCTCCACCCCTCCAACAACTTGGGGACTCCCAGTAGGGGGTGGGGGGATGGGGAGCCACTGTGGGTACCCAGCAGGGGGGGATGGAGAACACCGGCCAGGCTTCCCTCCTGGGTTTTTCTGCCGAGTTCCCAGGGGGTGGCAGTACTTGGAAATACTAATTAAACCACCAGAGAAATGGCAGTGGAGAGGCGGGTGGGCACCAAGGCCACACGCACACCCACCACACACGCACCCCCATCATCTTGGTGGATCGGTCTTTGCTCTGCCCTGGGGTGTGGGGGTAGCCAGCCTCTGTCCACAGAGCGGGTGGCCACTAGGCAGGCCCTGACCCAGGGTGCAGATCCGCAAGGAACCCAGCCAGGATCCCTGAATTCCTGGCAACGGCTCTAGGCTGGGACCCTCCTGGGTATGGCCCTGTGTGCATCTCGAAGTTGCCCTCTTGGCCTTTGGCTCTGTTCTTTCTACCCTGTGTGTGGTCGGCGGGTGGGAGAGCACAGGTAGGGCCTGGTGGGCAGATTGCAGCCAGAGGGCTTTGGAGACGCCTGAGCTGGCTCTGGTTTGAGGAGGATGAAGGGTCTTCTCCGGGATCTCCTGCCTCCGGAGGGGCTCGCTGCTTCTTGCCGTCAGCCACCTGGCGATCCGCCTTGACCTCAGGGCCCGGGGGTGGGGGTTCCTGGGTCCTGCCTGCGGTGTCCCTGGCTCAGCAGTGGATGGTGACAGCCGGCCGGGCCCCGCCCTGCCCCAGAGGGGCTCCCTTCCCCGCATATCCGCCCAGATTAGGATGCCTCCCATGTATGCCCCTCGTCTGGTGCCTGCGCCATGGGACTCCTCCGAGGGTCCTGCCTGCCTCAGAAACAGTTAGTAACCCCGGAGAAAGGGCCCTGCTCAGTCCGCTCCAGCCATTTACAACCACAGCGCTTAATGGAAACACTAACGCCACCAGGGAGGGCGGCGGGAAGGGAATGGGATCAGCAGGTGATGTATGGCTCATCGGCTCTGCACAAAGGCGCAGCGGAGAGTGTAATCCTTCTGGGGAGGGGAGCCGGCAAGAGGCGTGGAGGCAGGGTTGTGATGGGGGGGGCCTCCCGCCAGGTGGGGAGTCGTGGGGGCGGGGCTCTGGGCCTGTCCCTCCGTCACCGGGGTCGCCGGGGTCCTGTTTCCCAGGTAGTGGGAGCCGCACAGGACAGCTGAAATGAAAAATGGTCAATTTTCAAGCTAACAGGGCATGTCCTGCCTGTGTGACTGGAACCCTCTCTCTAATCACTGGAGAATGAAGGCTTTCCCTCCCTCCCGCCCTCCCCCTCGTCCTCCCTTCATCTCTACAGCTGTGCCTGCAGCCGCCACTCAGAGATCAAAGCTGCCCCCCCTCGCTCCTTGCCGCGCGCCTGTCTGCCGGGAAGCTAGTGGGAACCCAGCGTGCTCTTGGGGGGCCCCGGGGTGGCCTGGCCCCGGCCCTGCCCCCACCCAGGCGGCCTCTGCACGCCCCAGGACTGCCGACCTCGTTCCCAGGTGCCCGTCACGAGCGTGGCAGGGCTCCAGCCAGACAGGAGGCGCGTGGGTCCGGCCTGCCGAACCCCTTGCCCGCCCGCCTGCCCCTCCCCCAGGCTCTCTGGCACCTTGTGTGTCCTCTGCCAGCAGGAAGGTGCCATCTGGCCCAGCCGTCTTCAAGCCAGGCTTTGTCCTGCTGAGGGGAGAAGGGGCTTCTGGGGACGCTGTGCTGCGGGCCCCTCCTGCGTGGCAGGGGCTCCCCGGGGGGCTCGGCTCTGCCGTTGGGTTCTATCAGCGGTGCCTGAAGCACACACGGGGGGCGGCGGCCTGGTTTGTGGAGGGCCGTCCAGAGCTTCTCCCCACGTGTTGTCCTCGGGGCAAGGACTCCCCCCAAGGCTTCCTGCCGGCCTGCGTGAATGGTCTAGCCCCTCGGCTACTACTGTCTCTGTCCCGTTCGGGAAGCTGGGGAGCTTTCTTATCCAGAGGGTGTGCCCTATTCAGTCCGTCCCAGGGCGGCCCCCACGAGGAACGGAGCACGCTGCAGGGTGGCGTGGGGCACGCGTTCGAGCCCGGCCCCGTGCTAGGTGTGCAGCAGAACCCAGCAAGCCCTGACTTCCAAACAGCCACTGCGACGCTAGCGTGGGTGGGCCACGGGCTGGTCCTTCACCCTGCTTCCACTTGATATCCGTGCATCTGTCCCTGTTGCCCCAGGAGCTCGTGCTGTGATGGGCACCCTTGGCAGATGGCGAAACTGAGGCACTGGGCAGCGATGGGTCTCCTCTAGGGTCTTCAGGACTGGACGGGAGCCCAGCCTTCTGTCCACACAGGCATCTGTGGGACTTGAGGCCAGGCGCGGGCCCCTGTATAGAAGTCTCTGGAATGGTGGGAGGTGGGAGTTCTGGGCTGCTCATTCTGACCCGGGGTGTGGTGTGCATGCGTGTGTCCCCTTGATACCCGCCATGTGAATGCCCCTTCGGGGAAGGACAAGTCAGAGTTCGCGAACCTGCAAGGACCCCGCGGTGAGCAGAGGGGCCGTGCCAGCGTGCAGGCAGGAACAGATGTTGCCGCTCATTAAAAATTCCAATCAGCGGTCTGTCTCCTTCGATTAATTATCACGGATGTGTCTTCTGGAAGGCCGGGGAGGGCGCGGCGGGCACTGGCCAGGCCCACCTCAGCTGTCCCCCGGCCCAGCCCGCCTGGTCCACAGGCCTGTGGCTGCTGCTGGGGGGCCGGGGGGCTCGGAGAGCGCAGCCGCAGCAGCTCTGCTGCTCCCCCTCCCCCCAGCGGTGCCAGAGGACCTTGGACCTGGCAGAGCCAGGAACACGGGGTGGAGGAGTGGGGAGCAGGGTCTTCCCTGGGGGCGGGGCTCAGCTGCCTCACTGAGGAGACTCTCAAAGGGTTGTGGTCCCCCCTTGTTTTCAGAGTGTGCTTAGTGTTTTGTGACGCAGTGGAAACACCATGGATTTGGGGTGGACAGGCCGGGTTTGACCCCCACAACTGCCTCCTGCTTTCTTGCGGCCCTGGTTTGCTGTCTGCTCAGCAGGAGTGGCCAGACCTGATGCAGGGAGGGGGGGGTGGTGGGCATGGCAGTCCAGCCACCTGAAGGAAGGGCCTGGTCGAGAAGCTCCTGGGGCTTCCGGGAGGCTGTGGCCATGGCCTCAGAACCCCCATGGCTGAGGTTAGGCTGGGGCTGGTGGTGACCTCGCTCAGGCTGAGAAGGGCTGTCATGACGGATACCCCTCCCTGCTCCAGAAGATTCTGAACAGACCTCAGGAGCCCCCGACTGCTGTCGCTGCCCCCAAGTCTTGCTGCTCAGCTCCCTTCAGCCATGCAAATGGCAAGAGCAGTCACAACTGTGGGTGGCATGTGTGGCCAGGCACGGCAGGCTCTGCCCTTGGTCTTGGTCGGGGCTCCTTTTCCTCCTCTTCCTCCCCCTTCCTGCCTTGAGCAAGGCCTTTCTGTGGTACCCAGGGTCTGCCCCCCCACCGGGCCCCAGGCCCTTCTGTGTTCCCACGAGTGTGGGGTCGGCAGGGCCACAGCCCACCGCCAGTGCGTGCAAAGGTGTCCCCAGACAGGTCTGACCAGTCGGGGTAGCACAGCTGCCTACTGTGGCTGCTGCCAGGACCCCTCCCGGGGGGGGTTGGCAGCGGGGTTCGCCTGGCATGTTCTGCCCGTGGGCAGTGCCAGCTTCTTGGCTGCGACTCTGTGGGCGCCAGGGGGCCAAGGATCTGTGATGCACGCCGGCAGCTGGCAGCACAGCTGACGCCTCAGCCCCTGGGGGTCGCCTGTGCACGCTTGGTGAGCCGCGTGCGGGGGGCTCCGGCTGGTTCCGTGGCTCCCTGCTGCAGAGCGGAGCTCACTTCCTGTGGCTGCTGGAACGACCCCGTCTAACTCCCCGCTGTGGGTTTGGAGCTGGCGTGACCCTGTGAGAAGTGCACCCTGGGAGGGTGTGGATGTCGGTGTGGGCGGGGGCCCCTGCTCTGTGCCTTGTCCCAGCGATGAGATGGGTTTCGGTCCAGCCCTCCTGCCATGAGAACCCGTGTCCTCCGGAAGGGGAGACCACCTTCTATGTGCCCCGCGAGATGGGGTGGAAGCCCTTCAGGAGAGCGCATCTTAGACTGTGCACCAGAACGCGAGCTGCTCTGAGTCTGGAGGAGGCCCCAGCCTTGTCGGCAGCGGCCTCAGCTGGCCCATCCCCTGCACCCCGGTCCTGACCCAGTCCTCTCTGTCCTCCAGCAGGATGCCGGCTCTCGGGGCAGCAGCAGTGGTCGGGAACGCCTCATCGTGGAGCCCCCGCTGCCCCAGGAGAAAGCGGGGGGCCCAGCCATCCCCTCCCACCTGCTCAGCACTCCCTACCCTTTTGGCATCTCCCCCAGCTCTGTGGTGCAGGACTCACGCTTCCCACCACTCAAGTAAGTCTGTAGATGGGTGGGCCGGGGCGGGGGCGGGGGCGGGGGCGCGTGCGCTCGGGGTCTGGATCCGGAGGCTCCGGCGGCGGGTCTGCACCAGCTGAGGCTGAGAGCCGCCAGATGGTGGCTGAGCCCCGGGCCGCGGCCCCGTCTGTGCCTGCTGTCCATCTGCACGCTGAGACGATGGCTGGCTCTCGCGCCCTGCCCAAGCCCCCGGTCGGGGCTCTTGGAGCCCCGGGCTCCTCCAGGCTCTGGGTGGCAGGCCTGAGGAGCGGTAGCTGTCCACCTCTTGTTCGTGGGAGCCAGGACCTGTCCCTGGAGACCCTTCGTTTGGGCGGAGGCGGGAGCAGCGGTGTGCGGGGGACTGACCCATTGCCCAGCCCGGAGCAGGAGCTCTGCTCACTGCTGTCCTCCCCTTGTCCGTCCATCCCCACCCGCAGCCTCCAGCGGCCTGTGCACCACGTGGTCCCCCCAAGCACCGTGACTGAGGACTACCTAAGGAGTTTCCGGCCCTACCACACCACCGAGGACCTCCGCATGTCCTCCCTGCCTCCCCTTGGCCTGGACCCCGCTGCTGCCGCCGCCGCCGCCTACTACCACCCCAGCTACCTGGCCCCGCACCCATTCCCCCACCCGGCCTTCAGGTGAGGCACCCCACGGAGTCCCCTCATGTCCTGGGGCCAGGCTCCCCAGCCTTCCGCAAGTTAGCCGTTAGGGGTTTGCTCCTGGTGGGAGTCCCCCATTGGCCGTGCTGCCGCTGCCCCAGTGGCTGCCTGTGTCGCTGCCGGCCTACTGGTGGCACAGTGCGTGGCTTCACGGAGAGGAGGGAGCACTTTGCTGCTTGACTGGGAAGCCCCAGGGCAAGCGTGTCCCCCGTCTCTGCTCCGTGCAGGAGCCTCCCAGGTCCCAGCCCGACGTGTCTGTAGAGTGGGGGCTGCTGCTCATAGGGGGCCTGCGGTGGGGCCTGGAGGGGTCCTGGCTGGGCTTTGGGGCTGGCCGTGGCCTCTGTCGCCAGGGCCTTTGTGGAGGCTCCCGGCCATTCCGCCCTGGCTAGGGGGTACCTTCGGATGGGCCTGGGCTTTGTTTCCTTGAACTTTGGTTCTCACTGGGCCCCATCTTCTCTGCACAGGATGGATGACTCCTACTGCTTGTCAGCCCTCCGGTCCCCCTTCTACCCCATCCCCACCCCCGGCTCCCTGCCCCCGCTGCACCCCTCCGCTATGCATCTCCACCTCTCCGGGGTCCGCTACCCCCCCGAGCTCTCCCACTCGTCCCTGGCTGCGCTGCACTCGGAGCGGATGTCCAGCCTCAGTGCCGAGAGGTAAGCCACGTCCTGGGCCGGGCCGTCCCTGCTATTCCTGCATGACAGCGCAGCGTGGCCCGCGCTAGGGCCTGGCTCAGCCGCTTGTGTCCGCGGTCTGCTCACCCGCGAGGTGGGGAGGGACGGGTGCTAGACTTCGCGCTCCCAGCCGGTGCCTGGCAGCTCGGTGGTCCGTCGCCGGCCTCCTGGCACGAGCAGCACGTGCTGTGAGGCTCGGTCCGGGGGACTTCGAGTCTCCGGAGGCCTGCGCGTCTGCTGTCGTGGCACAGGTTACAGTGCTGGTCTCCCACTCCCGGGAGTTCTCTCGGGGCCCGTGCCTGGTGTCGCGTCGCCGCCCCCACCCCCCCACCCCCCC
>NC_048229.1:78386442-78418491 GCF_002007445.2 Ailuropoda melanoleuca
GCTACAGCTGGATGAGGAGCTGAGGCGCGAGCGGGAGCGGGAAGCAGACCGCGAGCGGGAGAAGGAGCGCGAGCGAGAGCGGGAGAAGGAGCGCGAGCGGGAGAAAGAGCTGGAACGCGAGCGGGAGAAGGAACGGGAGCGGGAGCTGGAGCGCCAGCGGGAGCAGCGGGCCCGTGAGAAGGAGCTGCTGGCGGCCAAGGCGCTGGAGCCGGCCTTCCTGCCTGTGGCCGAGCTGCACGGGCTGCGGAGCCACGCGGCCGAGGAGCGGAGCAAGCCCTCAGAGCAGCTGACCCCGACGCGAGCAGGTACCGCGGGGCCCGGGCGGCCAGCTGCCGGCCTGCGTGCAGAGACGTGCCGCATGGCCCATTGCAGGCTACAAACGCGAGGTCACGGAGCCAGGCGGGAGGTGGGGAGAGGTGCCCAGTGGGCCCCCAATCCAAGAGACGTAGATCCCGTCACGCACGATAGTAAAATGCAGTGAAAGCATTAGGAAGGGAGAAATGAGTTTTGAGTGTTTCTTTGCCTTTGTCTTGAACATACTTTGTTTCATCGCGGGTATATGTCATCACTTAATAACGGCTTGTTAACAAGGGGCTTGCATGATTCTGGGAACTCAGTCTGCTCTCTTGAGCCAGCGCGAGCCCGCGGCAGCACCACGGCGGGTCCGATCAGGAGTGGTGCCCACCAGCCACCAAGCATCCCTGGAGGCCGTGCTTCCTGAAGCATCCATAGCACCCCTGGGGTCAGGCGGCGGCGGAGAGAAGGGGGAGGCATGGGCCGGGCCCCGGTGCTGAGATCCTGCTGTGGCGGTTTCTCCCCCCACAGAGAAGCTGAAGGAGGCGGGCCTGCAAGCACCGAAGCCCGTGCAGCACCCCTTGCACCCCGCGCCCACCCCCCACCACACCGTGCCCAGCCTCCTGTCCAACCACAGCATCTTCTCGCTGCCGGGCAGCAGTGCCGCCACGGCCCTGCTGATCCAGCGCACCAACGAGGAGGAGAAGTGGCTGGCGCGGCAGCGGCGGCTGCGGCAGGAGAAGGAGGACCGGCAGTCGCAAGTGTCGGAGTTTCGGCAGCAGGTGCTGGAGCAGCACCTGGATATGGGCCGACCCCCCGTGCCCACGGAAGCGGAGCACAGGCCGGAGAGCGCCAGGTGTGGGGCTCGGCGGGGCCGGGGAGTGCCAGGGAACCCAGGGGTGGGGGTCTTCACGCTTGGATTTGCTCATAGCCTGCAGTTTGTCCTGCCTCCTGAGTCTTTCACTCGCTACCACACTCCCCCCCCACACACACACTCCCCACCCCACCCCCGCCCCAATCGTGTTTGGCCCGTGAGGAAGCAGAGACTCTAAGCAGAGAAAGAAGCGCTTGGAGGTGCCTGTTCCTAAGTTATGGCGCCAGCCAGAGCCAGGGCCTCCCCGTGCAGCCTGGCTTCGTCCCCGTGGGGACAGTCGTGGCGCCTGGAGGGGGTAAGAGAAGCCTTAGTTGATAATTACACCCGTTGTTTCTGTCTGCCTCTGCTTTCAAGCCCAAACGTTTTTTAATGAGAAAGGGGACTGTGTTTAATTTTTTACTTAAATAAGAAATTAAGTTTATTGCTATTGCAATAAATAATACCCGTTTCCCAGCCCAATTCTGGGATCCCCTGGGAGGTCTTCGTGCCCATCATTGGGCCCCTTCCTATACTTGCAGCTGCCCCCGGGCCTCCCCACTCCCACCTGTTGGTCTAGCTGTCACTTAGTGTCCCCTACCCCATCCATCCCTCCAGGGCTCGTCAGCCAGAGTTGCCAGAGCCTGGCCACGTCTCAGGGACAGGGGATGCTGGCCTCAGTTTCCCCAGTTGAGCACAAAGGAGGCTGGGTGGGAAGATTTGGGAGTGTCTTTCCAGCTCTTAATGTCGAGGATGCTGTCTGGGTCGGAGACTTCAACGTCCACATGCTCCTTCCCTCTCTTTCCTTCAGCTTTTGGCCGACTGTGCCCTGGGCACTGCTGGCCTGTTCGGCGGCCCTGCTGTGGCGTCTGCCGTTGGGTAGGGCAGCGGTAGGGATTCAAGGGCTGATCTGGTGTGAGATGGCATTTCACATCTCACGCGCACGGCCTGCACTGCCCACCATGGCTGCAGCGAGGGCCCCTCTGCTTTTCGAGGCCGCTCAGAGGAGAGGTCTTGTCCGCCGGTGAGCCGACCTCTGCTCCTCCGGCACACCTCGGCGCCTCCTGATAAAGTCTGGCTATTCTGACCACCACGGGGGGCAGCCCCTGCCCAAGGCCTGAGGATCCCAACGCTGCTGTCCCCAGTAGTGGCGGCCTCTGCCTCAGGACCAGCAGCCTCGTGTGGGCCTGGGGCAACAGGGGTGGAATCTGGCTCCCAGCAGCTGGCAGCGCACATGGCCTTACAGCAGCGTGAACTTGACATCTGACGGGGCCTTGTGTTCCGAGCTAGGAAACCATTCGGTGCTTCGCTCCGGCACGTGAAATATTTATTCTGCTAACGGGTTTTATTCCTTGGCTGTTTACTTTAGGGCACACGGCTTCTTGATATGGTTTCCTTTTGTATGCTGCTGATCAGAGGTGCGGTGGCGTTGGGAGGTTTTCTCCCCGTCTGCATTTGGGAGTAACTTGGTGGCTATGGTTCATTGCCCCCCCGCCCTTGACCAGGTGGGGAGAGCCCTGGAAGCCTGCTGTGATAGAGGCAAAGTGTCTTACCTGATAGGAGGTCGCTCTAGTTCCCGCCCTGCCTGAGTGTGGGGGCGCCGTGCTCCCGCGAGTGGCTTGGCTCCATGAAGACTCTCTGGGTGTAGCTGCTGCTTTGAGGCCACATGGGGCTGCTGCCGTTCCTTTTTTTCCCCCCCCTTTTAATATTTTATTTATTTAAGAGAGGGAGAGCACAGAGGGAGAAGCCGACAGCCTGCTGAGCAGAGAGCCCAACGTGGGGCTCGATCTCAGGACCCTGAGATCAATGACCTGAGCCAAAGGCAGACGCTTAACCGACAGCACCAACCAGGCGCCCCGGTTGCTACCATCCTGATGGGGACCACTGGCTGTGAGGGTCGCCCTGGAAGCAAGTGTCCCCCACCCCACTAGGCTAGGTGGACACCTGGGAGAGAGGAGAGTGGCCCCTTTGAAGGCTGGCCTGCCCTCTGCCTCTGTCCACTGCCTGGCATATGTGGCGATGGGTGCCAGTGACAAGGCCACACATTTGGCGTCAGAAACTTTATTCTCTCCACAGTGGGTCTCCCCATGGAAAACAAAGGTGAGGGTCTGTCCTTACACAGAGTTTAGAGGAATTCCGGAAGTGGTGGAATGGAAAGAGCTATTGAGAGGTCATGGGTGAGAAATAGGAGCAAAAGTGGGTCTGGCCTGAGACTGTCTCTGTCCTCAGCAAGCAGCGTCCATCTTTGAGCTTCTGTGTCCTCTCAGGAGTCTACACCTACCTGCCTCCACCTGTGTGCACGGGAAGTGGAGTCCACGGGCAGCAGCCTATCAAGCGGTCTTAGAGGTGGTGGCCTAGGTGCCCCTCCAGCTCCGCTCTCCGGGGAGTTCCCAGCTGGGCAGCCCAGGTGGCTGCCATCATGACTGATGGCCTACTCTGCTCATTCCCTAGGCCAGGACCAAACCGTCCAGAGCCGGGCAGCCGAGACCCCCCGCAGCACTTCGGCGGACCCCCGCCGCTCATCTCGCCCAAGCCCCAGCACCACTCTGTGCCCACAGGCCTCTGGAATCCAGTGTCCCTGATGGACAGCACCCTGGAGACACGGCGGGCTCCTGAGAGCCACGCTCTGCACAGCCACCCCACTCCGTTCGAGCCCAGTCGCCAGGCAGCCGTCCCACTGGTGAAGGTGGAACGGGTCTACTGCCCAGAAAAGGCAGAGGAGGGGCCCCGGAAGCGAGAGGCCACCCCCCTGGACAAGTACCAGCCACCACCAAGAGAGGCAGGGAGCCTGGAGCACCAGGCCTTTCCTCACGGGCCTGGGCCCTTCCTGGCCGAGCTCGAGAAGTCCACCCAGACCATCCTGGGCCAGCAGCGGGCCTCCCTCACCCAGCCTGCCCCTTTCGGGGAGCTCACTGGGCCCCTGAAGCCAGGCTCACCCTACCGGCCTGCAGCCCCGCGGGTCCCAGACCCTGCCTACATCTACGATGAGTTCCTGCAGCAGCGGCGGAGGCTGGTCAGCAAGCTGGACCTGGAGGAGCGCAGGCGGAGAGAGGCCCAAGAGAAAGGTGCGTTCTCCCTGAAGGCTCTGACTTCTGGGGTTGGGGGGCAGCGGTGCCAGCCCTCCTCCCACTCCTGCTTCCTGCCGTGGGCTTTTAGCAGCTCAGGGAGCAGGTTCACTGGCTTCTGTGTTGCTTTCTGACACCTCTGCTGGGGAGACAGACCCTGGGGTCCCTGCCGGTCCTGCATTGCCCCAAAAAACCTAACTAATCAAAGCTCTCTGGAAAAACGGTTCTACAGACATGCACAGTTAAGTGATGAACAGAGGCTAATAAGGCGGTTTTAAATATTAATAGTGCAACATAACAGGGGAGGAACAGGCCTGGGCCCGGTTGGGGGGAGCTTATAGGGGATGCCATCCTCGGGTGCGGGCGGGCGGGCAGGCAGGCCCAGGTGGGAGTGGGGCAAGGGCAGGTCTGGCCCCCTCCCCTTCCTGCTCCTGCAGTGGGGGTGGGGGACGTCAGCCAGCAGGCCCACGGTGCCCTTGGCTCTCCCCGACCGGCACACCCTGTGTGACCAGGAGGGGTCAGGAGCTGCTCCCGAGCAGTTTCTTTTCTCCTGTTGAATTCAGCCTCTTAGCCACAAGCTGGGGCCGAGGCCAGGTCTTCCCAGGTTGTCACTCTCAGCTAGATATGGGATCCGACAAGTACTTTCCTCCTCCACTTGCCCCGTGAGGAAGGATGAGGGGTTACCCTGGTGCCCTTGGTGCAGGGGTTCTACGGTTCCTTGCGTTTGAGTTTTGATGCATGCTCTGTTGCCTCAGGCAGGGACCTGAGTGTGCCTGTCCCCTCCTGGGTAGTGGACCCAGATGGCCACAGTAGGAGGGAGTGAATGTGCACACACAGCCTTGGGTTGCCATGGACACAGCCCCAGGCTTGTGGGATGAATGATTCCCTGCAGAGAGATCACTGTCCGTTCAGACTACCTCAGCCTGGTCACTTGGGGTCCAGACGAAGCCTGGCACCTGCCTCCTGCGTCCTCCACCCCCACCCCCCAGCTGCCACCCCTGTAACGTGCTAAAATCCTAGGATTGGGGGTTACTGCATGTTTCCACCTGCAATAAAAGGAATCTGGGGTTTGGGGTGCTCGGAGAGTCCGGCAGGGCTTGGTCTGACAGGTGTGTCTGTACACACGTCACAGAGGGGCCCCGTGTATGCATCCACTGGGGCACGAGGTTCCTGGCCCAGCCGAACAAACCTGTTCTTGCCCCCAGGATACTACTATGACCTAGACGACTCCTACGATGAGAGCGACGAAGAGGAGGTCAGGGCCCACCTCCGCTGTGTGGCCGAGCAGCCGCCACTCAAGCTGGACACGTCCTCCGAGGTACCTGGAATGTGGTCCCTGCTGCGGGGCTGGGCTGGGCTTTTGGTGGCCCTGTCACTGCGTGCTCGTTGGCTTCCCTCCCGCTGTCCCGGGTGCACTTGCCAGGCCTCCCTGCGCTCCCACATTCCTGCGGACTGCAGGTGTCTGGGTGCGCTCACTGTCCGGGCCCTGCTCCTCTGCGGCCCAGCGTAGAGTTGGCCACGGCACATGGGCTGCACGGACTCCCGGAGGGGCCCCTGAGACAGTGGAAGCATGCCACTGCCAGTGGTTTCAAACTCATTTGTTTTCTTTCCCAATCTAGAAGCTAGAGTTTTTGCAACTTTTTGGCTTGACCACCCAACAGCAGAAGGAGGAATTGCTGACCCAGAAGAGGAGGAAACGGCGGCGGATGCTGAGGGAGAGAAGCCCGTCGCCCCCAACGGTTCAGAGCAAGCGGCAGACGCCTTCACCGAGACTCGCACTGTCCACCCGCTATAGTCCCGACGAGATGAACAACAGCCCCAACTTCGAGGAGAAGAAGAAGTTCCTGACCATCTTCAACCTGACTCACATCAGTGCCGAGAAGAGGAAAGGTACGGCCTGCGGTGGGCCTCACAGGGTGGGGCCACTCTGTGGCCCCGAGCTTCTGGAAAAGCGGGCCAGGGGCTCCTGGTGGGATCTGAAACCACTTCGTCCTGGGGCTGTCTCAGCTCCCTCTGGCCCCCGAGGAGGCGGCCGCTTTGCTCTCACAGGCCTGCCCCAGTGTCTCTCTGGCATCGACTTTCACTCCACCCCAAACACAAATCCCCCTCCTTGGAGCACATTTCTCTTATCTCATCAGTGGCCTCTGTTTTCTTTGTAAAGCCCACTTTTGTCAGCTGCTCTTGTCACTTGTTAGACCTCCTAGCGCCTGGGGCGGCAGGGAGGGCGGGCCCCCCCCCCCCCCCCCCCCGGCGCTTGGTTGCATCGCACCTTCCTGTGGTAGCGGCTGTTTCCTCTTGGTGGGCGCCGACATGGCCCACGGTGCTTTGTGTTCCGACGGCAGGAGGCCCGGGGTGGCCAGGCAGAGCCAGCACAGGCTGTGATGGGACAGCTTGCCCTGGAAGGTGCTTCCAGGTCCATCCGGCCACCCGGGGCCATGTTGGGGCCGCCTCTCTGGGCTGGAGTCCATAGTGCAGAAGGAGCGGTGCGGTCTGAACACGTTCTGGTATTCCCTTCTTTGGCCTGCCCCACACGCTTGCGTAGCGCCAGGATGTGAGTTCAGGTGAGAACTTGGCCTGTCTGGGTGCTCATTTGCACACTTCCAAGTCCAGCTTGCTGACACCTAGGTGGTCACTTCTCTCTGGAAGGAATTCAGATGAAAGCAGAAGCACTTACGGGCCGCGGACTTGCTTCCGCTTAGCTCGTTCGTGGAGTGTAGCAGTTTGCGTTTTGCCTTTCACCAGTGAAGTGGAACCCGTGCATGTCGGGGCCCGTGATGTGTTGATCACCAGCACCGGTCCCTGGGAGCAGCCACAGTCTTATCTGTAACAAGCATCTTTTTGCCTGACTGAATTCCTAGAGGAAGCCAGTCAGTAACAAGTGCCACAGCCACAGAAACGGCAGGGGCCGGCGTCACGGGGGTCTGGTCCCGTTTCGGTAGACGGCAACCATCCCGGGGCTTGTGCTTGCGTGCCCGGCGCTGTAGGGGAGGAGAACGCGCCTGGAAGCCGCCGGTGCTTCCTGAGCTGCCGTGTGGACCTCCGGGGTTGCTTCTTTGTGTTGGGACCTTTTGTGCGTGTGAGTCTTTTAAATAAGAACATGGCGTCGGAAGTCACCTCCGAAGATCATAGAACCCGTTATTTTGTTGTACACTCAGTTATTTTTGGAATGCATCTAGAACACTCTGTAGTGAAAGCTGAGCGGAATCTGGGCTCACTCTAAAATGAAGGTTTCTTCCTTTAAACACAGCCTGTCCCCTTGGTGCTTGCTTTGTTGTTCTTGGTTTAAAGGACTTGGACCTGCCAGTCGCGGCCTGGGCTATAAGCCTGCTCCCCTGCCCTCTCAGCGTATGCCACAGTTGTGTTAACCTCAGGCTGCTTTTCTCATAGACAAGGAGAAACTGGTTGGAATGCTCCGTGCCGTGAAGCAGAAGGCACTGTCCGCAGCAGTGGCAGACCCGCTCAGGAACTCTCCGAGGGACAGTCCTGCTGTCTCCCTGAGCGGTAAGGCCCAGGGCGGGACGGACAGCCCCTTCCTCCGCTGCCTGGAACTGTCCTGAGGGCTGTCCGAGGTCAGAGGCGACCCCTCAAGGTCTTCTTTGTCACGAATCTTTCCTCCTGGAAACAGTTGTATTTTGCTCTCCATCTCTTTTTCACAAGCTCCCTGCACAGTTAGGAAAGCTGTCCTCGGGACCCAGCAGGCATGGGAAGTCAGGGCTGGGAGCCGGTGGGGAAGGTCCCGGCTTCCGCAGGGCTGTCTGCGGTCGGTCAGTGTAGTCACAGCTGCCATCCGGCCGGGCCTCGGAAGTCCCGTGCCCCGATTCTGGCACCTTCTGCTTCGGCTCTGCTGCTCCTGTCGGCCCCGAGTTGGCACTCTTCTCCGGCATCTCCGCCTTCCTTGTTCTGCCCTGCAGTCCTCTCTGACACCTGCTTTCACACCTCCTCTCTCTCTCTCTCTCTCTCTCTCTCTCTCTCTCTCTCTCTCTCTCTCTCCCTCCCTCCCTCCCTCTCTCCGTCTCTCTCGGCTTCGATTAAACCTCCCTGCACTGCTGAGTGGAGCAGGAAATCTTTATGGTCCAGCCCTCCTGTTCTCAAATTTTAACATGGTCTTTCTTAGCGGGTTGGGCCACGTAACATCTACCTTTTGGGTGACCTGAAGCAACTTGTTTCTTCCGTCAGATTCTCTTTCTTTCCAGATGCCTTCCTGAGGTGCCTTTCAAGGATGGACTTGCTGCTGAACACAACCCCACCTTCCGACCACGCGCACTCACTGACTTTTAATTAAATGGCCCCCTGAGTCTTGGTCCTTTGCTCTAGGTCTTTATTAAATGTAAGCTCTAGAGGTCAGGGTCCGCCTGTTCACTTGCCGCTCTTAACATTTTGCTCGCTTTCTGTCTCTAAAAGAACCAGCCACGCAGCCAGCCTCTCTGGATACGGAGAAGCCCGTGGGTGTTGCTGCTTCCCTGTCTGACGTCGCAAAGGCCGCGGAGCCGGGGAGACTGGAGCAGCTCCGGCCCCAGGAGCTGTCACGGGTCCAGGAGCCAGCTCCTGCCAGTGGCGAAAAGGCTAGGCTGAGTGAGGCCCCCGGGGGCAAGAAGAGCCTAAGCATGCTTCATTACATCCGGGGCCCTGCGCCCAAGGACATTCCCGTGCCACTGTCCCACAGCATCAACGGGAAGAGCAAGCCGTGGGAGCCCTTCATGGCGGAGGAGTTTGCACATCAGTTCCACGAGTCTGTGCTGCAGTCCACCCAGAAGGCCCTGCAGAAGCATAAAGGTAATGAGGCTGCCTGTCCCTGTCCTGCTCCCATGTCACTGGAGCAGCTGGCTAATGTTCCTGGAGCGCTCAGCGGCAGCCAGGGGCCTGTCCCTTCAACTTCAGGGTGCACAGGTACCTGAGATGGAACCGAGAATTCTCCGTTGCTAGCAGGTGCCCGGGTGATGCTGTTGCCACTGGTCTACCGACCACACTTCAAGAAAAGGTAGCAAGTGATGTCATCTGAGTTGAGTTAGAAGCCCTTCCTTTTCATGAGGCCAGAGGGGTCTCTCAGGCACAGAGAGCCTGTTCCTTCTGTAGCTTGTAGATTTTCTAGCATTCCCATACACACTGACCTGGAAATCTCCCTGCTTTTTGATAACCAGACCAGCAGGTGTCTATTCCAACAACCTCAGCACTCTGGATAATACTCAAGCCCCAGATCCACTCCCTTTGGACATTTTGGTGGGAGTCCCCGAAGGTGGGAGAACAGGGGTTGCTACAGCTCATTCTCACTGAATCAGAGGTTGAAACTGACTGACTGGAGGGGAGAGAATCCCCAGAGGTGAAGTAACTACTGAGTATAAAATTGTTGTACGCTCCAGTAGCCAGAAGAGAGTAATTGGGGTATTAGGCCAAAGCCATTTTAAACATGTTTATTACTGCAAGCTACAGAAGCTGTACGGGTAAGATCTTAGACACGCAGCTCTGACACCATCAGCCTCTCCCAGCTAAGTTAACGCCGCCATCAACAGAGACAAAATGATACCAAAAAACGAACGATGGTGGGCTTTGCAGTGAAAACCAGGAGGAGTTCTTGACTGGGTGTTTGTCATGAAGTTACTTGAATGAATCCTGTTTTTCAAGGAGAAAACATTTTGACTAGATGACCAGGGTAGATACCCCATGCCTTCCCAGACACACCTCACAGAGGCTTTTCTGTGGTCCTAGGACACATTTTTCCTGTCTTGTCATACTCAACCATTTCCTCAGGTTTTTTTCTTTCTTAGATGTATTCATTTATTTTAGAAAGCACACGTGCAAGGGTCAGGGGACAGGGAGAGCAAGAATCCCAAGCTGCTCCATGCCCAGCACAGAGCCCGACACAGGGCTCCATCCCTGGGGCCCAGAGATTCCAACCTGAACCGAAGTCAAGAGTCGGACGTTCTACCAGCTGTGCTGCCCAGGCGCCCCTTCCCCAGGATTTTAAAGCCCTCCGTCTCCTGCCAGTCTGAGCCCTACAAGTCCGTTGCCTGAGCACATCCCAGACTATAGCAGAGGCAGTGTGTACCTGGTAGGACATCCCATGCCACGGGGCAGCGCTGACCTTGTCTGAACAGGTCCCAACAACAGCTAACACAGGATGTGCCTGGGGACCACAGGACCTGCACTTACCGAGAGGGTGGGCACTGGTATCCACAGAGGGCCAGCTGCAGACCAGGCTTAAGCCCCATTTCCTAAAACAGGACGCTGACACAAGGGGATTGGCGTGGCTGAGACAGCACACCTGTTAGGACTGATGGAATACATACAGGGCTGCTGCGGTCGTTACGGCTCTCCGACCTTGCCCTTGGGTGCCATGTTTGACCTCTGAAGGGCATAGGCCTCTCCGTACTCCCTCTAGTCAGCAGACCTGCAGTCACACAGACTCCGGCAGGCCTGTGACGAGCCTGTTCTCTCCCCGCAGGGAACGTAGCCGTGCTGTCTGCAGAGCAGAACCACAAAGTTGACACGTCCATCCACTACAACATTCCCGAGCTACAGTCCTCCAGCCGGCTCCCTCTGCCCCAGCATAACGGGCAAGAGGCCCCCTCTGGGAGGAAGGGCCCCCTCACGCAGGAGATGGACCAGGACTCAGAGGAGGACGAGGAAGACGGAGAGGAGGATGAGGAGGAACCCCCTAGGCGCAAGTGGCAAGGGATTGAGGCAATCTTTGAAGCTTACCAGGAACATATAGAAGGTACAATAAGGGAGGGGAGAGGGGGCCAAGGGCCATGGGAAGAAAGTAAAAGCCTATTTGACCCGTCCTTGTGGGATCTCCCTGCCAACCCTGGGGGCTCTTTCTAAGTGTTGGCACTGACACTCAGCATTCCTGGGGTACGACTAGGTAATTTTCCTCTGCTGCTCTGCCTATGGCAAGAACTATTCCTCAGGCTTCTGCAGGTGCCCCAGTTTATAGACTGGAGGCCAGTGTCAGTGGAGGAATTTTAAAAGTACCAGTGCCTGCCACCACTCAGTGTGACAGCCCAAACCTGGGACATGCTCTCTGTGCTTGCTGTCTTCCATCACGCTTCTAAATACTCTAGCAGCCCTGATAGACTGTGACTACACACAAGGGTCCTGAAAACGGAAGGTTTGTGAACTTAGCTGAGCCCCAAATAGTGAGGCCTGGTCACTGCCAGAGCCTGCCTCCCCTCTAGTGCCTCCAGGCTGCTGGCAGTTCCCTCACAGGCTCTGTCACCCTCCTGGAGTAGTGCTCTGTGCAGGGTAGCGAGCCCTCAGCAGCCACTGCACGCCTCTCCCCACCGGCCTAGTGCTTCAGGGTGAGGGGCAGTGGGTGGGGGGTCACAAGGCCTGAGAGCTGTCCTTGTGCTTCTAGCACACTGGCTCTTTTCTCTGCTCCTCCATTTCCTCGAGAGGCATCTAGCTCGGAGGCTGCAATGCTGTGACTTCGGTGGCTCCCCGCCCCCCGGTCTGTGGAAGGGCAGGTGGTGAGCTGGGCGCTGACCACTGGCCTCCCCGACACCCCGCACGCGCCATCTTGGCTGCAGCAGGGGGCTAGCAGGGTTGGGGCTACCACTCCCTGACTCCTGCCTTACCATTCATAGCGGAGTCTTCATTTTGAGCAGGGACTATGAATCCTCTTCTGCATTTGATTATGGAATATCCTCGTCAGAGCAAATCCTTTGAAAAAGCATTTTAAGCTAACACTTAAAAAAGGAATGTCTGTGTAGCCCCAAGCAGCCTATCTGCCCCTGCACTTTGCTTTCTCCTCCACGGGGAATCCTATTTTGAATTGTTCACTCCTTACTTGTTGTTTCCAAGTGAATGCATACATATCCAGAACCAAGAGAGCATTTTTTCAGAGTGAAATGTGTCCATCTTATCTGGATTTGGTTTTTGGTGCCTTGTTGGGAATCCTTCCCTGCCCCAGGACATGATGATTCTCTCCATTTTCTTCTAGAATTCTTCAGGCTTTGCTTTTGTTAGGCCTAGAATTCATGTCTATGCATGGACTAAGGTAGAAATTCAACTTCATCTTTCCCCCTTGAACAGCCAGTTACCCTGGCAGTTTATGGGGTGCCATCTTCGCCCCCACCTGTGCCCAGGGCGAGCTGTGGCACCCTCCTACCCAGCCGTCTCTGGGCCGCCCTGTGGGTGGCACCCGCTCTGCTGCTCTCTGCTGTCTGAGGAGCACGCTCGGATCTGTGCTTCTCTGGCAGCTCCACTGTTCTTGACCCTTAGGGTTCCCCCATGGACTTTAGGATCACCTTGTTTGTTCCCCAAAAAATTCTTGTTAGAATTTACAGTTGCACTGAATTTACAGATTTGGGGAGAATTAATATTTTTGATAGCAATGCTATAAATACCCTGATTATGCTATTAAATTGCACTAAACCATTTACCACGCCCCCCCTCCCCGTTTTTTGTTGTTGTTGTTTTTGGCCGTAAGCAGTGTTTTTTTGGCTGTAAGCAACATCCTTTTTAGATTAAGTTTTAGGTGTCAGTTGAGTTATCATGGATTTTTTTAGTTCTTGTTTTCCCTTATTCCTTCATGATGATAGATGGTCAGACCTTCTGTGAATCAAATTTAGTTCTTTCGAGTTTTTACTTTTTGTCCTGCTGCCGTGCCTAGGACCTCTGGGCTGTTGAACAGAGCACAGCACTAACAGAGCTCTTCTCTGGTTTATGAAACTGGCAAGAAATAAAAGTTCACGTTGGCTGCCGCGTTGATGGCACAGCACTGTCGGTTCATGTGGTGCCTAGGCCCAGGGAGGTGACAACCTTATTTTTTTTGCCTTTGATGTTTTCTGATGTTGCTTGCTCCTTGCTGAACTTGTTAGTTCTTTTAACATTTTTAGTCTGTGTTCTTCAGTGGTAGGAGATGGGTTTTATTGCCCTGCATTTTGCTCCTGCAGTTGTTCCTGCTTCTGTAGCTCAGTCAGCTAGCCTTTCCTGGCTTTCATTCCTTTTATTAAACTACAAAAAAAAAAAAAAAAAACCACTTCTCATTCCTGTAAAGTCTGTCACAGGACTGCGGGACTCTCCAGGTAGAGGGCTCAGCATTCCAAACTACTTGGGAGTTTCTGACCCCATTTTCTATATAGGTTTCCACAACTGAGGCAGGAAAAGCTCTAGTAATGCGCCAACAAAGAAGCTTCAGTCCAGCCTGGCCTTCATTCCTGAAACACTTCGTAGAAAGCAGAGATTTATCCTTGAAAGTTTGAAGTCACTCCTGTTAAAGCCAGGCCCAGGATCTTTTGGGAAGGCAGATATTTTCCTAATTAAAATTACACTTTCAATGTCCAAATTTATTCTGGCCTTTGTTTTTTAGCAGCTTATTAAAAGCTTTCATACCTAAACCTTTTCTTTTGAAAAATGCATTTTTAGACTGACTTCCTAATCTGCATGTCTTAAATAGCCTTTTGATGCTAGGTCCTTTGTCTTTATGCCACTGGGCTGGATTTCCTTGTGCAGTGCAGGGGGCTGGGGGCAGTGTGGTCCAAAGGAGAGCCCTGGCTGCCTGGAGAGGGCAGCCCTGGCTAGGCCCGTGGCCCCTGTGTACGGAAAACCTACCAACATCGCTTACCTTTTCAGAGCAAAACCTGGAGCGGCAGGTGCTGCAGACGCAGTGCCGACGGCTGGAGGCCCAGCACTACAGTCTCAGCCTCACGGCCGAGCAGCTCTCCCACAGCATGGCGGTGAGTCTCGGGAGCCACCCCCCTCGAAAGGGAATACAGATCAGCTGTGGGGGGGGGGGCCTTAAAACACCCCATGCTTTGTTTAACGTTGAAGTTTGTGTTCATCACCCCTACAGATGAGTTTTGAGGGGTAATGCTGCTCTTTGAGGAAGCTACAACTTGTAATCATTCGGGAGCCAATTGGTTCTCCAAGATTCAGCTAAGGAGGGAGGTATTGTTAATTTACAGAATATTGATCCTGGAAGGGAGATGTTACTTGCATATCCCTCTGGGTGAGGCAGCAGCTGTATCCATCTCCCCCTACGAGGTTTTGCTGAGGATGGAAGAGGGTTTTACAGGAGGAGCAATGCTCTGGCACAGCTGACCCCTCCTACTCCTGGAGCCTGGCCCCACTGCTCTGCCAGCCGTGCGCGTATATCCACGCCCTGGCTTCCTCCCGTGTGGGGACATGGGGCTGTAGATCTTGGCCACTTCAGAGCAGCAGAAGTTTTATAATACCAGAGCTAATTTTTAAAATCTTAAGGGGTGATGTTGAGCCAGCAACGTACCCTGGTTCTCCCAGAGACCACGGTCCGAATCCTGCGCCGGGAAGGGGAGGTCGTGGAGTCTAGAAGGTGTGCCTTTCCTCATGGCCCCCAGAGCATTCATGCATCACACCCATTTCCCTATTGCAAAATGAATGTTTTACCTCAATCTCTCTCTCCAGGAGTTGAGGAGCCAGAAACAGAAGATTGTTTCGGAGAGGGAGCGACTCCAGGCAGAACTGGATCACTTAAGGAAGTGCCTTGCGTTGCCTGCAATGCATTGGCCTAGAGGTTACTTTAAGGGATATCCTAGGTGACGGTTTCCCTTGCACTAGGCCGAACCTATAGTATAGAAATATTATCTATTTTATTACCTTGAATATTTAATATTTTTCACTGGGAGGTTTGAAGCTTAAAAAAAAAAAAAAAGAATGTGCCATGCATGAAGCAAAGGATTCCAGGCTCCAGACGAACGAACGAACTCGCCTTGACTTCAGTGCAACTTAATCACCTTTGTCATTCAGCGAGCAACCAATGTAGGATGCCCATATTTCTTTCTCTTTAAAGGTGGTTTTACTCTTCCCCCGGTCATTGTTTTCGAATCTGAAAGTGAAGGCTCCCTTACCAACACTAAAACTTGATCCTTTATGGCCCCTGGGTGCATAAGACTGGATCAGACCAAGCGTGTTTTGTTCCTGGTATGGCCGTGTTAGCACATCCCAAGAACCCAGTCTGCTTTCACTGTGGCGTGGGGTCGGCCTCGCTCCTCCCCAGGACTGAGACCTGCTTCAGCTGGAAGAAGGGGGGGTGCATTTCTGGTAAAGGGCTTATTTGTTACTTTTCTGCAAAATTTTCGAAGCAACAGGTCCTAGGAGCACACAAAGCCACAGTACTGAAGCCTCACCCAAAGGCTTTTCCCTGGAAAAGCTCTTCTCTAAAGTGCATCAACAAACTGAAGGTACCTTTTTATTAATTACTCCGTGGGGGAAATGTACAGAGCTCTATGTATACATATGTTCACACCCACCAAATTGTTACTGCAGTGGGCTGTGTTTTCATACAAACGTAAATTTTGAGAGAAAAGTCAAAGGTGCTTCAGCCTTGTACTGTGTATATATATTAAAAAACAAAGTTTTGTATGTTTTTATTACTTTAATTATTGTTATAAAAAGCCTGCCATTTTTAATATGTGGTTTGGGGGGATTTTTGTTTGTTTGTTTTCCTGTTTGGGGGTTTTGTTTGTTTTTTTGCTTTTGTTTTTCTGGGCAAAAAAACTTGCTTTTAGTGTTTGTACTGCTGCTGGTCAGGACATTAAAATATTGAAGTGTTTTTAAAAATTAAAGAAGAAGAAAAGTAAAAGAGCTTACCACTGGCGCCTATGCGATCACTTCATTTTTGAGTTGCACCAGAAAGTGATGTAGAAAGCCATGTGTTACTTCTTACCTCCTCCTGTCCCCTCCCCCTGGCTCTGGACAGCAAACAGAACCAGTTGCTATTGAGGAGGGGCTCGTCCCCAGGCGGGAACAAGCAGCTGCCATGTGTGCACCTGCGTGTGCACGCGGCTCTGTGGAAAGAACTGGTCAGGAAGTGAGCAAGTTCTGAGATAGGATTCTAAGGTGTCTTACAGCAGTCTGAGAACAGGTGCAAAGTAGAAACTTTAGAAGCTTTATTTAGATGCAAAGCTTTGTAAAAGCCTAAAAGTAGGGTAAACAATGTCTGAGCTGAACTTCTCCTCTCGAACTTACTGTCATGAGCACAGGAGCGGCTAGAAACTAGGAATGCCATCTCAGTGCAAAGCAGTGTTTCCTTGTCCCAGTTACTGCTCATTTAGGCAGTGTCTAATCTAGATCAAGCAGGTAATGTCTTGCCGAATGGGCCCACACCAGAGGCCAAAGCAGCCAGTGGTTGGTCTGCCGGGGGTGGGGGTGGAGGCAGGAATCTTGATGGCTGCTGTCCCCTTCACCCTGGGTCAGCAGAAGGGCTGGCTGACCTTCAGGAAGGCTACTCACTGCGATCAGTGGCCGCACCCTCAGCCCCAGACCTTAGCTGTGCAGAACAGCTTGCTGGCAGATGGCACTGTGTTGCTTTATCTGTTCCCACACCGTTTGCTTTGTATGTCTGCCAAGAATCTTCCAGTTATTAGCAAACTCAGACAAAAAGTGCCGCCAGTATTATCAGCAGTCAACAAGCGCCTTCCTCTCCACAAAAACGACTTGAAGAGAACGAAGGCCTGTTCTGTGGGCCTCCTCCCCTGCAAAGACATTGAGAGATCAACATGTTCCACAAGTGGGGACAGGTGTTCAGAGGGAGCTTTACTGCCAACAGGGAAAAACTATTACCAAATTTCTCTAAAGTCGGCTTGCTAGTTCTAGTCTGAAACAGCAAGCATGAGAGCGACATTGTAGCAGCTCACTCCCTGTCCCCCACCATCACAGGAAAGGGCTAGATGCCCCTGCTAGTCAGCTTGGCAGTGGCCAGAGGAAACAGGAAGCCACAGCCCTTCACTAGCTAAGGGGAGTCCCTCGTTGGGGTTTTCTGTAATGGGGGGAGGTCGTGGGGTAAAGGGATGCAGCCATACGGGAAAGGTCTCTGCCCATGGGTACAAGCTGTGTCCCTGAGCTAGAGGAACTGCTCTTGTCCCTTCCGATTGAAAACCCCACCTTCCCCTGCCTTCCTGCTTCCATCACTCTGCCTCCCCACACTCCCACCTATCTGTAATAAGACAATCAGAATATAAACCAGTAAGGCAGCATGAAGAAACTCAGAAAAAGGTAAGAAAGCATCTTCAGAAAACAAAAGTGTACCATTAAGACCTAGTGCCCAATAATGCTTTTTCCCCATCCAGTAATTTCACATGATTCAGAAACAGCACAGTAGCACCTAAATCTCTTCAGTTTGGGCTTAAAATTTGACACACACATAACTTCTGGAGCTTTTTGTTTGTTCAGCTAGTTCACACTGAGTTTAAAAGATGAAGTTCAGAAGTATACCGAATTTGCTCTAGAATGGATTATGCAACTTCTTCTGTCAGTATTTTCGTGAAGACCTCCGTCTCTCACGACCTTGTGTCTTCCTGCCGCACCTGGAAGAGAGGGCTGCCATCTGTCCTGAAGGGGATTTCACTCAGCTCGTGAGGGTGCTCTTCCAAAGCTGAGTCATGTGGTTCCACATTTAATCAGATCATTCGAAACAACCCAGAGCTCTCCCCAAAATTTGGCACTATATAACCTCATCATTTGGAAATGTTTTGTTTCACATATTTAGAGCCAAATCGACATAAAATAGGATCCTAATCCATTATCTCAGATAAGTGACCAAGATAGGACTGTTTTTCCCTATAGAAATATAGGCTAAACATTTAATTGGCATTAACATTCTTATAGATTTTATCCTTAAGGAAATTCCAAGAGTATTAAAAGGAGCCCACACACACTTGCAGCAGCTGAGAATTACAAGAAATCTCAAAATTATACATGGAATGGTATTTTCTTTCCTCAAGTAGCTCAGTAATGCTGCCAAATCTCAAAAATCAGATGATACCCCCTTTCCCTGTGAGCTGTTTTTAAGTAGAAAATTCCAAGGATCCACCACAAGATGGAGATGGTCAGCACAAGCCAATTCTGTTACTCTTAGGTGTGTATTAGCCACTTCGCAGCCATCCCTGCGCTCCTTCAAGGAAACCAGTTACTGCCTTCCTCAGTACCTGCGGTAGCCTCTTTGTCCCAACTTTTTGATCCAGTGCTTAAGTGAAACTCTTACCTCTGCCTTGACCTGAGGAAGACCATGCTAATTGGTTGTGTTACTTTGTATGTACCCTGTGCTTAAGGTAGAACAGTAAAACCAGTACATGGGAGGGAGGAGGAATGCCTCGGTCACTCTGGGGGCAGTTTAGATGCTGTGAAATTAAACCTGTTCTAAGTGTACTTGTTTGAATTAATTGTATTGTAATATTATTTGTTGAATGTAGTAATTAGGTATTTATGAATATATTGCTGTAATTTCTGACAACATCCAAAAAAATAAAATCTTCCTAAATCATGTTAAGAGGAAAATCTTTGTTATCAGAGGTCCAAAAAAAAAGTGGCGGGGTGGGGGAGAAAAGCTCAACCATCAAGCTTTACGGGTAAAATGTGAAGACAAATTGGATAATAACCTCAGCCAGGTTTCAAGAGCACAAGGTCTTAAGGGGTGAGATCCAGGATCTACGAGACTCTGACCCTCCTCAGCACCGTGTGGTTTCATTCTAGAAGAGCCCCCAGATGGAAAGGCAAGTCCTGTCATCTGAAAGCAACGCTCTAGAACAGTCACCTTAAATGACAGACCAGGTGTTCATACCTGGCCCTTCAGTGTTCAAATGATCCTCAGCTGAGGGACAGCTGGGTAGCGATATGGAACTGAGAAACCGTGCTCAAGTAACGGGAGGGGAGTCTGGGCCTTGAACACTGAAGGGCAAAAACCAGAAGCTGTTCTTTAGGCTCAGGTGATCGTGCATGTACATGCACTGACAGTGCTACAGTCGAAAACTAGCTGGCTACAAAATGTTCTATCCCTTGTAGGACTCCCTCTGCATTTCTCCGCTCAAGGTAAGGTCATTTCTAGAGCAATTCCAACCACTACAAGTGAAAAGTATTGCTCCTAGGAAAAGAAATAGACCCTTGGTTGAGACACTACTGCCTCCAGCTAGGTCTCTCCCCTCTGTCCACCAAGAACAGTAATATGGGCCTGACTTTCCCTCCAAATATCTGGACTTCAGCCTCACACACCCCAGAACATGCAATCTGTTTTTCCCAGGCTTTTAAGTTTATTAATGTGAAAGATCTGCACAATGCACAATCAGCAGAGATAAAGTCACTGCAGAATCTGTACTCCTGTCATCCAATTTCTAGCTGTTTGCCAACACCAACCTTGGCTTCCACAGTCCCCCTGACTTCCTTCGTTCTGCCCTAGTATTCCTTTTTGTTGTTTTCCTGGGGTCTTTCTCTTCTCATACAGGCTGTGTTTGCATGTCAATGTTGAAATCTATTTTCTCTTGCATAATCCAAGGAATCCTAAATCATGTCAGTTGTCTTGCCACCACCAAAATGGGTTCTTAATCCAAATACAAAGATGACATCTAGTGTGGTCTTGTATATTGTGCCTAGTTTCTCCTGAATTCTGTCTTAGCTACTATTGCCTTCCTGGGGTGAAGAACATCAATGACCATCTGTTTCCACTGAAGGAGTCCAGTTGGTCATGAACTTCCTCATCCGACAGTTATTCTGTCATTCATGATGGTGGCTGAGCGTGAAGCAGCCAAGGGAGTTCCCCGCCTTGATAAAAACCTGCTACACTTAACCAGAAGTAGCCAAAAGAACGAGAGACACCCAGAATGTCAGTCTAAAGATCACCCTTTCCTGCCACACATCTCCATATGGTCAGTCAGACCATTCTGGCCACACGATTTGCCCCCTTCACTTGGTAGTAATGCAGGGAAAAAACCCAACGCAAGATTTGGGTGGAGTCTGTCTTTATTGGGTTTAGATGGCGAACTGTGATCAACATCTTGTCACTCATCTGCCATCCTTCTCTATGTGAACAAGAGTCTAAAGTTAGCCCAAGAGATCAGGCTCAAGAAAGGAAAAAAGCCCCAGGCCACATCGCCACTACTGTATCGATCTTAAAACAACATTTAATGTCACATATGTTCATCCACATGACAATGCAGAGCAGGAGACCACAGGTTCTGCTAGGGAAAATCACTTGTTTTGCCAAGGCTGCTTCCTTTCCTCCATAAAGGGAACAGCCGGCTCCTAAAGACAGATGTGGAATTAAAGAATGTCTCGAGGACTAAGCACAAATCTGTTGCTTTCCAACAATGTTATGAACCCATTCCTTGTTTCATTACAGTTTTTCATACATTCAAAGGGGTTCTAGAACTCCAGAGATAATAGTACCTCAGTCATGTCTCGAGCACTCACACACCACCTGGCAAGCCTCTGGCCAGTAGATGCAAGGCCTTTATAAGTTCAGGTCTTTCTCTAGAAGTCTTGAGACTGGATGCTTTCAGAAGGTTGCAGGTTTGTACGGAGTTTGTACATGTGGTTGAGTGCTTGTGTGAGGAAAGCCCCGCTGGTGTTGATTTCCATCAAGGTCAGGTTATCCAGCTAAAAACAAGAGAAAACCGACTGGGTTGGTTGAGTTATGTTCGATTTGAGAAAATGTAAAATCTACTGAAGAAAAATAAGTAACCGGGGCGCCTGGGTGGCGCAGCGGTTAAGCGTCTGCCTTCAGCTCAGGGCGTGATCCCGGCGTTCTGGGATCGAGTCCCACATCAGGCTTCTCTGCTAATGAGCCTGCTTCTTCCTCTCCCACTCCCTCTGCGTGTTCCCTCTCTCGCTGGCTGTCTCTATCTCTGTCAAATAAATAAATAAAATCTTTAAAAAAAAAAAAAAGTAACCAATGAATAATATTAAAAAAAAATAAAAAAGGCACAGCTAGTAAACCCTGCTTGGAATAATCCAAGCGAACAGGATACTGGGGGCAATTCGTTGGCACCAGCAGGCAGCCACAGGCCTTCGTGGGCATATGAGGAGAGGTAGGTGCCATGGGAAGGGCCCCTGTGCCCCTGCCCTGCACGCACCTACCTTGGCATGTGCCTCCTGCTGTCTCACAAAGCTGTCAGCAGACACCCGCAGTTTGGCTATGCGAGTGTCCCACACATCCTTGATCAGGGTCCGGATCTCATCTGCTTTCGGGATATTGTCTGAAGCACTAAAAGCAGCAAGGCGAGGGGGAGTCACATAAGGAAGCACTCGGTAAACTAAAGAAACATCCAGGTGGCAGTGGATTATATTACTTTTTAAGTAGGTTCCACACGGAACGTGGAGCTCAGACTCAAGACTCTGAGATCAAGAGTTGCATGTTCCTTGGACTGAGCCCGGCAGGCGCCTGCCCCACCCCCAGGTAGAAGTGGCTTTTTAAAAAAAATGCTGCTTGGCTTCAGGAAAACACAAGCAAAATGTGTTTTCCTTTGTTTTCAATTTTAAGATGTATAAATTTCTAGCAGTTAAGCTTGGTGCCAAGAAAATTCAGCCATGGGGATGCCTGGGTGGCTCCATCAGTTGGATATCTGCCTTTGGCTCAGATCATGATCCCAGGGCCCTGGGACAGAGCCCCTCATCAGGCTCCCTGCTCAGCCGGCAGTGTGCTTCTCCCTCTCCTCCCCACTTGTGCTCTCTCGCTATGTCTGTGGCTCTCTCTCATAAATAATATCTAAAAAAAAAAAAGAAAGAAAAAATTCAGCCATGATCCACACAGTTCTATTTGTGCTCACATTAGCTGTTCCATGGCAGGCTGCAGTACAAGGACTTCAGATAATAAGCCCTAAGTTGGACATCCTCCGTTGCAGGGTAACTGAGTGTTCTGTGCTGTAGAATTTCCATCTTGAATGAATTTGTTTCAAGGGCTGGGTCAGAGGTCATGACTGCTATTGCTCATACCACAGCATTTATCCAAGGGCTTACAACCCACCAGGGAAAGAAGACAACAGCTCTATGCCAAGCACTACAAAGCATTTCTATCCTCCCAAAGCTCTGAAGCCTAGGTGCTGTCCCACTCCAGAGAGAAAATCAGAGAAAACACAAGTACAGTTACAGAAACCACAGACTAAATTGCAGATTAGCATAAGCCAAGCCATACCAATACACAGCGAATTCTGGATAAAAGTTAGAACAGGAGTCAGCAAGGGTCAGCGTGACAGCCTTCCTGTCGTGAGCTACATTTTGGATCTTGGATCCTTTTAGACCATCCTACTCTTTTTTTTTTTTTTTTTTTTAAGTAGGCTCCACACCCAGTGTGGAGCCCAATGCAGGGCTTGAACTCACAACCCTGAGGTCAAGACCTGAGCTGAAATCAAGAGTCAGACGCTTAACCAACTGAGCCATTCAGGTGCTGCTTGTTGTGAGCTACATTTTAAACTAACCTTTGAAGGAAAAGACAAAGAAGAAGATGAAAGCAGAAGCTAACACTGTCCATCACCAGGCATGCTAGGAAGGCTGAAGTGGCCTCTCCATATGCTGAAAGTAGCTTGTGATTAGTAGCAGGGAATCAGTGGTATAAAATTTACATAGCGGATTGTATGTAAGACCCAAACATTAGGATCTTATGCACTGAACAGCAGGTTAAAGAACAAAGGACCCCATCAATTTGTTAACTGAAGTGCAGAACAGAGGTAAAATTAGGTTCCTCGGCCAAATGAATTACAAAGAATCAAAAAGCCGAAGTTTCAACAGAAACTGCATACATAAGATCCTGAACTTCAACAACTAAAGGTGAACCGGCAGCTCACCTCTGCTTCCATATTCTCCCTTCCAAGTCTCCCCTGCCCACTGCCTTAGAAGGCTCTCCGATTCATCAGATGACACACCCCTGCCCAACACCCTCCCTAGGACACTGCAGCCACAGAATAACAGCCTCAGCTCCCCGACTCTCTACCTAGTCTACACCAACCCCAACAACTCTGCTTCCCCAAACATACCGTGCCCGCTCACATGTCCCTGCCTTCTACCTACAGTGTCCTCTTCTCTAGTACATTTTCCCTCCTTCTCTGACACCACCAGGCATTAGGGCTGCATCCTGACACGGTCTGAACAGGACTAATCATGCTGCAGTGTGGGACTACTGGTTTACAGGCCCACACTGCTCCCAGACAGAGTGGGGCTCATGCCCATGTGACTACTTCCATTATCTAGTGGAATGCTTAGTCTGGTGTAAACTACAGTCTCATATCAATTTAAGGGCAAGTCCATGTTACATACCCCAAATTTTCACTTGAATTCAATAGTGTCATTCAGTGGGGGCTCTTGCTCTAGAGCAGACAATAGGGACCATCCCAATTTTTGTTCTAGTTCTGCTCTTGTTTCCGTCAATGAAAAGGTGCCCAGGGCGCACCTGGGTGGCTGAGTCAGCTAAGTGACCAACTTGGGTCTCCCCTCAGGTCTTGATTGAGGTCACGAGTTCAAACCCTGCATTGGGCTCCATGCTGGGCATGAAGTCTACTTAAAAAAAAGAAAAAAGAAAAATAGAGAACATGCTCAGGGCTTAAAAAGCTTGACATTTTGCAAACTACTGTCTAATAAGCAAAATCATCCATACTTGCTTGGCCCCCTCCACTGATTTCATTCATTCATTCAACAAACACATTTGCACCAGGCATCATACTAGTGCAAACACGATGCAGTCCCTGACCTTTTTTACTTTTATTTTTTTTAGAGGAAGAGAGCACATGCATGCACAGATGGAGGCAGATAGAGACTCTCAAGCAGGCTTCATGCCCAGCATGGAGCCTGACACAGGGCTCAATCTCACAACCCTGAGATCATGACCTGCATCAAAATCAAGAGTCAGACACTTAACCGACTGGCCACCCAGGGGCCCCAGTCCCTGCCCTTTAGAACTGGAGTGGGGCTGGGAGGGCACAGCCTGACTAGTGATTAGAAGATTATAGCTGGGGGCACCTGGGTGGCACAGCGGTTAAGCGTCTGCCTTCGGCTCAGGGCGTGATCCCGGCGTTATGGGATCGAAGCCCCACATCAGGCTCCTCTGCTATGAGCCTGCTTCTTCCTCTCCCACTCCCCCTGCTTGTGTTCCCTCTCTCGCTGGCTGTCTCTATCTCTGTCGAATAAATAAANNAAAAAAAAAAAAAAAAAAAAAAAGAAGATTATAGCTGACAAATAACATGGGGACTACAGAGCTGCCAATAGGACAGGCATCCTTAACCTGTGAGACAGCACCAATTAGGCTAAACCAAAGGAGAGAACAGATAATAGATGGACCTACTGAACAGAGGAAACAGTTTATGAAAGCCCTGAGGACCTTGGTATGTGGAAGGAAGTAAAGAGGCCAATGTGAGCCTAGAACCCAGGGAATCAGAGGGAAAAACTATAGGAGCCACAAAGGAAGGCAGAAGGAGCCCAGCTAGGCAGTGCTTTGCATGCCATCACGAGGACTTTAGCCTAAACCCTGGACAGGCTCCAAGGAACAGGGGTGTCACATGGCAGCTCCATCTTTAAAAGTCGACTCTGGCTACAACGTAGAGAATGAATTAAAAGCCAGTGGGGAGCCAGAACTGAACATACGGAAACCAGAAGCTACACCACCACACTTTTTGCCACCAGTGGGTTTTCATTACAGCTAGGGTTCAGAGCAAGTGTTAGCCCTCTGGCCTTTCCTATGAAAGACATGCAGGAACTTAAATGCACATAGTGGAAGACAAAGGGGCAAAGCTTTACCAGTAAAACACAGTCACAGTTAAGAAAAAGGCTAGAGAGGGAGCCCTGGGTGGCTCAGTCGGTTGAGCGTCTGCCTTCAGCTCAGGTCACGATTGCAGAGTTCTGGAATTGAGTCCCACATAGGGGTCCCTGCTCAGTGGGGAGCCTGCTTCTCCCTCTGCCCCTCCTCTTGCTGGCTCTCTTTCTCTAATAGGTAAATAAAAATCTTAAAAAAAAAAAAAAAAAAGAAAAAGGCTAGAAAGGATAATGGAGACTCACGGGGTTCAATGTCAAGTGATAAAGCAGTAAGGGACTCCCTAGGAGAGGGAGGGGTGGGAAAAGTAAAGGACAAATGGGAAAGCCCAGGCAAAAGAGTGTGTGCACACAAATGCCTCCCAGGTTACTGACCCAGGGAAGTGGGTGGCCAGGGATACTCGCCTCACCTCAGAGCCGAACATGGAACAAGAAAGGAGGGACAGAGTAAGGGATGAGAATCAGGAGTTCCACCTTACAGGTGACTCTAAGGAGACATACTTACTGATTTAACAGGAGTTTGGTAAGTTCCATGTAGTAAGGGCTAGGCATAGGGGTAAAAGTTTCTTCCTTTCGTTCATGATCCCTAATCTTCTCCAACTTTTCTGAAATTCAGAAATGTATACATTTAAACATCACCATACCCAAAATATTTGTTTAAGCTTTCCAAATTTACCAAGTGTTTACATTACCTATTGGATCAACTAACAAAAACATGAAGAAAAAACATTTTTTGGAATAACATATCACTAACTAGATGATTCAGGGCCTATTTCCTCAAAAGTTTCTCTTAGAGGGGTGCCTGGGTGGCTCAGTCAGTTGAGCGTCTGCTTTAGGCTCAGGTCACGATCCTGAGGTCCTGGGATAAAGCCCCACATCGGGCTCCTTGCTCAGCTGGGGGGCCTGCTTCTCCCTCTCCCTGCCGCTCCGCCTGCTTGTGCTCTGTCAAATAAAGCAATAAAATCTTTAAAAAAAAAAAAAATTTCCTCTTATAGAAGGTGGTAAATTCGTGTTTGTGTTGCTGCTCTGGCCTGCAGGATATATTACTGAAGAAATTGGGTCTGAGTCAGAAGCTCTTTTCTTAGGGAAAGAAACAAGCATTCTACCTTTGATGCAAAAGGTGATGAGAGTAACCAGTGACTGAGAAATTTACTTATATATACACGAAGCCTTGTTCAGAGGGGAGCAAAAGGACATAAAACCGCAGCCATTCCAGCCTGGGGGTGGGACGATGATCATGAAGGGCCTAAACCCAGCATCTAGAATCCAATGGTGGAGTCCCAATCCCACCCAGCAGCAACACCCCTCTCTCCCTATCTTATGGATCTGAGAAAATCCTGAATCTGGACTGGCCACTGACGCTGAGGGACACACACAACTGTGCTGGGGTGGCAGGGGGGGCAGGGGAGTGGGGTCTTTCAGTGATGGGCCCCCTTTTCAGGGGCCCTTGGTGCCATGCTGCAACCCAATCTATTCCCCTGCTCCATTCACTCCCTCACTCTAACCCAATGCCCTTCTGAAAGCCTGCCCCCTCCACACCTGTCTCTGTGCATGAGGAACAGACTTCCAGGTATGTCCTGGACCTCCCTCCTCTCTGAGCTGCACCCAACACCACCCCAGCAACTGTCTCACTCGAGTGTTTGCTGTTGCCCTCACTACTTAACCATTCCATCAAACTCACTGCAACATCTTCCATCTTAAAAAGAAAATCCTAAGGGTGCCTGGCTGGCTCAGTCAGTCGAGCACCCGACTCTTGATTTCAGCTCAGGTCATAATCTCAGGAGTCTAGAATCCAGTTGCGAGTCAGGCTCCCTACTAAGCAGGGAGTCTGCTTCTCTCCCTCTGCCCCTGGCTCATGTGCTCTCTCTCTTGCTCACTCGCTCTCTCAAATAAAATCTTTTTTTTTTTTTTGAAGATTTTATTTATTTATTTGACAGAGAGACAGCCAGCGAGAGGGGGAACACAAGCAGGGGGACTGGGAGAGGAAGAAGCAGGCTACCAGCCGAGGAGCCTGATGCGGGGCTCGAACCCAGAACACTGGGATCACGCCCTGAGCCATAGGCAGACGCTTAACAACTGTGCCACCCAGGCGCCCCTCAAATAAAATCTTTTAAAAAATAAAAAATAAAACTAAGTATGGGCGCCTGGGTGATTCAGTCAGCTAAGCATCTACTTCTCGCTCAGGTCATGATCCCAGAGTCCTGGAATCCAGCCCCACGTCAGGCTCCCTGTTCAGTGGGGAGCCTGCTTCTCCCTCTCTCTCTCTGCCACTCTCCGCCAGCTCATGTTCTCTGCCAGCTCATGCTCTCTGCTTTCTCTAATAAATAAAATATTTAAAATAAATAAGGGACACCTGGGTGGCTCAGTTGGTTAAGCATCTGCCTTCAGCTCAGGTCATCATCCCAGGTCCTGGGACCAAGTCCACATTCTGCTCCTTGCTCAGCTCAGCAGGGAGCCTGCTTCTCCCTCTGCCTGCTGCTCCCCCTACTTTTGCATGCTCTCTCCCCCTCTCTGACAAATGAGTGAATAAAATCTTTAAAAAAATAAAATAAAATAAGGGGTGCTGGGTGGCTCAGTCATTCAGCTGAGCATCAGCCTTGGGCTCAGGGCATGATCCTAGAGTCCTGGGATCGAGCCCCGCATCAGGCTTTTCCACTGGGAGCCTGCTTTTTCCTCTCCCACTCCCCCTGTTTGTGTTTCCTCTCTCACTGGCTGTCTGTCAAATAAATATATAAAATACCTTTAAAAATAAATAAACAAAAATAAAAACAAAAAAAAAGACTGTTTAAATAAAGTAAATAAGTAAAACCTTAGTAAGTGAAATAAGTCAATCAGAGAAAGACAATGATCATATGACTTCACTCATGTGGAATTTAAGAAACAAAACAGGATCATAGGGGATCCAGCCATTGCACTACTGGATGTTTACCCCAAAGATACAGATGTAGTGAAGAGAAGGGCCATATGCACCCCAATGTTCATAGCAGCATTGTCCACAATAGCTAAATCGTGGAAGGAGCCGAGATGCCCTTCAACAGATAACTGGATTAAGAAGTTGTGGTCCGTATATACAATGGAATATTAGCTATCAGAAAGAATGAATTCTCAACATTTGCTGCAACATGGAAGGCGCTGGAGGAGATAATGCTAAGTGAAATAAGTCAAGCACAGAAAGACAATTATCATATGATTTCTCTCATCTATGGGAACATAAGAACTGGGATGATTGGTAGGGGAAGAAAGGGATAAAGAAAGGGGGGTAATCAGAAGGGGGAATGAAGCATGAGAGACTATGGACTATGAGAAACAAACTGAGGGCCTCAGAGGGGAGGGGGGTGGGGGAATGGGACAGACCGGTGATGGGTAGTAAGGAGGGCACGTATTGCACGGTACTGGGTGTTATACGCAACTAATGAATCATCGAACTTTACATCGGAAACCGGGAATGTACTGTATGGTGACTAACATAACATAATAAAAAATCATTTTAAAAAAAAAACAGGATCATAGGGGAAGGGAGAGTAAAATAAGATGAAATCAGAGAGGGAGACAAACCATAAGAGACTCTTAACTATAGAAAATAAACTGAGGGTCGCTAGAGGGGAGGTAGGTGGGGGAATGGGGTAACAGGGTTATGGGCATTAAGGTGGGCATGTGATGTAATGAGCACTGGGTGTTACATGCAACTGATGAATCACTGAACTCTACCTCTGAAAGTAATAAGACACTATATGTTAATTAACTGAATTGTAAAATTATTTTAAATTTAAAAAATAAACTCTTAAAAAAACCCTCCCAACGCCAGCTACCAAACCATTTCTTCAAGAGTTAACTTCCTTTCTTCGACCACTCAGGTGGGTGTCTATTCTACCCCTCTACCAACAATACTCAACACCAAGGCCCACGACCTCTGCTCAGCTGAGCCCAATAGTTCCATCTGTCTTCACATCTGACAAAGATTAATCCTTCTTGGAGGATATTTATCATCTGATTTCTGGAACACCACACTGAGTTCTCTTATCTCAGATTCCTCCAAGCCGTCCTGACCTCTCTCAACACTGGGGGTAGCTCAGTGCTCAGATCCCTGACCCCTTCACCACCTAAACTCACATCCCATGTGATGTCATCCTGCCGCATTTAATACCATCTGAGCATTCATGAGGACTTCCACATGTGTATCCCCAAATAAGCCCCTTCACTGAATTCCTAAGTACTCCTGCCCACATTACTTCTACCTAGCTATCTAATAGGCACCTCCAGTGTGACACGGTCAAACCCTGGTCCCTACCCCAGCGCTCATGCTCCCGCAGCCTTCCCCAACTCAGGACACAGCAACTCCATGTCCTTTGGTAGTTTGGGCCAGCAACCCCGGCAGTCATTCTTCACTCTCCTCTCTCAGATCCCACAGCCTGTCCTTCAGCAAATCCTGCAGATTCTTCCTTCGAAAGACACCTAGACTCCAACCATGTCTGCCCACCTCCAGCAACTGGTCAAACTACTCACAGCCTGGGTAACTTCCTCCTGCCCTCTTCCCACACACATCTTCTCTATACAGTTGACAAATTCTTTTCTAGCATCTAAATCAGAGTATGAAATACTGCTGTTCAAACTGCGATGAATCAAATAGACTGATGTCACCCAGTGTTGGTCAGGATGTGGAACACTGGGCACTCTCACATGTTTCTGGTGAGATCAGAATAGCTCAATCACTCTGAAGGGCTGGATGGCAGTTTCCTATAAAGTCAACCACGGTCTGACCTATGACCCTAGGTATTCTACCCAAGAGAATTGAAAACATGTGTCCACAAAAAGACTTAGGAATGTTCGTAACAGCCTCATTAGCAATAGCCAAAAATGGGAAACGATCCAAACATCCACCAAAAGAAGAATGGGTGACCCAAGTGTGGAATACACTACCATGAATGCAATAGTACTTGGCAATAAAAGAACGATGTAATGCTAAGTGCAACTACTGGAACGAATCTCAAATACAGTGTCAGAGTGGTGTCTGGGTTGTTCAGTTGGTTGAGTGCCCAATTCTTGGCTTCAGCTCAGGTCATGACATCTGGGTCATGGGCTAGAGGTCCTTGCTTACTGGGGAGTCTGCTTGGAGATTCTCTCCATCTGCCCCTTCCCCTAATCACAAGTGTGAACTCTCAAATCTTTAAAAAAACAAAACAAAACAAAACAAAAAGGGCACCTGAGGGGTTCAGTTGGTTAAGCGTCTGCCTTCAGCTCTACTCATGATCCCAGGGTCCTGGGATGGAGCCCCAAGTCGGGATCCCTGCTCAGTGGAGAGTCTGCTTCTCCCTCTCACCCCCGCATGTTCACTCTCTGTCAAATAAGTAAGGTCTTTAAAAACAAAACAGCATCAGAGAAGACAGAGTCAAAAACAGACTAGGTGATCCCATTCATAGGACAAGAGCAGACACAACTCTGCAGTGGCAGAATTAGAGGGCAGCTGGCTCTTGGGCATGCTCTACTGACCAACTAGTGAGGTTTCACTACTGCTCACCCCAGCATGGCTCTGGCCTGTGAAAAAGCT
Source organism: Ailuropoda melanoleuca (assembly GCF_002007445.2). NCBI lineage: Eukaryota > Metazoa > Chordata > Mammalia > Carnivora > Ursidae > Ailuropoda > Ailuropoda melanoleuca. Next base: position 78,416,675 of record NC_048229.1, read on the forward strand.
CAGGCTAACTCTCTCCACACTTTTCTGACTGGCCTGCAATGAGACGGACTCTTGCCCCTAACACCTTCTGTTTGGACAGGCCGAAACTGCCTGAGGGAGATGCAGCGTTAACAGCCAGACGTGGAGGGGTTCACTGACAAAGAGCCCCTTAGCAAAAGGAACTGGGATTGGGAGTTTCCCTTTGTTGCAGACCCGCCAGGGCCACCCCCTCACCCCCACCCCTTTAGGACCAGAAAGAAAAAAAGCCCACACAATCTTTCTGAAACTGTATTTGAGACTGCCTGGCTCATAGCATCCTTGGTTTTTGGTTTTTTGGTTTTTTTAAAGGTTTTATTTATTAGAGAGTGAAAGAGAAAGAGAGAGAAAACACAGGCAGGGGGATCAGCAGGCAGAGGGAGAAACAGGCTTCTCGCTGAGCAAGGAGCCCAATGCGGGACTCGATTCCAGGACCCTGGGATGATGACCTGAGCCGAAGGCAGAAGCTTAACCGACTGAGCCACCCAGGGGTCCCAAAGTGTCATTGCTTCTAGGAAAGAGGTATCCCTAACTGATTCCCAATTTGGAGGGGATAATCAAAATCACTCAGAGGCTTCTCAAACTCTACACCCCCCTCCCCATTCCAAATAAAATCAATGTTCCTTGCTATAATGAGCCACTTTTGTCTCTGAGATAGAAGATTGCCAAGGCTCGGGATAAAGTCGGTCTGCATCGATACATCAGTTTCTTTTTTAAAGATTTGAGAGAGAGTTTGTGCGAATGAGTGGGGGGAGAAGCAGAGGGAGAGGGAGAAGCAGACTCCCCGCTCAGCAGTAAGCCCACCCTAGGGCTTGATCCCAGGACCCTAATATCATGACCAGAGTCAAATGCAGACGCTTAACCAAGTAAGCCACCCAGGCACCCCCATCATTTCATTACTAAGACATAATTAATGCACCATACAATCCACCCGTTTAAAATGTACAATTCAGGGGCGCCTGGGTGGCACAGTCGGTTAAGCATCTGACTCTTGGTTTTGGCTCAGGTCATGATCTCATCAAGGTCATAAGATGGAGCCCTGCATCAGGCTCCGAGCTCATTGCTGAGTCTGCTGAAGATTCTCTGTCCCTCTCCCTCTGTCCCTCGAGCTTTTGCTCCCTCTAAAATAAATAAATCTTAAAAAAATAAAATGAAAAATAAATAAAACGTACAATTCAATAGTTTTTAGTATATTCAGAGTTGTAGGTGATCTTTGTGCCTTTTCTTTTTTTCACTTAGCATATTTTTTTTTTTAAGATTTTATTTATTTATTTGACAGAGATAGAGACAGCCAGCGAGAGAGGGAACACAAGCAGGGGGAGTGGGAGAGGAAGAAGCAGGCTCATAGCGGAGGAGCCTGACATGGGGCTCGATCCCACAACGCGGGGATCACGCCCTGAGCTGAAGGCAGACGCTTAACCGCTGTGCCACCCAGGCGCCCCAGCATAATGTTTCTAAGTTCATTCAGTTGTAGCACGAGCAGGACTTCATTCCTTTACATAGCTGAATAATACTCCCTTGTTTGGATGATGGTTTTCATGCATTCTGTACAACGTGAGAGGACTCTACTCCTTAACATGTTAGTCTACACGTGGGGCTCAAACTTACAACCTTGAGGTCACTCACGATCCCAAGGTAAAGAGTCGTGTGCTCTACTGACTGAACCAGCCAGGCACCCCTGGTTATTTTTTGAAAGTTAAAAGAAATGCTTCTTCAAAGTCATACACTATTTTTTTATTTTATTTCAATTTTACTTTTTTAAGATGTTATTTGACAGAGAGAGAGAGGGGGAGGAGGGGAAG
>NC_048229.1:78419965-78426150 GCF_002007445.2 Ailuropoda melanoleuca
AGGGAGAGAGGGAGGGAGAGAGGGAGGGAGAGAGGGAGGGAGAGAGGGAGGGAGAGAGCAAGAGCGGGGGGTGGGAAGGAGAGGGAGAAGCAGGCTCTCCGCTGAGCAAGGAGCCCAATTCTGGGCTCAAACACACGACCCTGGGGTCATGACCTGAGCCAAAGGCAGATGCTTAACCTGCTGAGCCCCCCCAGATGCCCCACAACAGTCTTCATTTTTTTTTGTTTTTTAAGATTTTTATTTGAGAGCACGCACGTGAGCACAAAAGCAAGGAGAGGGAAAAGCAGGCTCCCTGCTGAGCAGGGAGCCCATTGTGGGACTCAATCCCAGGACCTGGGATCATGACCTGAGAAGGCAGAATTTTAACCAATTTAGCCATCTAGGCGTCCCAATATTCTTAATTTTAAAGCAAGTTGAAATATCTTAAAATCAAAATCTGAGCGAAATTTGATACAGATGCCTCTAACTAACATGACATTAGTAATAGTGGTCAGCAAACTAACAGGTGAAACTCCAACCACTCATTAATTTCAGCTGACCAGTGGATGCTGGAGTAGGTGGAAAGGGCCTGGTGCTTCCATCCTGAGGGAGGGTGTCACCTGGCCCTACTCCACCCAGGTCCTTACCCACATCCATCCACTCAGGAGGAATCAGCCGACACTTCTGTCTCTGTTTCAGGTTAATTGCCAGCCACAGAGGCACTTCCACTGGTAAACCAGGGTTAAAAGGCCCCAGGTCCCCCTGCCAAAGGAAAACCAAGTCTTGGTCAGACAAAACAGGGCAAAAGGCACTACTGGACCCCACTGCTGTCCAACAAGGCAAAGGGCATTGCAGAAGCTGAAACCCCCAGAAAAGTCTAAAGCCCAACTGGGAACACACACCCAGTAAGGCCGCTCCGAGCGAGCGCTCACGCCGCAAGCGCCGGCCTCACGGGCACAACTGGCCAACCCACCTGAGCCCGGGTTCCTGCCAACCCCTCAGAACAGCTGAGGCACTGGGCCCAGGCTGCGAACCTCGCCCATCCCTTCGACCCCTCTGCGTCCACCCATATCCTTCCCCACCCACCCCGCCACCGACCACTCGGCGTCTCTCCATCCCGTACGTCCCCCCACCACTCGGGGTCACCTCACGCCGTACGCCCCCAGACCACTCGGCGTCTCCCCCCGCATACCTCTCGTACTCCACCCCGCCCCCCCCCGCGTCCCCCCCGACCACTTGGCCTGAGGACGATGGCCGACCCAGCCCTTACCCCGATGAGGTAAATCTTGTCTAGGCTGAAGTTTGGGATTATGGTGACCAGCTCCTTCTCGGCCAGAAACTCCACCTCCGCCGCGTCCATGCTGGCCACAGCAACCCGCCCGGGACACGCCGCCGCCAGCCGCCCCTCACCAGCGGAGGGTAAGGGACCGTGGCAGCTCCTTTCCCGCCAACACGCAGGGCCCGCCCCCCCCAGCCGGGAGAAGCCTATAGCAATAGGCCAGCCAATTGGCCAGCCAATAGCGACGCGGCACTCTCCCCGTGGCGGCGGGAGGCGGGGACCGCGGTCGCTTCGAGCCCACGGATTGGCGAACGTCAACGAGGCTAAGCAGACTACGCCCACAGCGTCCCCGCTGGGTCCTCCTCGAGACAGGCCCGGCCCCGCCCCCCACCCTCCTCTCGTGGGCAGGGCACTGCGTGGTGCACCTGGCGCTGTGGGCTTTCCTGGTGCGTCTCCACGCTTCCGTGTCCCTTCACCTGTCCCGGGTGCCTACACTGAGTCAAACTGAGGTGGAGTTCGGGGTACGTGGACACTGGGTCCCGCACCCGGCCAGAAGTAAATGCATTTATTATTAGGTCATGGCTGTAACCGGCTAGACGAATGGGGCCCTCGCTTCCCTTAACTTCACAATCTTCTGTCCTCTCTTTACATGTTGGTTAGAACCTATAAAAAAGCAGATTCCCCCGCCCCACGCACATCTTCCGATTCAGAAACTCAGAATGTGTGCTTTGGCAAGCATCCCAGGTGAGACTCAGAAAGGGCAGGTTTGCACGGCTTCTCTGTCCATCCCTTTATACACTGGGCTTGTGTAAAACCTAATAGCAGCGGTTCTCACACTCTGTTCTGTGTCAAAATCCCCTAGAAGATTCCGAGTGTTAACATGTACACTCCGGGGTGGGGGGGGGGGGGGGCTGGGGGTTCAATGGGTTAGGTGTCTGCCGTCTCTCAGGTCATGATCTAAGCGTCCTGGGATCCAGTCCCCGCATCAGGCTCCCTGCTCAGCGGGGAGTCTGCTTCTCCCTCTGCCCCTCCAGCCGCTTGTGCTCCCTCTTTCTCTCAAATAAATAAAAAGGAAAAAAAAAAAAGAAAGGAAAAGAAAGAAACATGCACACTCCTGGAGAATTCTAAGTCAGGGGTCTGGGGTGAGGACAGAAAACTGAATTTTAACCAGGCCAGAAAACTTCCTGGGAGTGAAGCTGCTAGGGCAGGCTGTTAGGGACAGGCAGTGGGCTGAATTTGAACCCTTGATCATTAGGCCCTGCGAAAAAATACAGGAGACAGGAGGATTCCAGGGTTCTGAATCCCCACAGGAAAGCTGCCCCACCCTAGATAACCCCATGCTTTCCTCCCTAAGCCCCCTGAAACCCGCCCCATGTAAGGTTGTTGGAGAGATGAAATAAGGCCATAATTAAGTTCTGCCCACTCACATGGCCTAGAAAGCTATGTCTGTTATTTATCTGCATTGGAAATCACCTTCACCGTGTGCCATTTATTAAGACAAATACAAAGCCTGGCTGGCTCAATCCATGAGCTGGTGACTTTTTAAAGTAATCTCTCCACCCGACATGGGTCTTGAACTCATGACCCAGAGATCAAGAGTCAGCTGTTCTACCAACGGAGCCAGCCAGGCACCCCAGAGGGAGCTACTCTTGATCTTGGGATCCTGAGCTCAAGCCCTTCATTGAGTGTGGAGATTACTTGAAAAATAAACAAAAAAAGGAAAATAAATAAAAGGTCCCTCTGGATGCTGTGTGACAGAGGGTAAGTGACTACTTTGAACCTGTTTTCTCATCTGCAAACGAGGTAGGAATGAGAAGGAGCCTCGGGTGTTTGGGGAGGGGGAGAAGCTGCAGGCCACCTGGTCTCTTCTAAAATAGAAGCTCCCTCAGGCATCTGCAGAGAATGTGTGCCAGCTTGTCTGGGTTTTGACTGATAGGGGAATGTTTTCTTGACTGGCAAATATTTGTGTTCCACAGTTGGCGAGGCTTCCCTTCCTGATTTTCATAGCCTGTAAAAGAGCAAAGGAAAAGAGCTGGTGGGAAAACCCAGGTTCAGAGAGGCCACGCGTGGCGGGTTGAGTAGGAGAACTAGCAGAGCCCGGTGCCCACATTAGCTGAGTGTCCTCGTCCCTGTCTGTAAAATGGGGGCAGTGCCGCTGCTTACCTCACCGGGCTGTTGAGAGAGCAAGACCAGCTGGTATGGTGTGCAGTGTTGCACACTGCAACAGGACGGTGCCTCGGAGTCTCAAACATGAGCAAACATCGGGGGCACCTGGAGGCTTGTTAAATGTCTTTCCATTCCCAGAGGTATGATTCACAACAGCTGAAAGGTGGAAACCACTCAAATGCCCATCAACTGAGGGACTGGTAAACAAAATGTGGTCGCGACGTCCTGCGGAATATGACTCCACCACAAACAGGAACGAAGCACTGATTCATGCTACAGTGTGGATGAACCTGGAAAGCACGATGCTACGTGAAAAGCCAGTCACAAAAAACCACATATTATGAGTCCATTTATATGAACAATCTAGAAACTAGATTAGATGTTAGACATAGAAACTAGATTCATGGTTGCCAGGGCTGGGGGACAGGGAAAGGGGAGTGGCTGTTCACGGGTATGGGGTTTCTTTTAGGGGTGATGGAAATGTTTTGAAACTAGACAGTGGTGGTGTTTTCACAGCTCTGTAAATATACTAAAAAACACTGAATTGTATACTTTAAAAGGGTGAATTTGTGAATTATTCCCAGTAAAGCTGTTATTTAAAATGCCCTTCCCTAAGCTCGATTTAGACTTTCTGACTCAGTGACCACACATGTAACTGGCTCCCAGGTGGTTTTTATAATTGGGAAAATTGGGAATTGAAGGGATTTGCCCCAATCCAGTCCAGCTGTGAGCCACACTTGAGATCCAGAGAAGACTTCTAAATGCCTATCCTCATGCCTGTCTCTGAAAGTCAGGGAGACCATACACAGGTGAGAGGAGCACGAAAGGCATAGGATCAGCCCAGAGGGGTGTGGTGGAGCTGGGCTGTTGCTTCAGGCGAGGTGGCCAGGACCCTCACACCACTGTCCCCTGTTGTAAGAAACGCCTCCCCGAGAAGATGGGAATGACCCATGTGAATTAAGAGCTGGAGATGAAGTAAATGGGAATGAAGGTACAACATTACTGTGCAGAAGAATTCCAAACGACAAACGACGTATGTACAGACTGCCCTCAAGATGGTGACACAAGGGCACGTGGCTGGCTCAGTCAGAGGGCATGGGACTCTTGATCTTGGGGTCATGAGTTTGAGCCCCATGTTGGGGTAGAGTTTACTTAAAAAAAATAGTGACTTGGGGGTGCCTGGGTGGCTCAGCTGGTTAAGCGTCATCTGCCCTAAGTGTCTGCTTTCGGCTCAGGTCATGACCCCGGGTCCTGGGATCCAGCCACACATCAGACTCCCTGCTCCGCAGAGAGCCTGCTTCTCCCTCTCCCTCTGCCTCTCCCTCTGTGCTCTCAGATAAAATAAATAAAATCTTTTAAAAAAGTGACTCGGGATCATTTATTTATTTAAAGATTTTATTTGTTTATTTATTTATTTATTTATTTAGAGAGAATATGTGGGAGTGGAGGGAAGGGGAGGGGGCAGAGGGAGAGAGAGAATCTCAAACAGACTCCCACTCCTTCCCCGAGTGCAGAGCCCGATGTGCAGCTTGATCCCAGGAGCCCAAGATCATGACCTGAGCCAAAATCAAGAGTCAGACCCTTAACCAACTAAGCAACCCAGGCACCCCAGTAGTGACTCAGGAGCATTTAAAAACAAAAAAGAGGGGTGCCTGGGTGGCTCAGTCGGTTGGGTGTCTGCCTTTGGCTCAGGTCATGATTCCAGGGTCCTGGGATTGGGCCCCACGTCGGGCTGCCTGCTCAGTGGAGAGCCTGTTTCTCCCTCTGCCTCCGCCCCTATTCACCCCCTTCCCAGCTCGTGTTCTCTCGTGATCTTTCTCAAATAAATAAATAAAATCTTTAAAAATTTTAATTAAAAAATTAAAAATTAGGGGCACCTGGGTGGCTCAGTCGTTAAGCGCCTGCCTTCGGCTCAGGGCATGCTGGGATCTAGCTCTGTATCAGGATCCCTGCTCCGCTGGGAGCCTGCTTCTTCCTCTCCCACTCCCCCTGCTTGTGTTCCCTCTCTCATTGGCTGTCTCTCTCTCTGTCAAATAAATAAATAAAATCTTTTTTAAAAAATTAAAAATAGAGGGGTGCCTAGCTCAATCATTTGGGAGAATGTATGACTTGATCTCGGAATTGTGAGCTCAAGCCTTGTGCTGGGTGTAGAGATTACTTAAATTATTTACTTAAAAAAATTTTAAAATAGGACTACCATATGATCCAGTAATTACACCACTATTTACCCAAAGAATACAAAAACACTAATTTGAAGGGCTACAAGCACGCCTATGTTTATAGCAGCAGTATTTACAATGGCCAAGTTATGGAAGCAGCCCAAGTGTCCACTGACAGATGAATGGATAAAGATGTGGTGTATATATACAATGGAATATTACTCAGCCATAAAAAGAATGAAATCTTGCCATTTGCAGCGACATGGATGGAGTTAGAGAGTATAATGCTAAGCGAAATAAATCAGAGAAAAACAAATACATATGATTTCACTCATACAGGGAATTTAAGAAACCAAACAAATGAGCAGAGGGAAAAAGAGAGAGACAAACCAAGAAACAGACTCTGAACTCTCGAGAACACATTGCTGGGGAGGAGAGTGGGGGATGGGTGGGGGGAATAGGTGATGGAGATTATGGGGTGCACTTGTAAGGAGCACGGAGTGATGTATGGAAGTGTTCAATCACTAGGTCGTACACCTGAAACCAATACTACACTGTACGTTCACTAACTGGATATAAAAGTCTTTTTTTTTTTTTTAAAG
>NC_048229.1:78426294-78462842 GCF_002007445.2 Ailuropoda melanoleuca
AGGAGCCTGATGTGGGGCTCGATCCCATAACGCCGGGATCACGCCCTGAGCCGAAGGCAGACGCTTAACCGCTGTGCCACCCAGGCGCCCCTGGATATAAAAGTCTTGCGCCTAAAAAAGTAATAGTGTATCAAAATTGGTTCATTAATTTTGATGAACAGACAAGAGTAAGGTAAGGTTAAGGTCAGGGGAAACTGGGTGGGCACTCTATGGGAACCCTCTACTATTTTTACAACTTTTCTGTAAATCTAAAGCTATTTTATTTTTTTAAAGATTTTATTTATTTGATAGAGCATGTGCGCAGGGTGCGGGAGGGGCAGCGGGAGAGGGACAAGCAGACTGGGCGCTGAGAAGGGCCCGACGTGGGGTTCCACCCAGCACCCCAAGATCTTGACTCAAGCCGAAGTCAGATGCATAACTGACTGAGCCCCCCAGGCACCCCAAATCTAAAGCTGTTTTGGGAAAAAATATTTTTTGTTAAAAAGAATCTTGGGGCACCTGTCTGGCTCAGTTGGTGGAACATGTGACTCTTCGGGGTCATGAGTTTGGGCCCCATGCTGGGTGTAGAGATTACCTGGGGAAAAAAAAGTCTCTCCTCCAGGTTTCCCCAGGCACCCAAACACTCCTGACGTTGAACCTACTGCCCCCTTGAGGACAGTCCGTGCTACAGTACTTTTGGTCACTAGAACTTAGGCGGGCAGAAAGGCACCTTGGACTTCAGACCTTAAAGCAGCAGCCCTTTCTGCAATGACAGAAGTGTCCTGCAGCCATCCCGTCCAGTAAGGCGGCCATTTAGCCCCATGTGGAAACAGCATTTGCAGCATCAGCGAGCACCTCGGGCCTGGGGTCCTCTGAAGGGTCAGGCAGGCCTGTGCCTGGTGTGGGCCCGTGGCCTGCCAAGGCATCCGCACAGGTGATTCTCAGGTTGAGCACGTTTGGCCAGGACCTGTGGTCCATCCGCACGGAGCGTGTTCACTGAATCCTTGATTAGTTTACCTCGAAGTCTGAATCCCGGCCATGCGGGAGCGATTTTCTCATGACGGCCAGCAGCCAAGCACAATGACGAACTGCCCAATGGAGGAGGTGGGGGACAGGCTGCAGGGACTCTCAGCCCTGCTTGTGCTTGGGAATCACCTGACCGAGGCCAGGCCACACCTGGACTGAAGGAACCACAACCTCTGGGGCGAGGCTGAGGGCCACTGGTCTGATAAACCAAGTCCAACCTTGGTTCCTGTGGCCTCTGGAGGAGAAGGTAGGGGAGGCTGTGACTGGCAGCTGGTGTCACCCACCTAAGGACAGGGCTAGAATCACAGTCACAGCAGCAAAAGAAAAATGCAGAAGGGAAATCACCTCGTCTGGTGCCTCTTCCTTCCCTTGCCTCCGCTGAAACCTGTCGTGGTATCGCACCGAGCAGGGTGATAGGGATGACAGGGAAGGATAACTCCCCTAATGGGGCCCCCATCCCACGGTGCTCCAGGAGCCCAAACCACAGCTCCTACCGTGACTTGGGGGGCTGTTTCCCCTCCAAGATCTCCGGGGGGGAGGCAATAACATGATCATCTGGCCAGCAGCGACTCCGGCCCATTGGGCCCAACTGCTCCTGCTGTTGCCTGTTCTGAACATCACCACCTCCTGTGGCCGCCGTGAGGCTTGGGATGGCCGACACGGTCCTGCCGCATGGTGGTGGCTGCTGGGCTTAGCTGTAGTGGCCTCTCTTGAGACAGCCCACAACCAGGTACCGTTCTCCCTGAGGAGCGCGCTAAGAAGCGAGGCCGGAAAGACAAGCAGTGGCCAGCTCTCCAGGGCCCGCTGGGTGAGTGGCTTCCAGGGATGTGAGCTCAAAGGCAGGCCCTCTGAGGGAGGCAGGTCAGGTCTGGGAGTGATAAGAAGAGATTCACGTTCTAGGACGAGAACTCTGGTGGGCGCGGTGGGCGTGGGGTGGGGTCTAGCAGCACAAGGGTCACCTGGAGGCTGTGAGCAGACGTCCAGGTGAGCCTTAGCCATGGCCTGGCCTCGGGCGGCCCCAGAGGGGCCCGGAGTAGGGACTGTGTGAAACCAGAACCCATACAATGCCCGCCAGGGCCCACCCTGCAGCCCCCAGGTGGCCAAGGGAGTTTCCCATCTACCTGTGGCTCCAGGCGGCTGTCCCCGCCCCCCNCCCGCCTCCGGGGCCCTGCGCGACCCTCCCCCCCAGCTCACAGGCCTCCAGGGTTTGGTGGAGTAGCTGTCCCGCCAGCCGCCCGAGCACATCTCCGCGGAGCCGGGCGGGCGCTCTCAAATGGCTCTGACATGGTGCGAATACACTCGTGTGTCTTTTTGCCATCTGCTGCTGTCATTAAAACATTACATTTCCATCTGTTTTCACACTTTTTTCCCCTCCCAGCCTCCCCTCCTGGAGGCACACAGCACGAATCCCTAGTCGTGGGCCGGAGCGTTCCCGCTCCTCCTGGAACCTGGACGCTTCTCCCGGACACGCCGGGGTTAGGGCGAAAGGGCCTTCTCGGGGGTCAGAGCCCTTAGCGTCCATCTAGTTCCTTGCTGCCATGACCGCAGGCTCTGCACCACACCCCGCCAACATACACTTTGGGGGGAGCCACCACTCACGGAGAGTTTTTATTGTTGATTTTAATCGGTATGCACGACTTTGGCATTAAGAGTAAATGAAAAATGAAGGACAGACATTAGTATCCTTTTCCCCCAGGATGTATTTAAGGAAGAACAGACTGAAGAAGTAAGAGGCAGGGAGCCATGCTTTGGGCTCATATATAAGTCATCATTCCAGACTAGCCCCGCGGAGGCCCCCACCCCACCCACCCCCTCCTATGTAAGCACCCCTGACCTTTCACTGAAAAAGGACTTCGGCTGCCTCCATTCTGACTGCAAACTTTTTTTTTTTTGAGTCTTTATTTTTAAGTAATCTCTACACTAAACATGGGGCTTGAACTCCTAACTCCAAGATCAGAGTCGCTGCTCCACGGACTGAGTCAGCCGGGTGCCCCTGACCTCAAGCTTGCTAGTTTGGGTTCTCCTTTCCAGCTAGTCTCTCGGCTCAGGTGGAAGACCCTGAGGGCAAAGCATCCCGTGACGGAACAGAAGCTACCTCCTCAAGCGATAAGGACGTCCCTGAGCCTGCGAGACCTCCTGACTCGTGACTGACCCAGGACAGCCGTGCATTTGACCTTCACTGCCTGCCTGCACGCACCCACCCACATTTGCCCCATGTTTTCCTCAGATAAACTGGAAGTATTTTCGGCACTTTGGAGACACGGTTCAAGCTGCTAGTCCTCTGTCTTCCGGGTGTTGGCCTCGCTGAAATAAATTCCTTTCTTGTTTCCCTACCACTTTGGATTTTGTCAGCAGCGAGTGGCCAGACGAGGTCTGCTCGGGAACCCCGGAACCAGGTACTCTGGCATCCCTGCGCCCTGGGCCACAACGTGAAGGGTCAAGTGCACGCAAAGCTGAACAGCTTCACAAGGTTGTGACCGGCCAGGTGGGCCTGGTGGGTCTTCTCAAACACAGCTGTGCTAACGTCAGCATTATTATTATTTTTTTAATTTATTTATTTGACAGAGATAGAGACAGCCAGCGAGAGAGGGAACACAAGCAGGGGGAGTGGGAGAGGAAGAAGCAGGCTCATAGCAGAGGAGCCTGATGTGGGGCTCGATCCCATAACGCCGGGATCACACCCTGAGCCGAAGGCAGGCGCTTAACCGCTGTGCCACCCAGGCGCCCCTAACGTCAGCATTATTGCTAACGTTCTAGAGGACTCCTTGGACCCTATGCCACATGTTATTCTAGGTTCGTGTGTGTTCACTCGTTTACTCTTTCTGAAAACCTAGTTACCATCCCCACTTGAAGATCAAGGAAACAGGCTCAGGGAGGCAAAGAAACTGCTCAAGGTCCCCCACTGACGAATGGAGCCCTGGGGCAGACTGGGGCTTAGGCTGGGAAGCAGGAATCCACAATCGCAGACTCCACCCCAAACTTCCCAAAACATAACCTGCATTTGAACCAGATCGCTACTGGGAGCACCTTCAAGGGTGAGAAGCACTACTACAGTCCAGAACATTCCTTAGAGTTGCCTCACCGCACCACAGAGGGCCCAGCGCAAGGGGGTGGGGTGGGGGAGGGGGGTCATTATCTGCTATCTCCCATCCAAAGGGGGTGACCCTGGTACTACCACCTGGCCTTGGGAGGCCCCGGCCCACCTGCTCCTGCTCCTGAGAAAGCCCTGGGGGCTTGCTCTGCAAAGCTGTCGTTACAGAAACGGGAGCTCCCATAGCCCCTACTGCAGGTATGATTCTCGGCGGACGGGTCCAGGGTCCCCACTCTCACCACCCACCCCACATTCACCCCTTCAATGTCACATAATCCTCAGGTCCCCCGGGCATTGTGTCCCTTCCCCAGATGAGAACAGAGGCCCAGAGAGGTTGGTGACCTGTCTGATGGGAACGACTACCATGGATTGATGGTTTGATCCCTGCCAGGCACCACGGAGGGATTTCACACAGAATATTTTACTTAATCCTCAGATGCTCCCCATCTTATCCTCGCTTTCTAGGTGAAAAAAAGGTTCAGAGAGGTCGAGTGACTTTCCCAGGTCACACAGTACAACATGGATCTTGCTGACGCCAAAGCCCTTGCTCGTACCCACTCCCCCCTTCTTTCTGACAGCTCCCACGTGGGCAGCTCGAGCTGCAGCGGGGTGCCCTGCTCCCTACTTGCATGCCCTCCCCCGGGCAACCATGCACGGAGCGAGCCCGTCCACCTCGCCCCTCCCTTGTGGGGAGAGAAAGCTTGCTTGAAGGAGGAGGCTTAGGGATAGGTGCTGGGCAGTGTCATGGCATTCGCTGCAGCTCGGGGGTGTAGAGCTCACCAGGAAAGTTCTCTCTCCCCTTGCTTAGCAGGTGCCCTCCTATGGATGCTGGCTTCAGCAGGGATAAAGCCTCCAGCTACAAGAGGCACAAAGCCAGGGGCTGGTACGGACACCTTGGGCCCCATGAGAGCAAGGGAACTCACTCTGCCCCTGCAAGAAAGCCATGTCCAGCATCCTGGGACTGAGTGACCTCTGACCGACCCCCTCCTGCCTGGGCTCCAGCTCACAGCCCTCTTCCTGTTGCCACGGGCACGAAAAGCCTGGGGAGAAGCCGGGACTAGCCATGGCAGGTTGCTGAGTGGGCCGGAGGCTTCTGAGCTGTGCCGGTGAGGTGTGGGGGCTTCTCCCGCACCCTGGTATGTAGACAGAGCCAGTCTTCAGGGCTCATGCCCAGGGCTAGTCCTCTGGCCCAGCATTCCCCCACTGCCCAGAGTCAGGGACTGGGGCCCCAAGTCGAGCTTCGAATACACTCGCATGGCCTGGCTTGGGCTCTGTGCTCCCGCCACCCTCCATGACAGCATGCTGGTGTAGTGGCTGGCCACCACAGGAGACACACAGAACAATTTGAACCCCGCTCCTCACAGCCACTCAGCAGAGCTATGGCCCACCTACCCAAAGACCAAGGAGTGAGACATCCATGTTCACTGTCCTAAGCCCCTGAGTTTGGGGAGCACGTGTGTCTTAGTCTGTTTGGGTTGCTAGAGATGTATTTCTCATAGTTCCGGAGGTTGGGAAGTCCAAGATCAAGGCACCAGTAGATTGGGTGTCTGGGGAGGGCCTGCTTCCCGGTTCACAGTTGGCCATGTCCTCACATGGTGGGATCTCTCTGAGGTCTCTCTTGTAAGGGAGCCCTCCATTCCCGAGGGCTCCAGCCCCATGACCTGGTTACCTCCCAGAGGCCCCCTCCTTACACCATCACACTGGGATTAGGTCTCAACATACACATGTGGGGGGTGGTACACATTGAGCCTAGAGCTTGTTACACAGCAATATCACAGCAAAAAGAATGCTGACGAATAGGCTACCTCTAGGAGTTTCCTCCGAGTATCCTCTGAGTTAGATGTGCTCCGAACAGTGGCTGGCACACAACCAGCAGTATCCACGCTAAATACCAGAAGCCTTGCACACCTGTTGTGTGTGAGCTCTGGGAACATGCTGGCAAGTGAGACTGTGACACTGCCTTCTGGAATCTTTCTTTTTTTAACGATTTTATTTATTTATTTAGAGCGAGCACAAGCAGGAGGTGGGGCAGAGGGAGAGGGAGAGAGAGGACCCCCCCCCCACCCCCAGAGAGTTCTGGCCTTTGCCCTGGGCTTCTGGTAGGTGACCTGGAGGCTCTAGGAATGTTCTGCCTGATAAGACTATCTTTGTTTACCTGGAGCCTCGGTCACGCAGAACAGTCTGACGGTGTCACTTACAGAGGGGCTGGAGACTGAGGTCACCATGTGGGCGGCCAGCCGTGTCTATGTGGCCAACCCACCGTGAAAATGGCAGACACCCCGGCAGCTCAGTGCACTCCCCTGGTTGGCAGTACCCCGAGCCGTGCGTCATCACACAGGCTGGAGAACCAAATGCTGCCAAAAGACTTCCCGTGAACTCTCCGGGGCCCCACCCTTGTCATCTCTGCCCTTTGAGGATTGTAATCTGCATTCTTTCACTGTAAGAAACTATAAACACTGCAGCATAGTGGCTTTTCTGAGTTCTGAGTTCCTCTAGTGAATTCCTAAACCCGAGAGTGGTCTCGGGGTTCCCCCCACCCTGAACTGCACCCCCCCTCCCTGTGTGCGCCCGGATCACCTTCCAGATGAACTCCTTACAAAGCCTTTGCACAGGCTCTGCTCCTTCGGGACCGACAGACAGCACAGCGGGGCCACAGGGCCTCTGACAGAAGCCAGACACAGGTGCCTCAGTCAGAACAGTCTACGAGGGGACGGGGACACCAAGGATTCCATGTTCTTGAAAAAATCCAAACCCAGAACCACTGCCTCCCATCCTAGACATGTAGCCTTACCAGGATCCTACAGCCAGTGAGGCTGGAGCTGGGACTCGGGCCCACATGACTTCAGAGTCCATGCCTTTGACCACGCTCAGGCTTCCATGGCAGGGTGCGAATTGGGGGCCTACGACCATCCGAAGGCCCCCCACCGGCCGGCCCGCCCCTCCCTCCATAGAACGTGATTCTCTCCACCTCTGTGTGTGCCTGCGCGCCATCGCCTCTGCCCAGCCCCAGAAGCAGGGTTCACTGCTCGTAACCGATGACCTTTATTCATAATGCAAAAAAGGAATTATAAATCACTTTTTGGACTGTGTTGATGTCTGTAAAACAACTTGTAAAAATACGGAGCCACTCTGCAAGTTCTCATGTGTGTTGACCTCGTGCGCACCCATCTGCATGGCCCAGGGCTCAGGGAGGGTACGTTTGTCCAGAAGAAAGCCTGTCCCTGCCACCCTGGCAGCTGTCACCAGGACCATGTGGGTGTGAGAAGTCTGGTCCGCACGGCGGGGTCCGGAAACATGGCTCTGGAAGCAGGCAGGCTGGCTGATTCCTTCCTCTTCTCCCCGCATTGCAATTGGTCAGGCACCGGAATCCTCCGTTCTCCCATCCAGCCTTGGGGGTGCTCAGCGCCTCTGTCCCAGGCAGTCACAGCCCCAGGACCTGTGGAGTTGGGGGTGGCTGGAGGAGCCGGGGAGGACAAGCTCCGACCTGCGCTTCCTCCTCAGGCTTCGGGGTCCATTTCTCCATCCTCTGGGCACGACCCTGTCTCATCCAGCCAGACTAGGAGGAAGGGGAGGAATCAGCATCGGGATGGGTGCCCAGGACATCCAGGCTCCCTTTCCCTCAGAGCTCCGAGGCCAGAGCCTCTGGGCTCCCTGTTTGTACCACCACCCCGAGCTCCCCCCACATACGAGCTGGCAAGGTGCTGACGGGGGACCCGGGTGACGCCGGGTCTCATGGGCCTTCCCCACGCACCCTCCGCCCACACCCAACACAGAGCTTGCCCCAGGCCCAGGCTGAGGTTCCTTGGATTGCACCCCTGGGCCCCACTCGTGGCTCAGCACTTTCTGGGAGGTGCCTTCAAGGCCGGGGCTGGACGGGAGGTCAGTACCTCCACGCCCCTGTCCTAGAAATGGGAAACTGAGGCCCAGAGAGGGAGAGAGCTGCTCCAACCGAGCCAGGGGGGCCCAGCCTCTCACCGCCAGAGGAAGCCCAGGTCTCTGAGAATCACTTGGACCCAGCAGCACTGGAGGAAGTGCTACCCGGGTCTGCTGGTCTCCTCCTGCCCTAAATACCACCGGTGAGAATATGAACATCACACACTGTGCGGGGCGTAGAGTCAGACTCGTCCTTGTCACTGTCCTCCCCAGCCTCTCTGAGGTGCCATTTTACAGATGGGGAAATCAAGGCTCAGGGAGGTAACGCCTCTTTCTCAGTATCACCAGGCGCTAAGTCACAGAGCAGGGGTCTGAATTCAGGGTTTTCTGACCCCGAGGTCTGCGCCCTTTCTCCTGTGCCTCCATTCTCGGAAAGGGGAAAAGCGGATGGATGGGGTCTGGCCAGGGAGGACAGGAGGGTGTGCCCGTGCAGGCCCTCGGCACCGATCCGTCCCGGACCTGCTTACACTTAAAGGGGCCTCTCCGGGGTTTTGGGATTCCTCTGGGAGCTCAGGGACTCTGACCTTGTCAAGTAACCCCAAGTCTCCCCACACTCACGTTGGCCCTGGGGGCAGGGAAGGTGGTTACGACCCCATTTTATAGATGGGGACACCAAGGCTGGCAGGGCAGAGAGCCTAATGGCAGAGCGAAGGGCCCTAGCCTCTGCTGCCTGCACTGAGCTCTCTGGTTGGACCCTGAAGCAAGAGCCCAGTTCTTCTCCCACCTTGCTGTGTGCCCTTGGGTGAGTCATGTCCTCTCTGTACCTCAGGTTTCCCATCTGTAAACTAGAGATAAGGGTGGTACTCACAGCCCTCAGGGTTGGCAGGAGAAGAAACATTGTGAGAAGGCTTCAGCCTGATACCTGGCACTTGGGAGGGTGACACAGGAAGGTGACCCAGGGTGAGTCATTACTGAGAATGGCCCAGCCCCAGTCCTTGCAAAGGGCCCGGCCCACAGGGGGTCTGGTGGCTTCCTCCAGATCATCCGGCCTGGTGGGCAAGCTCAGCACTTCTGGAAAAGTGTACCCAAGCCCCGCCACCACGACTTCTCGAGCCCCACATCAAGCCTGGTCAGCCTGTGCCCCCGGCAGGAGCCAGGCAGGACCGGTGTCCTGACGGCCGGTTGGCTGAATGATGCCAGCCACTGGGAGGGCGCCTAGCCGTAGGGCCATAGGGCGAGCTGCAGGTCACACGGCTGGGTCTGAATCCCAACCCTGCCACTTACCAGCTATATGGTGAGCACCTCACCCTCTCTGAACCTCAGTTCGCCCGTCTATAAAATGGATGAAAACGGGACCTAGCCCAGAGTTACCCTGAGGACTCAATGAGAAACTGCTCACTGCTAACGTCAGTATTTTTTATTACCATTATTCACAACGGCAGCCTCAGCACCTAGCACAGCCATGGCCCCATAAATCTCTTTGATGAACAAATGAACCAGTTGTCCCACTGGCTCCACAGTGTCCACACATGGAGGCACGGGTCTGTGCCTCTCTCTGGGAATGAGCCTGTCTCCTCCCCAATCCCTGCAGCGAGCTGCATCTAGGAGACCCGGAGAGCAGCTGGGCCCAGACATGGGGTGTTTCCAAGCCTGTCGTGTCCGGCGGAGCCCCTGCCCCAGCTGCCAGGGGAAGGCACATCCATCCATTCCCAGGCTGGGCCCGCCCAGCCCCATCCATCACTCGCCCTGGCCGCCGGCAGGGGCTGTCCAGCTAATTACTTAATATGCCGCATCTTGCTGATGCTGGTGCTTGCGAGTGGCTCTCGGTGGCGCGTACGCAGATCCGAGCATACATTTCTAACAAACCCCGGCGGGGGGGACCTGAGCTCAGACCCACGGCACAGAGGGGCCCCGTGAGCTGCCCCCCGCCAGGCCCCCCAGACACGCTTGGCAGCCGTGGCAGGGTGGCCTCACCTGTCTGCCTGGAGTCCCGTGGCAGCATCATGCCCGTGGGGGTCGGGGGGGTGATGATGATGTTGGGCACGTCCAGGTGCTTGTCGCTCAGGACGGGGGCCTCGTCATGGCTGCCGCTGCTGCTGCCACACATTTTAAAGCCTGAGAGGGCAGGCCGTGGGACACACACGTACACACACATGACAGGGAGACAAGCATCAGTGGCCGCTGGGAACTGCTCGCTGCGGGCTGCCTACCTCCCTCCCTCATGGCCGCTTCTCAGGAAGGAGGGGAGTGCTGGCCCCACTGTGCACACATGGGGACACTGAGGCGCAGGGCCATTGGATGACCCGTCCAAGCTTGCACCATTCAGGGAGGGCACTGAGTTTTACCTGCTTTGTTCACTAACGTGGCCCCAGTGCCCAGAGCATTGTCTGACACACAGCGGGCCCCCAGAACAGGGCTCTAAATGGACGCAAGCCGTGCAGCTCAAACAGGAGCCAGGCCCGTCCCACACGGAGCCCTGCCTGCCAATACCTTTCCCCCACGTCACCTTCTGAAAGGGTGTCTGTGACATGGGGCTTGCATTGGCCTGGATTCCCCAGCGGAGCTGTCTGAGCCTGGCATTTCCTTTGTGCAAGACTTTGGATTACGAGTTTGGTGTCTTTCATCGGCAGGGGGCTGGTCAGGTTGTCTGTTCCTTCCTGTGTGGGGTTGGGTAAGCTGTGCTTTTCCAGGAATCTGTCCATTTCTTCCACGTCGGTGAATCTGCGGTCCTGCGGCCGCTGCTAATGAGGTTTGGGTGACCCCGCCACACCCGGTTGCAGACCTCCAGCTGATAGAAAAGCACCGGTGCCATCCACACCACGTGCCTTGCTCCATTCTTCCCATCAGAGTCAGTGGAACCACGACACGCTAGAAACCGGAGTGTCCGCCATGATTCCTCCCTTTTCTTTTTTTTTTTAAAGATTTTATTTATTTATTTGACAGAGAGACAGCCAGCGAGAGAGGGAACACAAGCAGGGGGACTGGGAGAGGAAGAAGCAGGCTCCCAGCAGAGGAGTCTGATGCGGGACTCGATCCCAGAACGCCGGGATCACGCCCTGAGCCGAAGGCAGACGCTGAACGACTGCACTACCCAGGCGCCCCCGATTCCTCCCTTTTCATCTTCAGCCTCCAACCCCCGAGCCAACCTAACCAATGACAAGCCTGTAGGTGCCATCCCTCAGCGTCTTTGCCGTCCTTCCCTCTCCCTCCCCATGCCCCTAACCAGTCTCTCAGCCAGAAACTGCGAACCTGATCATGCCACATACCTGCGGGGCCCTCACTACCTCTTGACAACCAGCTATAAGCAGTAGCTCCCAAAATGTGTTCCCTGGAACACTGGCCTCCTGAGACTCCCTTAGGAAGGGGGTTCCTCGATCACGAGTTTGGGAATACCACATATTTGAATGTTGACTGGATCCCATCTAATCTATCTTTCTCTTGGAGATTCTCATGCATGTTAGAGAATTCAAGGCTCTGAGAAGTCCTGCGGTAAGGAAGCAGCTTTCATTGAGCTTAACCCTGGTCTTCCTGAACGTAAGTAACCTCCGAGTCTGTTTTTGAAGGAATGCCTGTTAACATCTCACAGAACCATGAGTCATGAAATACATTTTGGGAAATGGTGATCGTGAATCACAGCCAGCCTTCACGGTCTGGCCCAAACTACCTGCAGCCTCATTCCCTGCCACCTGCCCACACTCCCCAGACAGCTCACAGTTCCCCAAAACCCTGGGCTCCCAAGGCCTTCGGGCCTTTGCCCGTGGTACTCTCTCTGCCTGGAATGCTGTCTTCCTTTGCCGGACAATGGCCTACTACTTAGCCTTCAAAGCCCAGCAAAACAGGCTCTTCTTTGGGGAAGATGTCTCAGCAAATGTGATCACTGCCTCCTTTGTCCATCTACACTAATTCATTCATCAATCTTCTTCCAGCACTGATCACACTGTATGGAAACATTATTTCTTAATTCTCTCTTCCTTTACCTTGAGCGTCTGGAGGGCGGCCAGTGTCTTGCTCATCTGTCTCCCTTGGGCCCACATAGTGCCTGGGAGAGAGCAAGTGGAATGCTTTAAACTGGAAATGAGAATCAACTTCAGGCACCGCGAACTGGGTGTAAAATCCTTGTCTCTAGACCCCACACCACTTTGTTTTCCACCCCAAACAGCCCCGGACTGGGATGACATTTGCTCTGGTATCTGGGTCCCTGGTCGATAGCAGGAGCGGTGGAATGGGGTGATTGTCATTGCTGCTGCTCCTTGATGGTCCCTGGGGGGGGGTGGTCAGTGGATCTCAAGCATGTCCCGAAGAGATGGAGTCTGATTCACTCCCCTTCACTGTGCATGGACTTAGCGTGGATTCTTGCACATGGCACAGGACAGAAGGCATGCCCTGGGACCTCCAAGACGAGGTCACAAAAGATTGCAACTTCTTCCTTGCCCTCTGGCTCTGGGGGAAGACAGCCACCATGCTGTGGGGACAAGCAAGCAGCCAGGGGTGGGGGTGTGTGGTGAGGAACCGAGCCTTGTGGACAACAGCCCTGTGAGGGATCCGCCAGCAAAGGGAGTCCTTCTGCCTGGTCAAGTCTTTGTATGACATTGTAGTCCTGGCTGACTGCGTAAATGTCGCCCCACAAGAGACCCTGAGCCAAAAGCCCCCAGCGAAGTCGTTCCTGAGTTCCCAAGCCACATACATGGAGCTAATGCCCGTTAAACCCACTGAGTTGGAGGGTAATTTGTTACACGGAATTGGAAGCCGCTGTGGTCCACGTAGCTCACCCAGACTACAGGAGGAGGAAGGGACAGCAGGTGCGTGGTGGGAACGCTGTACCCACTGTGCTGCGGGAAAATCACAGGGGCTTCTCAGGGTGACCTTTGGTCACCTAAGGGGTGCTCCTCTGATGGGCAGCTCATGCCTGGACTGTCAAAGACGGCCTGTTTGAATCCACGAAAGTGTGAACATCACGTGACCTAAAGCAATGGAATCAGGCCAATTTCTTGGCCCATCCGCAGCTTGACCTGGGCTGCGTGCTCAGAAAAGCTGTCAGCAGCGGGCACAGTGGTGAGCGCACTGGCTCAAATCAGGCCAACTGCTTGCTCTCGGTGCCACCCTGGGCAAGTCACACAGCCTTTCTGGGCCTCTGCCGGGTCACGAGGTCTGGCCTCTGTGCTTGGCTTCTGGGAGGCCACCTCTAAGCCCCTGGGCTGCCATGCCTGGCAGGAGAGCCTTTGTTTGCCTGGGGACCCTCGTCACATTGGAGAGTCCAGCCACGCGGGCTCTGGGTGACACCCAAAGGGACTGGGGACAGACCTGCCTCATCGGCAATCAACCGTGCCTTTGTCATGGAGTCCCACTGTATTTGTGTCCTTAGGCTGCTGTGACAAGGGACCACAGGACCTTACTCTACCCCAGTCTGGAGGCCAGAAGCCAAGAGCATGGTGCCGCCAGGGCCAGCTCCTCCTAGACTGTGTCCCATGCTTCTCCCTCTGCTCTCGGTGGTTTGAGGGCAGTGTTCGGTGTCCTTTGGTTATGGACACATCAGCCCAATTTCTGCCTTTGTCCCTATGTGTGAGTCTCTGTCCAGATGTCCCCTTTTCATAAGGACACGAGTCATACTGGATCATGGATTACAATCCACAGTAACCCCTGCTCGATTATTACCCTACTCCAGCAGGTCCTCTTCTTAACTAATCACATCTGCAACAACGACCCCATTTCCAAATAAGGTTCACATACTAGGGTCCTGGGGACTAGGACTTCAATATATGAATTTGGGGGACACAATGCAGCCCAGAGCACCCAGTAGAAACCCTGAACACTGAGGCTCAGGTGATCCTCCCTGGTTGCCACCACCGTGTGAGTGTGTGAGTGTGTGTGAGTGTGTGTGAGCGTGTGTATCTCACGGCTATACCGAGTGTAATGCGTCTGTGACTCCGTGGGGACAGGACAATGAGAGCTCTGTCTGGAACCTTGGTGGACTCTGCCCTACACACTCCCTCAGCTTGGCTGGTGGGAATCTGTGTCCCTTCCCCTGTAATAAATCATCACCACGAGTACAAGAGCTTTCAGTGAGTTCTGTGTGTCTTTCTAGAGAATCACAGAACCCCCGCGCCTGCAGCTGCTGTCAGGAGTGAGGGTGTTCTCTGGACTGTGTTCCCTCTGACTTCCTGTTTTCACTGACAAAACGGGGTGGCTGGACCCACGTCTGTGGGCTGGGGAGAGGATGACAGGGCGCCTGGCAGACAGCCTGCTCCCTATGAACACAGCAGCCTTCCCGCCCTGCACGGCTTCCTCCTTCACTCACACCAGACTTGAGCTTGGAGTGGCTCTCCTAGGCAACGACCCAGCCACCTCTGCGTCCTGAACCCTGACCCTATTTCCTCCCTGGGGCGGTGCCCCCCAAATCGACCGGGCCAGCTAGTTCTGCGGGAAGAGGCCAGGTCTCCCCATCAGATGCCGAGCCCCTCGGGAGCACCCACCGAGGCTGCCGCCAACTTGATCGAAAGCAGTACAACCCAGAACCTAAGGCAGATGAAAGGAAGCCACTGGGAGGAGGCGGTCCTGTTATCACCTGCCATGGCTGACATTTATGGATTATTCGCCGTATGCTGGATGCGGTGCTGCGCGCCCCATGGATGCTTTCTCCTTCGGTCTTCACTGTGCCTCACTGGGGTGTGAAGTCTAACCAGCCCCATCTCACAGATGTGGAGACTGAGGACCAGAGGGAGAAAACACTTGCAGTCAGTTGAACAGCTAGTGTGGGTTGGAGCCTGGGTCGGAACCCAAGCCCAATCTGTCCAACTCCGCAAGCTGGTGCTTCTCGTAACCACAATTCTAGATAATGGAGCTGGCAAGCTTTCTGAAAAGGGCCGGATGGGAAGTATTTTTTACTTTGGGGGCTCTGCAGTCTATTCCTGCCACTGCTCAATTTTGCCACTGTCACAGGCAAGCTGCTACTGATGATATGAAATGAACGAGCGGCTGTGTTTCAATAAAACTTTATTATTTCTTTCTTTATATTTAAAGTAGGCTGCAGGGCCCAACGTGGGGCTTGAACTCACGACCCTGAGATCAAGACCTGAGCAGAGACCAAGAGTCCGATGCTGAAACCGACGGAGCCACCCAGCTGCCCCCCAATAAAACTTTATTGACAAAAACAGGCAGAGGGCCGGATGTGGCCCAATGGCTGCAGGCCACCAATCCCTGCCCTGTAACACCCAGAAGTCAGGGGGTGTGGATCTGGAACATGCCTGAGGTGACAGAACCTCAGAAGGCTGAGGCTGCTTGATGCCAAAGACAAGAACAAAACCTAAGACCTGCCTGCTGTTGTGAGCCACAGTACCTACACCGGAAGGGTGTTGGGCTTGAGGAAATGAATGCATTCGCGTAAAGCACTTGCCCAGCAAGCTAGGGGCCTAGAGGGTGCTCAATTCCTGTTAGCTTTCTCTATAATCATCCATAAAGAGCGTCTCATGGAGTGCTGGCGACAAAAGGAAGCTCTGATTATTGTTATCCGTAACAGGAGGGAGCCTCCCTGCTCCCTCTCCAAGGCCCCCTTCCCCTGCGAATATTCCCAAGTTCTAAAATAAAATGCTAATAGGGAAGAGCCACACTCCTCCCGGGGCCCCACATTTGCATTTTAACAGGTTCTGGGAGCTTGGCGACAAAGCCCACATTCTTAATCAGGAAGCATCAGGTCACTCAGTGGGCCCTGGAGAGATGCTCGAGGCAGAGAGGAGAGAGGGGAGGGGAGGAGGGAGGTGGGAGGAGAGAGGAGGGAGGAAAGAGGGAGGGCGGGACTTCAGCACCTCTCAAATTCCCCCGGGGGCTGCCCAGCCTCTAGCAGAGGTGGCTGAGCGAGAGAGAAAAAGCTCTCAGGAGATAAAGCCTACTTTGGGGATTAAAAACAAATGCCACCCTGCCCCAGACAAGGAGCTCATTTGTGCTAAAGCCAGAATTGTTACTTGTTAATTATGTGCCCGCCTCAGGCCATTAAAAGCCCATTTCCTGAAGGGGTGGGCTTGGCTGGGATTCCAGGGGGCTAGGCCCCAAGGAAGTAGGGGGTGGGAAGCAGATCCCAGAGCCCCAGAAACGCTGAAAGGTTTCGGGGTGCAATAGGGAGCCTGTGCGGGAGGCTTTCCAACGGGTGGCGGTCACCTGACCTTGACTGGGCCCCTGCTCTGGGGCATGTACTGTTCTCCATCCTGGATTTAGAGCAGGCCAGACTGCCAAAACCCTGGCTTCCAGGAGCTGGCCTTCTCTGCAGGTGAAATGGGAAGAGGCTGTGCTTTGAGGCCAGACAGGCTTCCTCTGAAACCTGGTTCTGCCCTTTTCCCAGCTTGAGGGAAGCGGTTTTCCATCTTGACTGCCCACTGGGAATCACGTGGGAAGTGTGAAAAATACTGACGGAGGACCCCATACCCAGAGAGCCTGATTTCATTGCCACTAGGATTTTTTTTTTTTTTAAAGTAGGTTCCAGGCCCAGCATGAAGCCCAGCATGGATCTTGAACTCATGACCCTGAGATCAAGACCCTGAGCTGAGATCAAGGGTTGTCAGATGCTTAACCTACTGAGTCACCCAGGTGCCCCTGGGGCTGCCAGGATTTTTAAAAGCACCCACGTGAGTCTAACAGCCAGGGCAGGGAACCCACAAGCTAGGGTGACTGTGGGAACATGGGGCACTACTCTGAGCCTACCCTAAATTACACCTGTCTTGTAGGCACGAAGTACCTGGCATTCAGCGTATGGTTGCCTAGTGCAGGAGACATGGCCAAGGATGAGCCCTCGGGCTGGCGCTTGGGGAAGACTGGGGTTGAGGATCATGCCGCTTCCTCACACCACCCCTTGGGGCGGACACTGGGCCCATGGCCATTCTCCAGGTGAGAAAACCAAGGTTCAGAGAAAGAAGGTGCTGGGAGGACACGTGGAGACCAGGTGGCTCCAGGCCTGAGCTCCTGCCCTGCCCCTTCTGGTATCAGCCACCACTTCTCATCCTTCAGAAGCCTTGAGCCAGGCCTATGCTCTGCTCAGGTTGCTCCAGTTCCCTGTGCAGCTCTCCGCAGCCTCCAGGCCACTCCGAGGCCACCGCCGACACTTGTTGCCTTTCGCAGGCTTCGTGGCTCAAGGGCGCCCTCTGCTGCTTCTTTTGAAAATGGCATGCGGACTGGCTTGGAGACTCTGCCTGGGACCGCGTCCCTGGGACTGTGTTCACTCTTCCCAAAGGCACCGTTGCGCACACAGTGTCTCTGTTGGGCCCACGAGGTAGTGGAGGCCAGAACATTCACCTGGGCTTCAATACACCTGGCAATAACACCACCCCTTTGGGCCTTGTTTCCTCACCTGCAAAATGAAGGTAAATAATCGTCCCCACCTCCAGGGGGTGCTGAGGGGGATTAAGACCCACACTGATGTCCTCACTCCAGCCAAGGGGGGTGCAACCATTATGGGCATTTTTCAGGTGAGAAATTCACAGCTGGCCACGTGGAGCTCGCTCAGTGAACATAAGTGGTTATTAAGAGCACGAGATTCTGGCCTTCACACTTCTTGATTCAGCCAATATTGAGCACCTACTGGGTGCCACCCAGTGGCTGTTACTCCTAGCCCCCTGAACATAGGTCAGGGGCCTGGTCCCACCCTTGCTGTAGGACAGGTAGAGTGGGTAAGGCTCTGACAAAATAGTCCTTTCCACCCTAACCCTCGGAGACGTATTTTCCTTATTGGATTGGACTGACCTCAGTTCTGCTGGCTGGCTGTGACCCCGCCTCGCTTGGCCCCCGGCCTTCTCACCTGACACTCCCTTCCCTTGCGGCACAGAGCCGGGCCCAGGGGAGGTGCTCGGCTGGCAGGCAGTGAGCACCCACTATGTGCTAGGTGTCGTCTCAGGTGTTGGGGACACAGCAGAGGAGGAAAGAGTCTCAGCATGTTTCTCTGTTCCTNAGCCGGGCCCAGGGGAGGTGCTCGGCTGGCAGGCAGTGAGCACCCACTATGTGCTAGGTGTCGTCTCAGGTGCTGGGGACACAGCAGAGGAGGAAAGAGTCTCAGCATGTTTCTCTGTTCTCCCCCCCGTTCTGCACCTTCCACCACCCTCCAGGCCCCAGCGCAGAAGTGAGGCCCCAAAGATTTCAGGGGCAACTGGGAAAAAACAGAGAGGGCCCTGGTGTTTCACGCCACGTCGGGAGGGCTCACATTGCTGCGGTGGGGGCAGGTGGGGCTGTGTGAGCTCCTCGAGGGGAGTCATCATGTTGTCCTCCCAGTGAGGCTCACAGTGTGAGAAGCTCATCTTCCAGATGGGCACACCGAGGCACAGAGGACTCAGGGGCCGTGCCCAGGGTCACGTGGAACTGACATGGAGCCTGCCTTCCCGGGGCAAGGAAGCAAACACTTTCCGGAGCCTGGGTCAGTAGTAAGAAGCCGATGATGGGAATGAGCAGGACAGGGTCAGAAGGTGGGAGTCAGAAAAGGCTTCCCGGCGGGGCCAATCGGAGGGCAGCGGCAGGAGAAATGGAGGGAAGTTGAGGGCACTTGGGTCAGCTGCAGCAGGCACAAAGGCCCTGGGGCAGGAATGGGGTGCGCTGGGGCCGGCACTAACTCCTCAGAGATGACTGGATGCCAGATGTCGGATTTAGTGTAGGTCTTTCAAAAAACAAGCCGACAAATGCCTCCAAGGGTTTCAGATGCACTTAATCTTTTTTTTTTTTCATTACAATTAAGCAGAAAGCCTTGCATTATTATGGATGAGGCCAGGGCCGTGAGGGCGGTCCTACCTTTTCGAGGCAGCTGGGGCCCAGTGGAGCCCGCGGTGGATGTTTTAAATCTCTTTTTAATTAAGGAAGAAGCCCCAGCTTGCGTCAGGGATGAGCCGCTGGAGGGAGAGCCCGGGAGGAGGAGCCGGAGAGAGGGTGGGGCGCGGCGAGGTGGGGTGAAGGCGCCCCCTCCCTGCCACCCGCGTCCCGCCTGCCCGCCTGCCTGGAGCGCCAGGGCAGATTCTGGACTCTGGTGGGCTCCCGTCCTGGCTCCGGACCCAAGGCTCTCTGGGGCGCTTCGTGGGTCTCGGCCGTGGGGTGAGGGTGGAGTGAGAACCCAAGTCAGAGAAAGTAGGCACAGCACCTGGCAGCGGCCCGGCCTGCGGGAGATGGGGCTGAGCAGGCACCGCTGACCACCCCGTGCGGTGCGGATGCCCTGTGCACAGTAGGGGGTTTGGCCCTGGCCTCTAGAGGCTGTAGCGCCCTCTAGCTGTGACACCAAAAACGGTCTCCAGATGCTGCCCGCGTTTCCTAAGGGGTGGAGTTACCAGATAAAATACAAATTAAAAAAATACCAGTAATTTTTTAGTATAAATCCTCATGCAATATTTGGGACATACTTATACTACACAATTATCCCTTGTGTACTTGAAATTAAATGTAACTGGGGCATTCTGTTTTATGTTTTTTTCCCTTCCTGAATCTGACAACTCTAGGTAATGGGGTGGGGGTGGGGGGCAAAATCCCCCCCATTTGAGAAGTCGAGAGCCATGGTCATAGCTGTTACTAATCACCACAATAGCTCTGCCTTTCTGAGCAGACCCCTGAGAGCTGCTGGTTTCCTTTGTCCCTTGTGGCTGGGCTGGAGCCATGGGAGGGGGCTGCAGGATGCCCAGAGCCACAAGGACTGGTGGTCCTACTCTGCCTTCCACCAGCTGTGTGGGCTGAGCAACCTTCTTACCCTCTCTGAGCCTCTGTTTGCAAACTCACAGAGAGGACCACTGAAAGGGGGCTATCTGCCTTGACTCCCTTATTAGGATAAAGATTCGAATTTTCACCCAGGATAGTGACCTGTAACCCACAGCGCTCTCTTAAGGATGTGTTTCATTAAGTGGCAGGTGTCTGGGGAAGCCTGGCCCACAGCAGGCGCTTAGCAGGGCTAGGACTGTTATTACTGCCACCAGTGGCCACTGGAAGTAGATTCCAGCTAGTCCCCGAGGCAGGAGGTAAGCGGGGCTATCCTGAGCAAAACCGTGCGTGAGCTCCTGGAGGAGCCCAAGCCCTGAGGACGGGGACGTGTCTTCCCAGCTGTGGGCAGCTGACACGTGAGAGGGTCCACAGATGGGTGGCCACACAGCAGAGCAGATCAAAAGCTCAAGGCCCAAGTGGCATCTGGTCTTTGGGAAGCAGAGCGGCAGCGAGTGCCACCACGGACAGCTGAGGCTGTGCCTCTACCCAGGGAGTCCTCCTGGGAGGCCTGGCTGCCTCCTTCCCTGTGCTCCCCGGTGAGCTCCACAGCCAGCTCCATGTGGACCAGGTCTTTCCCGGGCCTGAGGGCAGCCAAGTGCTCTGGGATCTGGCACTGGCTGGGTGCAGAGATACCGGACAGCCACTGCCCTGCACACCTTTGGTGCCAGTGCAGGCTCAGCAAACCAGAGGGCGAGCTGCTCTGGACAGGGCAGGAGGGGAGCCCCTCCAATGGCCAGAGTGGGTGCTGGCCTCAGCCGAGAGGAAAGACAGGCGCCGTGATGATGACCCCCCAACACCTTGTATGGAGGGCCTACTGTGCCCCTACAGGTGTCAGCACCTGAGATTATCTAAGCAATACCCCGAAGGGGATTGCGGTGGCCCTGACTGAGTGGGGGAAACTGAGGCAAAGACATGCTGCACTACTTGCTCCTGATCGCATAGCTGCTGCCCAGGGCACACGCCCCGGAGGCAGTGCCGTGTTGGCTGTAGAATTCCCTTTGGTGACAAGCTGCACCACGTGCAAGGGTGACAGACAGGAAGTGGCCTCGGCTCTGTCCCGGAGCATTCCAGCCCTCACTTTGCAGAAACTGAGGCTCGGGGAAGTTCGTGCCTTCACCTTGGGTCTCCCCAGCGACTTCAGAGGAGGGTCTCAGAGGAGTTTTGGGCATGGCTTGGGCAGTTCGAAGCTCCTTGCTCAACAAAAGAGGTGACATATACAGAGGTTGGGGGCAGGGAAAGGACAGAAGCAGGAGAACTGACCGGTGCTGGCAGGGGTTGGGGGAGGACGAGGACGCTGGCGGGTGTGTGAAAAGGTACATGCAGCGGCTCCCTCACAGCTGGCATCCTTGGTCTGCCCGTGTGTTGTACATCAGTAAGAATGCAAACCTTTCTTGCAGACATGAAACAAATTTCCCCGACACAAGCACTTTTCACCCATGAGATCAGCAAGAATGAAAAAAGAAAAGGCCGTTACCACTGTTAGCTTAGTCATTCCCCACGTGGAGGATGCAGGGCCTTTGGCTGTGACTCCCGAGGTCACATGGCACAACTCTCAAAATGACAAGGCCGCACGCCCTCTGACCTAGCAGTGCTACTTCTGGGAATGTCCCAGGGCCAGGCTCCCTGGTGGGTGAAAGACGGGCTGGGGACGGTGAGACCCTGAGGGCGGGCTACACGAGGGAATACTGTGTCACTGTGCAAAAGGACGGGCACCATGGTCCACGAGGGAGGCCGTTCCCACACCTGCAGATCCGTGGAAGGAAGGGGGGGAAGAATGGCGGGTCTAATGCCACCATGCATGTTGGAAGAAGGAAAGGGATATGCCCAGGACCATGTCTGTGCATGCAGACGTAGAATATTCTGGAAGGAGACCCAAGGAAGCAGTAACAATGGCTGTCTCGAAGCAGGAGAGTGGCAAGGGGAGACTTACTTTTTACTATGTATTCTTTTGTACATTTTACATTCAGTACCACGAGGTATTTTACATATTCAGAAAATAAAGTAATGAAAAGGAGAATAAAGCATTTTCTGAAGGGGAGCTAACACAGACAGACAGACTTAGGAGGGAAGAAGGAGGAAGGTGGACCATGCTGCTGCAGGAGAACTCTGATTAAGGTGAAGGGGTGAGAGAGTAAACAGGCAGAGAGAGGCAGGAGCAGGGATGGGAATGCTCCTTCTCAGGAGAGTGGCCCAGTGTGTGGTCACTGGGCCCAGGGAAGTCGAGAGTGAAGTCCCCAGAGTCCTGGGGATGGGGACGCTGGGCCCAGCTGGTTCCTCCAGGCCAGAGACATTGGCCACTGAAGACTCCAGCCTGTCTGTTGGGCCCAGCTCTTGGCTAACCCCCAGCCACCTTGTTTTTCACAGCTTCTCCTCTTGGAGGCAGTCATGGTTACTGTTTCCTGTGTCTTCTTCCAGAGCATTTTCTGTCTACATGTGCAAACACTCTCCTGGGCATATTTGTTTCCTTTTTCCAATATGCGTGGTGGTATGAGATCTGTCGTTCTGCCCCTTGTTCCTTTCCCTAAACCATGTGTGTGAGACATGGCTCCCTAGCTGTTCAGACGGAGATGCCCGTCCTTTCTTACACCTTCATGGTCTCCCCTGCATGGCCCCCCATTCTGACTGACACATGGGCAGTGCGTGGTTAGGACGCTAGTGTGGGCTGCCAGGAGCTGAGGCCGGCTGTAGGGACTACAGGACTAGGACTTCAAGGACAGGCATCCTTGGGGCCTGTGCCTTCTTGGCCCACAGCCCCAGTCCCCACAGTCCCCCACTGGAACCTATAGCCCGAGTGCTGCCTGATGATGGTCCCTAGGACCTGCCCGCCCCCAAGCTGGGAGGGACTGAAGTGGGGCACTCAAGGAACTTAGGATACACAATTTAAGGGGGCCCCGTTCTCAGGGCCAGACACACCCTCACTCTCCTCATCTCGGCCCTGCCCAAGGTCATGCCCCTCCTAGCACAGCCCTCCAGCGCGACCAGGAGATGGACAGGTAAAAGGCCTGTCCCCTTGATCTGGGACAACTGTGCAGGGCCAGCTCAGCTCCAGAGCCCCAGTGCACGGAAGCCCAAGCCTCCCCTGGGTATTGGTCCTCAAGCATGCCCCAGGCTAGCCAACTTGACTGTGGCCCTCTCTGCTGTCCCTCCCTCCTCCCTCAGGACAGCAGGTGTGGGGCGGCATGGGTGGGGAGGTTAGCTTAAGCAGGACATGGGGCTAAATCCAGGCCATGAGCCAGGAGGGCTGCTGGCTGTCCCATGGGGACAGGGCGGGGCCAAGTTAAGTACCATCTGCTTCCGCATTTGAGACAGTCTGTGATTAACCACCCCTCCTTGGAGCAGGTGGGGGTCTCTCTGCCCTCTGAGCCCTTGCCTCCTGGGTTTCCAGCCAAGTCAACCTTTTCACCTTAGGCAGTCAGGCTCCAGCCCAGGTTTCATGTGAAAAGCAAGGATGCTGGCCCCAGAGAGTGGCGCTCGCCCTGGGCTACAGCCCTGCAAGTCGGATCACATGGAGGCTTAGACCCCTGGTCTGCACCGATTCTAATGCTCCCTACCCCTAATACAAGAAATTCTCGATACCGCACCTCAGCTGCCACAGCCCTGCCCGCCCCAGGGACCTCAGCTCCTCCTGCTTGGCTTCTCAGCCCTCATTCCCATCCCACTCCCCTCTTCACACTGCTCTTCGGCTCACCAAACTTGTTCCTGTCTCAGGGCCTTTGCATCCGCTGTTCCCTTTGCCTGGAGCACTGTTCCTGGCCTCCGTGTGGCTGGCTCTGATGTCTGTGCTACAAGAGGCCCCCACCTGCCTTGTGCACACTATGACACCACTTTAATTCCCTTTACTGCTGTCACCACACAACCCGCCAGTCTGGCTCTCTGTTCACACACTCGTGTTTGCCTCTCCTGCATGGGGGCAGGGGCTCTGAGCCGTCCACGGCCCTTCCCTGGGGCCTGGTGCAGAGCCTGGCCCAGAGCGGATGCCCAACAGCTGCCTGCCGGTCAGCCGGAAGGTTGCGGGGGAACACAGCTCTGGTCTCGGCTCTGTTCCCTGCGGGGAGGGGGTACAGGGCAGGCAGCGAGGATCCCCGTGGGCAGGAAGCTGCAGCCCACTGCACAAATGGAACGCAGAAGCTCAGTACGCTAAGACAGTGACCTTGGCCATGTTCTACCTTGATGTGGACCCCACCATGCCGCCTTCCTTTCAAACGTATGAAGCCCCCCCCACATTCTGAAAATGGCTCAAAATGTATTAGCCGAATGGATGCCTTTATCCTTCCCGTTACATAGAGCTCCCAGCCCCCACTGGAGTAAACCCAAATTCCCTGCCCCACCATCCGGCTGCTTCTCTCCTTGACCACCTGCTGTTCTTCTTCCCATTTCTTCCTTTCCCCACTGTCTCCCAGACCAGCTCTCCCAGGCTTGCTTGCTTCCCTGGTGCCATCCCTGGGCCACGGTTTTCCGTCGTAGCACGTGGCAGTCAGCACTCAAGTGTCTGTTCTGAGTAACGCTCACCTCTCTCTCACTCTCCAAGCTCCACGCGGTCAAGAAGCATGACTCCTTTGCTCCTGTCTGAAGTCCTGTATCTGGGCCTGGATCGGCGCACAGTAGGGATGCAATCAATGTTTGTATAATGAGCAGTCTCTTGACCAACTCTGCCCGCAGCGTTGGGCGGCTGGAACCAAGAGTTCACCCTAGAAGGCGTGATGCATTGTGACTCATCTTCGCTGCGGCCTGCAGCTAGCCTCAGGCCTCCTGACATCAATCAAAAACGGGCATCGTGACTGCCAGCCCCCAAACACCCCATGCCTGGGTTACAGGCCGAGTAGAGGAGAGGATCTGAGCCCCCCTCCAAGGAAAGTGGGGGAAATGCCTGGACGGTCAGGGGCGTCAGGGAAGGCATACCCGTGTCCCTAGTCGCCACCATCACCATCGTCACCTGATCGGCAGAAGAGACTAAAGACCCCCCCCCAGCATTGGCAAGATCCCAACAGTGGGCTGTCCTCCCAAACAGACGGCCAGTCCTCCTTAAGACGGCCAAGGTCACAAAGACAGGAGCTTCTGAGAAATTGTCACAGTCAGAGGAGCCAGAGGGGATGTGACAAGAAATTGTAAGGTGGGCTCCTGGGACAGCAAAGCGGCCTGAGGGGAGAACAGGAAAGCTGAACAAAGCAGGGACATTACTGGTAATAATGCATCCGGACCAATTCAGGGCTTGTGACCAAGGGACCGAGCTGACGCAAGCCTTAACTAGAGGGGAAACTGTAAATGTGAAACTGCCCTTTCTATAAATCTAAAACTGTTCTGAAAAATAGTCGTTAAAACACATGAATAAGCCACCAAGCCCGGACAGAGTCTCCATCTCCTGGTGCCCTTCCCAGCTAGTCCCAGGCGGCCCCAGAAGGACAGTGCGCTGGGACCAGCCCGGCCCAGGAGGCTGTCTCCATGATGACACTGTTATTGGCTGGGGCTGGTGCTGGCACCCTCTGGGGAACCCCAGAGACCACACCGGCCCCCGAGGTGGCCCCCGCAGGAAAGCCCACAGCTCCAGACTGACTTCCCCAGCACCTGCACCTGCCGCCACAGCGGGAAGGTACAGAGGGCCAGGGCAGACGGGAAACCCTGTCCACTGGGCACCATCTTTAGTGCCAATCTAGCTCAGATCACTCTCGAAACCTGACCCGGGAGATGTCCCCACTCATCACTCCATTTTACAGATAGGGAAGCTGAGGCTTTGATACGTGAAGTGACTTGTACGAGGTTGCAGTCAGGGACACACGTGGGATCTGAACTCAGATCCCTCTGACCCCAGAGCCAGGTCCCCAGTGTTCTCAAACTTGAGCAGACACTGGAATCCCCCAGAGGGTTTGTTAAAGCCCCCCCCACCGAGTTTCTGACTCAGTAGATCTGGGAGAGGCCCACATGTCTGACCAGTTCCCAGGTGATGTGAGCCCGCAGGTCTGGTGGCCCTACCGTGCTGTTCCTAGGGCCGTGCCACCCGCTGCTGACCTGGAGAGAACCACTCATCCCTCCCCTGTCTGCTGAGCCAAGCCCCTCCCAACCGGCCAGTGAGAGCGGCCCTGTGCCTCAGTCTCCCCGCTGTGAAGTCACCTACACTGTCCAGCTGCAGTAAGCATGAAATAGGTGAATGGAGAGACACCATTCTGGGAGCAGCACCTGGCTCACCGCGATCCCCGTCCCATGCCAGCCCTTCCAACAGAGGGCACGGGGCAGGAGGCACTCTTTGGACAGCAGAGCATTCCCACATGTCACAGCTGCCACGGCCAGACCCTTGAGCAGCAGGACCCCACTCCCAGTGCTCCGCTGTACCCACTCTCCTTTGGGACCAGAAACAGAAGGATTTCGGCACAGCTGTCTTCTTCTCTGCCGTGTCGTGCCCTCCACCAGTTCCCACCTCGGGCTGAGTCTTTGCTGTCAGACCGGAGAAGTACCTTCCTGCCCTGCACGTGCAGGGCTCAGGGGTGAAGTGACTTGTGGTGGGGTGAAGAGTGTCCCCACAAATCCACATCCACACGACCCTTAGAAGGTGACCCTATTTGGAAATAAGGTCTTTGCAGATGCGATTCATTAAGAATCTTGGGATGAGATCACCCTGGATTTAAGGCTGGCTGTAAGTCCAAAGACTGGTGTCTTTCTAAGAGAAAGGACACAGACAGACACAGGGAGGAGGCCATGTGAGGACGGAGGCAGACACAGGAGGACGTGGCCACATGCCCAGGAGCGCCTGGAGCCCCCAGGGGCAGGGAGACACAGGGAGGACTTCAGAGGCAGCGTGGCGACCCTGCTGACGCCTTGATTTAGGACTCGTAACCTCTAGACTGTGGGGGAACACATTTCTGTTGCTTGAAGCCCCTCAGTGTGTAGTAATATGTTACGGCAGCTCCAGGAAACTCTGACACCATCTCATAGACTGTGAAGATGAACGAGAACGTGTTGATAACGTTTCTGGCTACAGTAATTGCTTCAAATGTCAACTTAAAACGTTTCCTTCAGAAGCGGCCATACCAGTGGTGGTTGCAGTGGCCGAAGCAAGGCCTCTGGAATGAGCCTGCCTGGGTTCAGATCCCACCGGGTCCCAGCTGTGTGGCCTCGGGCCAACTGCACTGCCTCTCTGTGCCCTGGCTTCCTCCTCTGGAAACTGGGGATCCCAGGAGAACTCACTCGGTTGTCATGGAGACAGGGGAGTGGATCCACACAGAATATGCACAGAAAAGGGCTCTGCTCAGGCTTAGCCCCCAGTAAGAATTCACCATGTATTCTAATTACTTGACTGGGTCATTCTGATTTCTGGAATTTATCCCAAAGAAGTAATAATTAAAAAAATCAGAAATCAAAGATGTTCAAAATGGCACTATTTACAAAAGCAACGAGTTGGAAACCACCCGAAGACCAACGCTTGGTGGGATGTGACACAGGCGTTAGAGAGTGTGGAAAGACACATACCAGTGGCAGCCAGACATGATACACAGACACGTCGCAGTCCCACAGTGGGGTAACACCATGCCTGCAGGCACAAGGGCCCAGGCGGCAAGGGCCGGGAAGGTAACGTGGACAACAGTGTGCAGGGGAGGGGCCGAGGGGCACCTGGTGCTTTGCAGTGGCTGCACTGTGGCCGGTCCATTAAGGGAGGGGGAGGGTCTGGGGCTTCTGGGCTCGCGGGCCTGGGTCCTCTTGGTTAAGCATGGAGAGAGGGTCCTGTGCTCGGCTCCCTGCCCCTCACCCCTTCCCCCTGCCTGTCTCACCCAAGAGACCTGCCACCTCCAGAGATCAGGGCTGGGTAGAGGGCGGGCAGCCCAGGGCCGGTGGCAGGCCCTGACGAGCAAACCTCGCTGCTCCAGCAACATTCCAGCCCTTCGCTCCTCCAAGGCCTGGCTGGAAGGTGGCCCTTTTAAAAGCCCCCCAGTACAAGGAGCATTCAGCCTGGTCCTGGGCTCTCAGCAGAGAAGGGGAAATGGGGGGGCACTGGATGTTCCCCAGGGACTCTCAGGGTCTACACTCTTGGGGTCTCCTCCCCAGGGTGGATCCCAGCCTTGGGCTGGAAGGAAGCGGCCCCGAGGGTCCCTCCAGGGCCTTGGTTGACTTGTCAAAGATGTCCTGGCCAAAAAGGTGGAGGCACCAGCAGCCAAAAGTGGAGGCACCCCCTGTCCATGGAGGAATGGATAAGCCAAACGTGGTGTATACACACAGGGAATATAAGTCGGCCTTAAACAGGAAGGCTATTCTGACACCCGCTGCAGCACGGTTGAACCAGGGAGGAATCTTGAGGACACTATGCTGAGTGAAATAAGCCAGTCCCGAAAGGAGGGGTACCGTATCACTGCAGGCATGGGAGGCCCTTAGAGGAGGCAAATTCACAGGGACAGGAGGTGGGATGGTGGGAGATGGGGCTGGGGGAGGGGCTGAGGAGTTGGTGGGGCTGGGACAGCGGAGAAGGTCTGGAGGTGGACGGTGGGGACCCCTGTGCAACAACATGACTGTCCTTAGTGCCCGGGCACTGTACACTCAAAAATGGTTAAGACAGCAAATTGTATGTTACATGTCTCTTACCACGGTTAAAAACCCAAACAGAAAGCTTGTCCTGAATGCCTACTCTGTGCCCAGCACTGGGGACACTGCCGCAAAGTCTAAGGGAGGAGGGTCCTTGAGCACCAGGGGCTCAGTCTGGTTGCAACCACTGGCCCTCCACCTCCACAGATGCTTGCTTGACAAACGCCCCCGACTCCTGCGTGGGCTCAGCCTGCAGCCTCAGGGGAGCCAAGTCCTGGAAGGGCATGGGTTGCACACGGCTCTCCAGCATCTCAACCCCACTATGCCAACGACACCCTGATTTTCTCCAGGGGAACCACTGCCCGCACTTGCGCATCCTCTTGGAGGAACTGTCCATCAAGATGCCCCACCCCCTGGCCAAGGGGGCGGAGCACAAGGCCTAAGCTGGGCCAACCAGATGCTCTCCTGAGCTCACTGCGTCCAAGCAGCCCGACCCAAGCGGGTCCTTCACTCTGGCCTGGACCTTCCCACAACCCTGGCCTCCTGCGGCGAAGGGACAGGGCCAGGGGCACCCCTGAAACATCCAGTAGGTGAGTCAGCATTGCTGGGCATGCCACACATGGGCCAAGGGCCATGAGAACAACTCCTGGATTTCAAGCTGGGGAGCATTTGTTGCTGAATAATGGGCTTCAAGGGGAGAGGTCTCTGTGGGGGCCACGTGAGTCTGAGGTGCCTCTGGGTCATCTAGATGCCGGACAGAAAGTTCTAGGGCACAGGACAGGTGTCTGGGCTGCCTCTGCCAACACCTACCACATTCCACAGTGATTTTGTGTCCTTCCAGGACCTTCTCCCTATTGGTCTTCCCCAGCACCCAGCAAGCCGGACCTCCTATGTCCGTGATGACAGGCCCACAGGGTAGAGAGCAAACACCCCTGGCGTGTGCCTGTCAGGGGCTCTTCTTCCCTTACTCTCCACGGTTGGGGTTAATCCCCCTGAGCTTATAAGCCAAGGCCCAGGAGCACTGCGACCTTCCCACATCACTCACCTGCCAGTGACAGGGAAGGCCTGCAGGGGTGCTCAGAGTCAGAGCAAGCATTTATAAGGCACCTGCTGTGTACAGATGTTGCCTTAAGTGGTGGTTCCCCCCTCCCAGGGTGTACCCGCCCCCTCTCTCCAGCCTCATTCCTTCACCTCCCCCCTCCCCAGCCCCAGAAGAGCTGGTGGGGGAGCTGCCCCCCTTACCTTTCAGGCAGGACAGCTTAAGCCCCATGGCAGCGCCTCTGCGGGCCTGTGGAGAGAGAAGGGGCTTGTTGGTGCTGGCCACGTGCGGCCCGCCCCACGGGTACACAACAGGAAGCAGTGGGGAGAGAAACCGCCAGGGCCTGGTGAGGTCAGGGTGCGTGCTGACTACATCTGAGCTGAGTTTGCTCAAAGATGAGTCTGTGCTGGTGGAAAAACTTTCATGCGCCTCAGAGCTAAGTATACGGGAGATCTGGAGTGTGGGTGCGGCTGAGGGGAGGGTGTGGTGGGGGGCTGACCTGGCCTTTTCTTTTAGGGGCTGCAGACAGTGGCCGGCTTCAGCAGTAGGGACAGGAGGACGTGAGGCTCCTTGGCCAGGCTGCAGGGCAGCCCCGAGGCCACCATGATGGGCTTACCTTCTGTGAGGGCACTGCCCCTCATTTAAAATGCACGTTCTATGGAGATCTAACAGATGAAGGGCATCTGGGCCTCAGTCCACAGGAGTTAAAACGGCCCCTGCCAGTGTTCCCACAGTCTGCCAGCAATAGGATGAGTCCTTAGCCTTCGGTGCGAGGAATGAAATGGGCAGCAGCTGACCGTGCTCAGCACCTGTGTGCTCTGACGACCCTCAGTGCCGGCTGGGGGGCTGGGAGGTGCCACCACCATCCCCACTCACAGACAGGGAAATCAAGGCTCAGGGAGCTGCCGTTCCAACCTGGGGTGGCCCCAACCTCCACCTGGGGCCTGTGAGGCTCTGCAGGCCCTCCTGGGGAAGGGGAGGCTCATCCCTCCATTCATAGGGAGCTGCTTGTGTGCCATGCTGGCTGGGGGCGAGGGTAGAGGGTGGCCACGAGAGCCGCCCCTCGGATCTCCAACGTGGGTGTGTGACCGAGGCCCAGCGTTGTGCCCTGGAACCCGTCTTCTCCTTGCCCTGCACAGAGGCTGGCATCTAGGGCTAGGAAATGCTGGGGTTCCCCAGGCACAGACTACCCAGGCTGTGCTGGTAGACCAGCAGCCCCCCCCCCCCAGGAGCTTGTTAGCAATGCAGCATCTCAGGCACACCCAGACGCACTGAGCCAGAATCGGTATTTTAACAAGGCCCCCCGGGAGTCATGTGCCTGTGAAGGTCGGAGACACTTGCTCGCTCTGGGCCAGAAATTGTGGAACCTTAGGATGGAAGACGGGGATGCGGATGGTGTGTGTGTAAGGGGACAGTGAGGGTGCGGAGAAGCAGCTGGAAGTCTGGGAGACATGCAGGCTTAGGAGATGGGACCAGGAGGGGCTGGCTTAGAGAAACCCAAGGCAAGGGTTTCAATTTTATCCAGGTTGGGTTTGTGGGACAGGTAGGAGAGGGGGCCTGGAGGCAGCTGCCAGGAGACAGGGTGGGGGGACTGGGGACAAGGCAGAGAACATGAGTGAGTGGGAGGGAGAGAGACAGGGCAGGAGAGGGACAGACACTGGGGCAGTGTCTCTTGACTTGCTGGCAGGCCCTGGAGCTGTGTGCCCTCCTGGAGAGCCTGGCTCAGCCAGGTGACCACAGGTGGGTTCCTCAACCAACCTAGCCTTCACTTTCCTCATCTTTAAAATGGGGATGATGCTCTTGGGGGCTCACTGAGCAGCATAAGGACTGAATTATCAGGAGGGCACACGGCTCAAGCCCGGCAAGTGTCTGATGCTAGTACTTATGACAGCCACAGAGGGAAGACAGGTAGTGGATTCCAGCGGGAGCCTTTCTCCACGGCCATGCTACCTGGCCCGTGGTTTTGGGCCAGCAGCATGGGACCACCAGGAGCTTGTGGGAGGTGCCGGCTCTCAGGCCGCACCCCGCCGGCAGGCTCGGGGGCTGGATCTCAGCAAGACCCAGGGGATGCTCATCACTGCGGCAGACACTGAGCCCTGCCTCTGACAATACCGTGAATTCGCCTGGGCACTTAAGGAGATACAGATGCCTGGGTACCCCCCAGAGATTCTGGGGTAATTGGCCTGGGCTGTGGGCCTGGCACTGGGATTTTTTAAAAGCTCCCTAGGGGATTCTAATAACGTGCAGGATGCGATGCCAAGGAGAGGGTAGACTTCAGGGGGAGAGGAAGGGCCAGGCCTATGGGAGTATCGGGTGTTATCTCTTGAGTGTTCCCTGTGCGCCCCTCAGAGCCCCTGGATGGAGATTGCTGGTCAGTTAATGCTTGCCACAGCCTTGAGAGGTTGGGACCATCCCCATCCCCATTCCACAGAGGAGGAAACAGAGGAATAGGAAGGTTAGTTAATTTGTACAAGGTTGTATGGGTAGCAAGAGGTGGGGTCAGGATTCAAACCCAGCACTTTGGACCCTAGAGCGACAACATTTTCAACTCCAGGGTTCCCTGGGGTTGGGCGTGGGGGGTAAGCAGGGGGTGGCATAGACCTTATTACCTCTGTCTCTCCCAACCCGCCCCAGGCTGGGTCTCCGCTCCAGGGAGTCTGCAGCCCTGAGGTCAGGCTCATGAACACACCCAGGACCCCCACTGACCATGGTGAGCAGCTCACACATCACGGCCTAGTACAGACACGCCGTGCACAGTGCACCCCGACTTCACTGTGCGCTTACTGGCGTCCCATCCCAGGGTTTAGGCAGTGATTTACGGGGAAGGCCTCCCAGAGGACGTGAGGTTAGGACTTGGCTGTAAAATGCCCCAGAAAAAGCACCGCGGTGCTGTGGGCTCAGGGAGATGACATAGTCAGGGTAGGGGCGCTGAGGCTGAAAGGTGGGAGCTCATGACGGATTGTTGTGTTTGTTTGAGAAATCCTGGGCGCCTGGGTGGCTCAGTCAGTGAGGTGTCTGCCTTCGGCTCAGGTCATGACCCCAGGGTCCTGGGATCGAGTTCCCCATTGGGCTCCCTGCTCAGCAGGGAGCCTGCTTCTCCCTCTCCCTCTGCCTGCTGCTCCCCCTGCCTGTGCTCTCTCCCTCTCTCTGACAAATGATTAAAATATTAAAAAAAAAAAAAAAAAAGCAGCAGCAGCTGCACCAGGGTCAGGCAAGGTCACATCAAGGGGTCATGTCTGTGTGCAGCGATTCTGTGTTTGCTTTCTAATTCCCAAATGGAGAATTTTCCCACACTGACGTCTCTTGTCCCAGCGCACAGGCCGTAACTCTGGTTGGTCACTCTGCCTCTACCTGCCCTCAGGACAGAAGGTAGGCAGCAGGTGGGGAGTGGCCCCGAGCAACAAGGAAGAACCAGGGTCCAAGAGCTGTGTGACCTCAGGCAAGTCATTTCCCCCTCTGAGCCAGAGGTGCTGAAGTTCGGGTCCCCCCAGGCTCCTTGTCCTCGGCTGTCAAAGAGGGACCCTGCCACCAGCACTCCAGTGAAGGCGCTGCATTAGAAGACCACCCCAGGGGCGGCCCGTGGAGTGGACCCTGGTTTGGGCTGCCGTTTCAGGAGACGCTTCCAGGGGTGGTGCACTCCACTCCCTCTGTGATCGGGCTGCTGGTGGAGGGCCAGCCTGGCCAGAGACTGCAGACAGAGCCCGTGAATGGGCCGAGCCGTTTGGGGGGAGGACTTGAAGCCTGCGTGAATGGAGGCCCGACTGCCGGGACGAAGGCGGCTTCTACCTTAAACTCCCTTGCTAGCGGCACCACGGCAATGAGAGCTGACAGATATCCGGCTAATGCTTTTAAGAGGCCAAGTCCTGGGCCGAGATTATTATAAAAATCACTCCACTCAACCTAACAGTGCCCTAAGAGAGAAACATTACTGCCACCCCATTCTACAGCCGGGGGGATGGCGCTCCGAGGGGTCCCGGCGGTGCTCGGCTTCAGGGCCCCATCATCCTATACGCCGCAGCTCTGCCCTCTGTTTGTTAAAAGGTACAGATTTCTGCAATGAGGAAAAAGAGATTTAATGGGAGGGGAGCAAAGATCTAGTGGGAGGGGTCCCCCTTCGCTCAGCAAGATGGCACAAGTGCAGTCAGGCCCGGGAGAACCGCTAGTTTACGTATAAATGTTCTCTCTTTCACACTTTTGCAGGAGTGTGAAAAACCTCCCTTTCATATCGCATCGGGCTGTTTCTGTTCTCTTGGAGATATCAGATTGTTAATTATTTGCACAACAGCTTGAAGTAGGACAGGTTCTTTCCTGCACCCAGGCATAAAAACCGCTCTACCGCCAAATGGCCACCACAGGACCCTCTCTAGTGGCAGGACGGCAATGCTGCACACTTCCTCCTGCACGGGCTGCCTCTCCTCTGAGCCACTGAGAGAGATGGGTATCAGCTGCTTTGCACACCACACGGCGTTCTCGAAAAGCATGAGCATCTCCAGGGGAAGGACATACTTGGCCAAGTTGTCTGTGACGGTTTTTACAGCCCCTGGAAGAAACTACCGGCCCACTGCAGTGAGCGTGTCCCGGCTCACTTTCTACACGTTTGCGCTGTGGGGAAAAGCAAGCCAGCGTGTTCTCGGCACAAAGTGAAAAGTACTTCCGATGTGGCGCTGCCTGCCCAAGACACAGAACCACTGACAGCGGGGGGGGGGGCGGGGGGGACCCCACTTCTTGGAAGTCTGGCCCCAGTGCAGGCTGAGGCTGGGCTCCGGAGTGTGAGGGGATGTCTTTCCAGAGTGAATGATACATACCCAGAGCTGGAAGGGGCGGGCCAGAGGTAAAAGGCTCCAGATAAAATATTCAATGCCCAATTTCTGCATGGGACATACTCAGACCCCAAATCCTTCACCATTAATCTGCAATTCAAACTTAACTGGGTGTCTGTGTTTTTTTTTTTTTTTTAAGATTTTACTTTTAAGTATTCTCTACACCCACTGTGGGGCTTGAACTCGCGACCCCGAGATCAAGAGTCGCAAGCCAGGTGCATCCTGTATTTTGTTTGTGAAATCCGGCAGCTTTCCATGGAGGTGGTCTTGGTGCTCACATGGGTTTCCTACATGAGGACTTGGAGGCCCAGAACAGGGAAAGTGAGTACAAGGCTGGGTCCGGCAAGGCTGGGTCCGGCTGGGAGTCTGATGTTGGTCTCCGAAGAGCTACCTCCTGGATGGAGTCGGAATGGCCCTCGGGAGGTCATGACTCACCGCAGCAGCGTGGCACCTCGGGTGCTTCACAAAGGCCTCCCTGAAGCCCAAGGAGAGGGCGTGGGGTGAAGAAGTGTAGTTGAGGAATGTGACAGTTGGGCTGGGTGTGTGCACCCACCAAGTGAGGATGGAACCGGGTGCCACTTCCAGCCAGGGACGTGGGCAATCTCTCCACGCCTGTCTCCTCCCTGCAAACACGGGAAGAAGGTTCTAACAGGCTGGCCACCCTGGGCTCCCAGTAGGCACAGGGAACATCTCGGTTTTCTTCCTTCTTTAGAAAAGGCACTTGCTTTTTGTAACAGGATTAGAATTCCTGCAATTCCAGCCAAAGGGTCTGTGCTGGGAGCAGATGCTACAAGCGTTAACATGCCTCCCATCCTGGTACACAGAGTGCAAACATGAGCATCTCCCTGGCCTTAGCCCATGGACCTGCAGGAGGCTGCGAGCTCCTCTCTCGGGGGGAAGCGGGGACAGCTGCTTGGCCCACAGCCGCTCACCAACAGGAAGTGAAAAACGATGGGGGCGGGGAGGCAAAGGCACCCACTGAAATCCCCACCTACTTTTCTGTCATGGAGAAGGGTCCGGGGCCACCTGGGGTCCAGCTTTGGCTTTCCTGCGATTGACCATGTAACTCGCAGCAAAATACCCGCCCACTGCCCGCTCTGAGCCTCTATGTAATCAAGCTCAATGCTTATGGTTTGTGTACCTTTTCATATGTTATATGTCAATAAAAATGTTTATTTAAAAATAAGGGGTATGCTATTAGAAGTCAAGTTAATGATAAACTAACCACAGGGTTAGTTTAAAAAATACGCAATTCGGGGCACCTCAGTGGCTCAGTTGGTTAAGCGCCTGCCTTTGGCTTGCATCAGGATCTCAGGGTCCTGGGATCGACCCCATGTTGGGCTCTCTGCTGAGCAGACAGCATAATTTTCCCTCTCCCTCTGCTTGCCATTCTGCCTACTTGTGCTCTCTCTGTCAATAAGTAAATAAAACCTTTAAAAAATACATGCAATTAAAAATATTTTTTTAGGGGCACCTGGGTGGCTCAGTCCGTTAAGCATCTGCTTTCGGCTCAGGGCATGATCTCAGGGCCCTGGGATTGAGCCCCACAATCGGGTTCCCTGCTCAGCCAGGGAGCCTGCTTCTCACTCTCCCTCTGCCTCCCGCTCTCCCTGCTTGCTCTCAATCTCTGTTGAATAAATAAATAAAATCTTAAAAAAAATTTTTTTAAAGTAGGCTCCACACCCAATGTGGTACTCGAACTCACAACCCTGAGATCAAGAGTCTTATGCTCTTCTCACTAAGCCAGCCAGGTGCCCCCAAAAACATGCAACTGTTTTTTCACAACAGCCTTGATGACAGGAGCCACAAACTACGAGCCTACAGCAGTGAGTACCTGCCCGCTCACCTCCTGAAGTTTTTTGGATGTGGCACTGCCTCTGGGAGACATGGGACCCACTGCTGGCTCCAGAGGGCGACTGCTGCTGGGAGGGGCAGGAGGACATTCCTGGGGGAAGTTCTGTTTCTGGATCTGGTATACACTTTTGATGTGCACATATTACCATGTGTATATTATATGTTCATAAGATTTTAATGGGGCGGAGGTGTTGCACTTGCTGGTCCCAGAGGCCTGGCCTGGCCCCTGCCATATTCAAGAGCAATTCACTGTGAGGGCTAGGGGTTCAAGGCCTGCCCTTGCCACTTACCCGCCCTATGACCTTCACAAACCTCCGTGTCCTCATCTGTAAAATGGGGATAACACCACTACTTGGTCAGAGGATGAAAAGGGACTGGCTCTTAACCGCAGGGTCTGGAACACTGCAAGGGCTCGGTACACATTAAATAGCACTGCTCCCTTTCCACGCCCACTGAGGAGAAGTTCCCAGCTCCAGTCTTCAGAGGTGACCTAAACTC
This sequence comes from Ailuropoda melanoleuca, assembly GCF_002007445.2. NCBI lineage: Eukaryota > Metazoa > Chordata > Mammalia > Carnivora > Ursidae > Ailuropoda > Ailuropoda melanoleuca. The sequence goes on from NC_048229.1 coordinate 78,462,680, forward strand.
CGGCTCAGTGCCCACTGAGTTGCACCCCACAAGCAAGGGAAGGGCTTCCAGGGAGAGGAGATTAGGTGGTGAAGCTTTTGGCCTCCTTGGGGCTTGCAAAGGGATTAAGTCTTTCCATAAATACACCGCTGGCCTCCCTCCCTCCCTCCCTTCCTCCCTCCCT
>NC_048229.1:78462942-78522919 GCF_002007445.2 Ailuropoda melanoleuca
GCCCCGCCCGCGGGCTCCGGATTGCACCGGGCGAGCGCGGGGGCGGAGCAGGCCCGCCCGCCGCCTCCCGGGGACTGTGCCAGGGGCACGCCCGGCGCCCGCGCCTCCGGCCTCCCGCCTCAGTTTCCTCTCGCCCGGCCTGGGGAGAAGGTGGAGGATGGAGGGTGGGGCCCGGGGAAAGTTTGGGCCCCTCCCCGGGGCTGCTTGCCAGGCTCCCTGAGGCCGTGCACCCCAGCCCTGGTTGGGTGGGAAGGGGAGCCCGGGTTCTCCCATACCAGGTGGCCATACTTGAGTGGGCCCCGTCGCCCGGCTGCGGAGAGGGGAGGCGAGACGTGGGAGGCTCCACCATCTCGCCATCCGCAGCGCCCTACCCTGCTAGGGGCTCTGGGGACAAGTAAGCAACACGGCCTGCCCCCACCCCCCCACCTTGTGAGAGCTGTGGGGCTTCAGATGGCCCTCGTAATCAAAAGGCAGCCTCCCTGTTGTTAGGGTCTGGCCCTTCCACTCTCCTCACCGGCTTTCACGCTTCACTTCTGGAGGCGAACCGGGGTGCAGCAAGAGGTGGGGTGTGAAGACTTGCCTCCTGGCCGGCTGCCCCAGCTTGGGGTTTTGCTGATGCCCAGCTGGGAGTAACTCTCCAGTTCCCCTCCAGGTGGGTGTGGAGACCTTTTATCCAAATGGGTTTCTTAGGAGGCTCCCTGATGAGAAGGTCTCTGACAGCCCCTCCCTGCTAGCCAGGGGAACAAAAGCACCCCCTACCGTGGGTTCTTTATGTCACTGCCAGAAGCCTGTCAGGCCCACAAGGTCTCCACACCCTGTGCTGTGTGTAATTCTGGAGGCTTGGAAGGGAAACTGAGTCACAGAACAGGACAGTGGCACTCCCTTGGTGAAAGCAGGAAAGAATTGAGTTGCAGGAAATAGAGTCAGCACCCTAGCTGTGTGTTCTCCCTTTGAGTCATTCCTAAAGATGTTGCAGTCTTTTGTATCAAGTCAGGAGTGACAGGTAGAAAATGTATCATGCCCCCCCCCCCCAAGGAGGACAAAAGGGGTCAGGGTTAGGGACAGGATGCTCCTTCCAAGGGTCCCCACTCCCTACCCTCAGAGGGAAGGTGGACTGTCCAGGGCCTTGTGTCCTGGGTGTGAGCTGTGTGTGGGGCAGGGCTGCTCTGAATTATCTCCTTTAATGGTGGTGACAGAGGGGTGTGGAAGCCCCTGGGACCTGTGGGCACAGCCACCAGGCTCTTGTTAGGACATGGTGGATGACTGGCGAGACCTTTTCTGCAGGCAGAGAAGTCCTCAGCTGGCTGAATGACTGCTTGGTGCTCGTTGTGGGATCAGTGTGTTTCTGGGCCTCAGTTTCCACCAGGACAAGAGGGGATTTATTATTTCTACAAATGCTTTTGGTCGCCTACTCTGCACCAGGCACTGGGGTACCGCAGTGAACAGGATACCTGTCACTGACCATGTCACCTATGCATGCGAACCCATGTCACCTCCTGCTCAGGACGGCCCTGTGAGGGAGCCACTCAACTCTGAAGTCCACTTGCCAGGGCCTGTGGCACAGGGATGTCACAGATCACCCGACCAGTGGGCTCTGCTGCTCCAAGCCAACGGAGGAGCCACCAGTCTCAGGAGGGGTCTGCTAATGAGAGTTTTGTCAACTGTATGGGTTGAGATGAGGAATGGAGGAATGTAAAGACTCCAGTTTAACTTGCTTCCTCCCCCGGGAGTCCTCGGTCCCCTGAGAACAGTGGGGACTGTGCTTCAAGGTCAGAATTTCTCAGTGTCTGCACTTGATGTCTGGGCCTGGGTCATTCGTTGTCATGGGGGCCGTCCTAGGCACTGTGGAATACCGAGCAGCATCCCTGGCCTTCACCCACTAGAGGGCACTAGCATCCCCTCCCCCTCTCCAAGCTGTGACAACTAGACACAGCCACCTGCCCACTGGGGGGTGCAATCGTGTGTGTTGGCTGAGAACCCCTGAGTGTATTCCAGTGGTTCCCAGCCCTGGCAGCATGCCAGGATCACTGGGATCACCAGGGGAGCTTAACAAGTAAATGAATGAAAATGCATAAAGAAACACTCAGGCCCAGGCTTACCCCAGGGATCCCAACCTAACTGGTCCAGGTAGAGCCCAGGTATGCGTGTTTTGTAAAGTCTCCCAGGTGACATGAGGGCGCCTGGGTGGCTCAGTCAGTGAAGTGTCTGACTCGATGTCGCTGAGGTCATGATCTCAGGGTCGTGGGACTGAGTCCCACATTGACTCCGTGCTGGGTGTGGAGCCTGCTTGAGATTCTCTCCCTCCCCCTCTGCACCTCCCCCCCAAAGCGCCCTCTCTCAAATAAATAAAGTTAATTAATTAATCTATAAATTAAAAACTCCCTGATGACATTAACTGGCTGTTCCCATGGAGAACCTCGAATCTAGCGTCAGAACCCCTGTGGAAACCGGAGACTCAGGGGGCAAATCAGCCAAGTGAAGTGTACGAAGTGTGTCCAGATCCTGATTGGAAAAATCCACCGTAGAAAGGTATGTGTGCGGTAGTAGTGCAGAATGCGCCACAGTCTGGGTGTGAGGTGATACTAGGAGATTATTACTAACTTGAATGGATGTGACAGTGGTATCATGGTGCTTTGAAAAGCTTTTCTCTGGGGGTGCCAGGGTGGCTCAGTTCGTTAAGCATCTGCCTTCGGCTCAGGTCATGATCTCAGGGTCCTGGGATCGAGTCCTGCATTGGGCTCCCCGCTCAGCAGACAGCCTGCTTCGTCCCTCCCCTCTGCCCCTGCTTGTGTGGTCACTCTCTATCTCAAATAAATAAATAAAATCCTTTATAAAATAATAAAAAATAAAAGCTCTTCTCTGTTAGTGATACATATGGAAATGTATTTATGAGTGAATTAGTATGAAGACTGATTTGCTCTAAAAGTGTCTGGGAAAGGGGCGTCTGGGTGGCTCAGTTGGTTGAGTGTCTGCCTTTGGCTTGGGTTTGATTCCAGGGGTTGGGCTCCTGCTCAGCGGGGAGTCTGGTTCTCCCTCTCCCTTTGCCTCTCCCCCTCTCAAATAAATAAGTAAAAAAAAAAAAAAAAAAAAAAAGGGGACCAGGGGCACCCGGGTGCCCGTTCCAGTTGGTTATTGGACTCTTGGTTTNGGAGAGAGACAAAACAATGATGGGAAATGTTGATAACTGTTGACGTTATGTGGAGACTCATTACGCTACTCTCTCTGCTTCTGTGTGTGTTTGCAATTTTCCAAAATAGGGCGCCTGGCTGGCTCAGTTGGTGGATCTTGGGGTCATGAGTTCAAACTCCACATTGGGTGTAGAGATTACTTATATAAATAAATCTTGAAAAAAAAGTTATTTTTCTAAAATAAAAAGAAGAAAAACAAAAACTTGGTTTTAAAAAAAAAAACAGAGAGAGCCCACTTGGACACGGTTTTCCTGGCAGCCAGGTGAGGTGACCACTTCTAGGAACTTGGTCTAGGGTTGGGGCTGGGGGCAGGTAACGGGAAGCTGGTGGTGGGGACCTTGTGGGTTCTGGGAGGAGAGGCAGGCTCAGTGGGCTCACCTTGCACCCCCACCTGGCAGCAGCCATCACTGAACGGGGGGTGGGCAGCCGTGAACCCGCAGACCCTGGAGACCAAGCCAGGGCAGTGGCCACACACCTGCCTGTGATCAGAATCACCTGGGGCTTTGGGGAAAAGCAGGTGTGCAGCGCAGGTGTGGATTCCTTAGGTGCGGGCCTGGCGGGGCGGCTGTGAAGTCAGGCCCCCAACACCTGTCCCCCAAAGCCCTTCCTTCTCAGCCCAGAACCCCTTGGTCCACAGAGGAAGTAGAACGGCCACAACAGTTTCTCCCTACCCCTCCCCTCGGGGTGATTGTATGGCCAGCGTCCTGGGCATGATTCGACAAGAGCTCTCAACACGGACCGCGTGCCCACCATTTGCCACGCCTGGCTCTAGGCTCTAGCAAGTGACCGAGATAGTCGAAAGCCCTCGCCCCCACGGATGGTAGAGTCTGTGTGCTGAGCGGAAACCTAAGACAGGAGGAGGCTGTGAAGGGTGGGGCTGGGGAGCTAAAACTTTGGAGAAGGTGGACAAGAAAAGGCTCTTGGAGTAAGCCCCTGGGAAGGCATCAGGAGGAAACACTTCCTGGGGATTCTGGGTTCAGCGTATGGTCCGAGGAGGGCAGAAAAGGGACCAGAGTTGTAGGACAACTTACGCCTCCTGAAATGTCTTCTTCTCTCCTGTCCTGGCCCAGAGTGACCCCTCCCAACTTTCAGAGCCCCAAGCAAGTGTCCCTTTGCCGTCTGGAGCTGCAGTCTGCCCTGGGCCTGCTGGCGAGCTTGCTGAAGGCCTGTCTGTCACTAGCAGGTGAGACCCAAGAGGGCAGGAACCAGGTCCGCTTAGCTGACCGTCGTATCCCCGCCCCAGTGCGACGCTTTGTACTTCAGAACCAATGGGGTTCGAATGACTGAGTGAGGAACCCCAAGTCTTCAGTAAAGAAGTAGATGCTGGAGCCCATTCCCAAAGGGAGCCATCTGCCAAAATGCCAAACCAGCACAGCTGCCTGGGGGAGCTGCAGGGGACAGTGTCTCTCTGAGGGAGCTGTGTCCAGACACGGGGAGGAGGTTGGTTCTGTCTCCGTGGCCTGGTTCGCCAGTGCCCCTCCTCAGTGTCTTGAAGAGGCAGCTCAGATGAGGGTGGCAGTGGTGACATTGGGCTGCATCAGGAGATGGGGCCAGAGGCAGCGAAGAGGAGAGCAGGCGTGGTGGCCGTCTTGGACACTTTCTGGGCCAGGAAGGACATCAGGGCAGGCCTGAGGCTCAGCCGGGGGAGGGTATGGAGATCACCCCCCGCTCAGGACAGCCTGTGATGTGGCAGCAGGGTGGGACGGTGGGGGCTCCTGCAGACGGGCCTCCTAGGAGACTCCACACATGGGTCTGAGAAGCTTGGGCCTTCCCGGTCACTGTGGCACAACCGCTCTGCACGCTGGGAGCACCACCCAGTCACAGATGGCTTTGCAGGGATCTGGGTCATCCGGCATAGGCGAGTCCGCATCAGGGGACAGCAGTCCCCGCCAGAGTCATGAGCTGCCCAAGAACCACCTGGTCAAGCCCAGGCATCTCACAGAACTGGGAGGAAATATAACGTGGCTGTTGTTTTAAGCCACTTAGTTTTGGGACATTTTGTTACACGGCAAGAGAGCCAAGAGAAGTTTCTACTGAGTGATAGACGTATCTGCATTACCGCTTTCTGTAAGCCTGGCTTTAGCCTGCTGCAGTTAGATTTATGAATTATTTCAAATGTCCAAAAAAGCATACAGCCTGAGAAAATGCACACCTACAAGTTGCTATATTTGCTTAAGTTTCTGTTGCTGTTGCTACAGATATTCGAAGCCCTGTGTCCCTCTCCCCACTCTTGTTCTCTTCTCTTCCTGCCTGCAGCTGACCCTCCCCGCTGTGTGTCCTGCCTTGCAGCACATCTTGGCATCCATGGGCTGTGGTCGTCCGGGGGGGCTTGCCTCTGGAGACACCTTGCCAGCATGGGGCACTGACGTCCCACTTTACAGATGTGGAAATGGGGCTCCGAGAGGTGGGCGGGGGACGCCCGGCAGGAGAGGGACAGTGCTGGCCTCTCGCATCGGGACCCTCCAGGGCAGAGTGGACGGCAGGCAGCTCTGTGTCTGGAGGAGCTTCTGTGTGCGTGTGTGTGCTTGCAGGGTGTGGCGGGATGTTGGAAATGGGAGCCCCAGGAACGGACTGAAGCCCTGGAATTCACCCAGTGGATGGGAGAGTAGATGAGAGCCCCCTGACGAGGCCATGGGACGGGTTGTGCTATCCTCTCTCTCCCTTTTTTTTTTTTAAATATTTTATTTATTTATTTGACAGAGATAGAGACAGCTAGCGAGAGAGGGAACACAAGCAGGGGGAATGGGAAAGGAAGAAGCAGGCTCATAGCGGAGGAGCCTGATGTGGGGCTCGATCCCATAACGCCGGGATCACGCCCTGAGCCGAAGGCAGACGCTTAACCGCTGTGCCACCCAGGCGCCCCTCTCCCTTTTTTTTTAAATGACAATTTTTCCTTTTTATTCATCTCATATATTAAGCTAAGTGCACTCTCCTTCCCACAGGACACAGTGAGTGCTCTAGATATAAATAAGCACCGGCTGGACACATTCCTGCCAATCCGCGTCTTACAACGACAAGTCAGTTTTCCTCAACCGTCTTGAAAATTCTCTGAATAAAAGTTAAAAAAGAAACTCAGGCCCTGGGGAGACAGGCCCCAGGAGACGGGAGCTGGCGGCTGCGCGGTGGGATGTCCCCATCAGTGCTGGGCTGTCTGCCCCACAGGGTCCCGCGAGAGCCCTTGCAGCTCCCAGGCTGTCAGAAGGAGCTGCAGGGGGTTTAGCCCACTGTGGGGAAGGCTGAGATCCCCCCTCCCCCACGCTCCCCCAGTGCCCAGGGTCCTCCAGCCCTGATGACCAGGCTCTGTGTCACAGCTTTGTCTCCCTCGGGGGGCTGACGGCCGAGGACTGGGCTGGGAGCAGCAGTGACCGGGTCTCATCCCTGCGTCCATGTGGGCATGGGGCCTTGGGGAGTTGGGGAATGAGTCTCGAGCCTTTTAGGAGTTGCTGTTGGGAGCAGGGAGCAAAGCAGCGAGTCTGCAGTCTGCAAGCCCCTCCAGGCTGAGGCCCTATGCATGTAGGTCACTCAGCCTTTCCCCGAAGATGGGGGGAGGAGCGCTAGCTCCCAGGTCTGTGGGAGGGTCAAACATGAGGGTGCACGTAACCCCACTATAAACTTCAGAGAACCAGACAAGTGAGAGCTAACGCGGGCTTGGCGCTGGCTGGGTGCTGGGCACCGTGGTAAGTGCAGTGAACTTCTGACGCAGACACTATAATGCCTCCTCATATGGGCGAGGGGTTGAGGCTGGGAGCCGTGCCTCACTCCCCCTAGGTCTTGGGCCAGGGGTGGCAGAGCCCGGGTTTCTGCCTGGCAGTCAGGTGTCAGTCTGCTGCCCTCGGTGCACACTGTGGAGCAGAGTCATCATGAGAGCGCAGCTGTCCCGGTCCCCACCTAGGGACGTTCGGGGCTGCCTGGGGGAAAGGCAGAAAGCCGCCCCACGAGAGCCCAGACCACCACAGCCCGCAGGCAAAGCAGCATCTGCCAACAGACAGAAAGTCACGAGAGTCGATGGCCACGTCCCCAAAATCAAAACCTTCAAGAGACACCGTTATAGAAATCAGCGGACTAGCCACTAACTGGAAGAACGTATTTGCAAATCGCGTACCTGAGAAAGGACTGAACACAGAAAGAAGCCTTTGGACTCGATGACAAGAAGCCAAGTAACACAATTAAGAACTTAAATTTAAGTTAAAAAATTAAATTCAAAAAAGATTTGAATAGACAGTCCACCAAAGATACACATATGGTCGGGAAGCACCAGAAAAAAAGCTCAAGGTCATTGGTTGTTAGGGAAATGCAAGTCAAACCCATGGTGAGATGCGGCCAGAGTGGCCTTAATAATATTAACGGGAAATAGCAGATGTCAGTGAGGACGTGCAGCAGGTCTGACATGACCGCGGGGAATGCAAGAGGACACGGCCACGCTGGATAATGGCTGGGAAGATTCTTAAAAACTGAAATATTCATCTACCATAGAACCCACCGATTCCATGGGAGAGGTGGGATGAAAGCCTGTGTCCACACAGAGACCCGCACACACATGTTCACAGTGGCTTTCTTCACAACCACCCAGTGGGCGCACACACGGGGCTCCATCCGCACAGCGGGGCATTCCTCAGGCACGGGGAGGAAGGAAGGAAGGAGGCACCCACTCATGCCACAACGTGGATGGACTTCAAAATCGCTATGCCGGGTGCGAGAAGCCAGATGGGAAAGGGCTCAGATTACACACGTCCATTCACCTGAATCTTGCCGAACCAGCATGACGCAGACTGGCGGTTGCCAGGGCTGGGCCGAGAATGAGGAGGGCTGCAGACGGGCAGGTGGGGGCTGGACACTTTCTAAAGGCTATTGAACTGCACGTTGGAAGAGGTGACTTTATGGTATGTAAAGGACACCTCATTACCTGTAATGCAACAGGGACACAGAAACACCTCGGAAGAGGCAGCACCCCCCTCCCTCCCCTGGGAACGTGGGGCCTGGAATGACCAGGCGGCCAGCAGATGCGTGAACAGGGGTCCGGCTCTGGGGCTTTTGAAAGAGTTCAGCAGGAAGTAGAGGGGAGGCTGGGGACCCTCACACCGGCAGAGAGGAGGCAAGAGGGCAAAAGGCGGGCCCTAGAAGAACAGCCAGGAGGGTGGAGCGAGCAGAAGGGGAATGGAAGGATGGGGAGGTGGAGGACTGTAGCCAGGAGGCAGAAGGAATGTTGCCTGGCACCTCGGGGGGTCTGCCCACAGTCACTCTGACCTGAACTCGGGCGTTAGGGGTGCTTATGGGATTTGGCGTCAAGTCCGCTGTTTCCCAGCCCGCACCTGGGCCAGCACCTCACAAGTGGCTGTCCCCTGACAGGTGCTAGCGGTTTGGGGAACCAGCAAGCCCCCTGCCTCACAGAGACCGCGGGCCGGTGGGGCAGAGCTCTGCCATCATGGTGGCTCGCATGATGGGGGGCGTGGAAGCCAAGTTCAGGGGAGGAGCAGCAGATGGCAGAGTCCAGGGACAAGGCAAGGAGGTGTCTGGAGGGATGATGGCAGGAAGAGAGTGACAGCCCCACCTCGAAGGCCCTCGGGAGGCCCAGCAGAGAAGCTGAGGGGCTGAGGGAGGGGGAGCTGTGGCCGGAGGTCAGAGGGGCCAGACCCCGTGGGGCCCTGGGGGTGTGTTCTGGAGGTTGGCTTCCTGACAATGGGGAAAGGGTGATGGGTGTCCAGCAGGTGAGCAGACAGCTCAGAGAGGCGTGCTGGCGGGGGCGGGGGGGTCCTGTGAAGTGGGTCCGGGGCTGCAGGACAGGACAATAAACACAACAAATACAATTGCTCTGCTGCAGTAGGAGAGACCAGCTCTTCACTTCCTGAGACGGAGAGCTCTCCAGGTGCAGAGGAGCAAGGACGCCCCGTCCTTTCACTCACAAGGGAGAAGGATGCGGCTCTGTACGTGTCTGCCTGAGCGCCAGGCGCCTGGAGGGTCTACAGAGACCAAGCCTGCTGGCCGCCTGCGTGCAGCCGGGTGGGGGCCTGGACCATCTCCACTTCATATTCTTTGTCTCTTTGGAAACTGAATGCGGAGAATGGATGACTCAGTCCAAAGGTTAAATATAAAAGAAAAAAAAAAACCCCATAGGTTCTAACATACAGACAAAGCTGCAAAATAGAAGGTAATAAAAGTTCACTTAGGACATGGAAATGTGGGAGCTTGGGTGGCTCAGTCCGTGAAGCGTCTGCCTTCGGTCAGGTCATGATCCCAGGGTCCAGGAATCTAGCCCCACATTGGGCTCCCTGCTCGGCAGGGAGTCTGCTTCTCCCTCTGCCCCTCACCCTGCTCTCGGGCTCTCTCTCACTCTCTCAAATAAATAAATAAAATCTTAAAAAAAAAAATCTCTGGACCCAATGGTGTTTGATGATGGGTGTGGGTGAGATTTTCATCAGTGTACTGGGCTCTGGGGTGGAACCTCGTAAGGCAGGAGATTTGGAGGCCCCAACCCCGGCCGGAGCTGAGGTCCTGAGTGTGGAGAGACAGAGAGGGGGAGTCCCTGGGTAGGGGGGCAGGGACAAGATCTGTGGCCAGTGGATGGGGAGACAGAGGAGGAATCCCTGGGGGGCAGGGATGGGATCTGTGGCCAGTGGATGGGGGGGACAGAGGAGGAATCCCTGGGGGGGCAGGGATAGGATCTGTGGCCAGTGGATGGGGGGGAGAGAGGAGGAATCCCTGGGGGGGACAGGGACGGGATCTGTGGCCAGTGGATGGGGAGACAGAGGGGGAGTTCCTGGGGGGAACAGAGATGGGATCTGTGGCCAGTGGATGGGGAGACAGAGGGGGAGTTCCTGGGGGGGACAGAGACGGGATCTGTGGCCAGTGGATGGGGAGACAGAGGGGGAGTTCCTGGGGGAGACAGAGACGGGATCTGTAGCCAGTGGATGGGGAGACAGAGGGGGAGTTCCTGGGGGGGACAGGGACAGTCATTTGAGTAAGTGTAGCTATTCCAGCTCAGCTTGCTAGGGGTCACTTCAGAGGGGATCTAGGTGGGCGGGGGGGACAGTGAGGTCAGGGAAGGACGCAGACAGCAGATGCCCTGATGCAGCAGGAGCCAATGAAGACTCTGGTATCGGAGGAGAATGAAGAACTAGGAAAAGCAAGCTGGGGGCCCAGAAATGTGGCCGCTGGGGACAACAGAAAGACTGGGCTCTGAGGGTGTCACCATTCAACTGTCCAGCCTCGGACCTAATGGTTACCATTTGTCACAGAGAAAAGGATAAACGTCATTGGTAAACATTTCCTGCCTAAACCTATTAAAATGTGTAAGCACTGTGTCTACTGGGGTAACATTCAGTCCCCCGAAACTTCAAGTGACACAGATTTCTTCCCAAAGCTTCCAGATGGGTGAGGTTTCTGCCCATCTTTGGAAGGAGAGAGGAACCCCCCGAACAATTCAGACCAGGCCCCCCATTGCTCAGGGGTAACTCTGCAGGAAGCCCAGGGCTAGAAGCCTTAGGGCTCTTTGTCCAAGCCCCGCCTGGCTCAGCTGCTCCACTGGCAGCTTCAAAGTTAACCTTTCTCAGGGCATCAAAGTGGCCCCATGGAGTGCAGGGCCTGGGCACCGTGCCCAGGGGCATTCTTCTTCCGTGAGGCCTTGGGCAGGCACAGCAGCTGGCTCACAACCCTCTACAGTGTGGCCCTGGCCTCCAGGGGGCTCGGGGACAGTGCTAGCAGGGTACAGTGGTCACATGCCCCGGCTGGGAGGGGGATAATGGTGTTCACTGGACCCCAAAGGGGCCTGAGCTGTTCTTTGGGACAGTACCTCCCTATCAGCGTGGGGCTTTCAAGGAGGCTCTGCTCAGGGGAGTCTGGCCCGGCAGAGCCCAGCCTTCTCTCCCAGCCGGTCTCCCGCAGCCCACCCTTCACTTTCTGAGGGCAGGAGGGGCAGGGAGGAAAGGAGCGGTGTCAGGGCTCTCAGGTAAGGTGAGCACCATCTGAGGAACCAGGGGTGGGGCCCGGGGGGTGGGGGGCTCTGCTACACCTCGGATGTTCCCGTCCTAAGTATCTGATTTTGCTCACTCATTCATCAGACTTGCCCTGGGCGCCCACCACAAGGGCCGGTCAGGCATTGCGTAGGGCTGCGCTGTCCCTCAGAAATCTAATTCACGCCACAAGTGCCATCTACAGGTTTCCTAGTGCCTTGTTAAGAGAAGTAAAAAGAGACAGGCAAAATTCGTTTTAATGGCATATTTCATTTAACCCAATTTATCAGAAAATGACCCTTTCACCACATCAATATAAAAATTAATAAGGCAGTTTATATTCTTTCTTTCTGTACTCAGTCTTTCAAAGGCAGAATGTATGTTACACTTAGAGGGCGTCTCCGTTCAGAACAGCCACATTTTGGGGACACCAGGGTGGCTCAGTGGGTTGAGCATCTGACCCTTGATCCCAGCTCAGGTCTTTTTTTTTTTTTTTNAGGAAAATAATCTTTCTCTGGTTTCTAAGTTCTTTTTTTTTTTAAAGATTTTTTTTAATTTATTTATAAGACAGAGATAGAGACAGCCAGCGAGAGAGGGAACACAAGCAGGGGGAGTGGGAGAGGAAGAAGCAGGCTCATAGCAGAGGAGCCTGACGTGGGGCTCGATCCCATAACGCCAGGATCACGCCCTGAGCTGAAGGCAGACGCTTAACCGCTCTGCCACCCAGGCGCCCCCCAGCTCAGGTCTTGATCTCAGGGTCATGAGTTCAAGCCCCTTGCTGGGCTCCATGCCAAGCAAGGAGCCTACTTAAAAAAAAAAAAAGAACAGCCACATTTTAAGTCCTCGGGAGCCACACGTGGCTGCCAGCTGCTGTGTCGGGCAGCGCAGATCTAGAGATACCAAAAATAGTGACACCCGGACTTGCCCTGGAGGGGCCCACGGCCCGGTAGCACTGTGGGGGCAGGTATGTAAACAGCCCGTTAGGCAAATCAGAGCTGGTGGGTGCTACAGGATGCAAGGGCAGAGATGGTCAGTCCAGAGTCTGCTAGTGAGCTCAGGAGACGGGGTTTCTGGTCCTTGCTTTATCCCTTGGTAATGACGCCCAGCCCCTGGAGAGCTGTAGGTGCTGGCCAGCATTTAAAGCCTGGATCTTGAGGCAAAGCCACTGCACGCCTGCCCAACGGATGACTTGAAAGTGCTGGTTCTGGCCGGAGTGCTGAGAATTCTTCCCTGCTCATGCAATGGAAGGACCCGGGCAGTATCTGGGGAGCTTGTCCCCTGCTGCCCAGCCACGGCACTGGGGGGCCTGTGTCCTCCGGGAGACCCACACAAGCCACCGGGAGCAGGCAGGCTCGAGGGTGTTCACTTAGCATCGCAGGTGAAACTGCGAACTAGGGACTGCTGTTTGTCAGAAGAACGGATAGACAGTCTGTAGCACGTTACGGTCATTCATAAACGAACTATTCATTTGATGGGAGATCGCACCACAGCCAAGGAGAAAAGACCAGACCTATGGGCGTCCACCCAGGAAACAAGCAAAGGCTTACTGAGCGGGGAAACATAAACTTAGACGGTATGACGTTGATGGGAACACTTTGGAAAGACAAAGCAGCACACAAGTTCACACGGCGATGCTAGCGGGCTCTAGGGAAGGGTGCCTACCAGCCTCAGATGAGTGGTTGACTCCTACAGGGGAGAGGAGGACAGAGGGGGTCTTAGCTCAACACTCAAACTCTTTTTTTTTTTTAATTTAATTAATTAATTAATTAATTTGTCAGAGAGAGAGAATACAAGCGGGGTAAGGGGCAGAAAGAGAAGCAGATTCCCTGCTGAGCAGGAAGCCCGATGTGGGACTCCATCCCAGGACCCCAGGATTATGACCTGAGCTGAAGGCAGTCGCTTTACCAACTGAGTCACCCAGGTGTCTCTCAACATTTGAATTCTTTTTTTTTTTTAATGATTTTTTACTATATTATGTTAGTCACCATACAGTACGTCCCCAGATTCCGATGTAAAGTTCGATGCTCCATTAGTTGCATATAACACCCAGTGTACCATGCAATACGTGCCCTCCTTACCACCCATCACCCGTCTATCCCATTCCCCCACCCCTCCCCTCTGAAGTCCTCAGTTTGTTTGTTTCTCATTCAACATTTGAATTCTTAACAAATTCAGCAACGACAGCAAGACGCTCCTAGGTGTTGAATACAACAGGGCATGAGAAGGTATTCTCTGTACGTGAGATATTTCATAATAATAACAAATTAAAGCTCCTCTGAATTAAAAGGTGAATTAAAGAATGGCCTAGTGAAGGTCACCTGACCTCCGTGCCCTTTGGTTTCCACATCTCAGAGAGGGGATAAGAGTCCCTATGTCCCTGAGCTGATGTGGAACAAAAGTGTGGCCATGTTTTCGTGACCAGTGTCTGGTAAGGGCCGCCCTGAACCCACAGAAGTTGTGAATGTTTGTTGAACGCTTACTATGCGCCCGACACTAATGAACCAGCCTAGGGGCGCCTGACGGGCTCAGTCGGTTAAGCGGCCGACTTGATTTCGGCTCAGGTCATGATCTCAGGGTCCTGGGATCGAGCCCTGTGTTGGGCTCCGTGCTTGGTGGGGAGTCTGCTTGAGGCTTCTCTCCCTCTGCTCCTCCCTGTGCTCATGCTCATGCACACGCTTTCTAATGAATAAATCTTGAAAAAAAAAATGAACTGGTCTAAGGACAAGAACATTTTACAGGTGAGGACACTGAGGCAGGGTAGCTGAGTAAGTTGCCCAGCATTACCAGCTCGTTCATGGTGGAACCGGGATTTGAGCTCAGCCAGCCATTTTCAGGATTGGCATTTTCACCCCTTTCATATACTGCCTCTGATCAGTGCTGATTTGCTTTCCTTTTCCAGAGATTGAAATCATTTTTCAAGTCCGCAGGTGCCCAGTCACGCCCTATGCTTGGGTCCCTGGCTAATCCCTGGAGAGGCAGGTGGTGCCCACTCTGGCTGCAGATGGCTCTCCCTGGATTGGACAAACCCACCTGGACACCAAAGAGTCACCCATCGACTTCAGCGGCCCTCCAAGCACACGGAGTTCAAAGGTGTGCACCAAGTTAATACCAAGTTAAACGCTGCTGAGGACGTGGCCACCAGCAGCTCCACCTTTATGTTTCCCAGCTATAAAAATATTCAGCGGGATGGGCGTCTACATAGAAGCGGGGTTCTGAGTCCTAGGTCCACCTGCAAGGTGCCCTGGGGCCCCGGAGAGCAGCTCACTCCCCTGAAAGGCCTGCCTGCCTTCGCTGGAGAGGGAAGGGAGTCACCACTCCCTGCTGCCTAGAGACGAAACTCGGAAGGCTTGGAGGTTCTCTGCTGGGCAGCGGGCTCTCCTCTACCAGCAAGCTGCTGTGCAAACAGATGAGCATCGTCTTCCTCCCGGGGCATAGCCAGCCGACAGCAGAAGAAAACGAACTTTCTTTCCTGCCTGCCTCTGAATTCCTATCTCCTTCAATTGAAATTGGGACGATTCCCACTGAACTGTGGACTGGGGAGGTGAGAGGAGACACACTGGGGCTTCTTTCTCTGCTGTAACTTTCTGTAATCTTTACTTTAAAAAAACCCCAGGGGTATATATGGCTTCTGCTCTAAGAAAATAAACACACAGATTTAAAAATTCATGAGAAGAGGTCCAGGAAAGTGCCTGGCACACCGCTGGGCACCCAGAAGGTGGTGTGAAATACTGACAGGAAGTTGCAGAGTGAGGACAAAAAGAGGGCTCCTCCCCGAAACTTGGAGAGGTCTGGAGATGGGGCAGGGGGACGAGGCTGCGTTTCCCTGCAAGCGCTGCACTGAAGCCCCTAGCAAGGCCCCCAGCAGCACCCCCTTACCTCTAGGAGAAGAGATCAGTGGCCGTCTTGTGTCTCAGGCTGGGGATAGTAGCTCGCCCTTCTGGGATGGCCATCTGGGCTCTGGCTGCTCCCTGTCCCCTGCTGGCTGCTCCCTGTCTCCTGACTCTGCCCATTTGGACTAAATGCCTGGCCTTTGCAGAGAACGGAAATTATCTTTAAGCTCAGTCCTTCCAATGGCCCCCGTGACTTTCGGAAGCTTACTCTGTGCAATTAATCCCTGGCTCATATCCCCAGTTCCTGGCTTTGAGGATAGAGGGATAGACCAACGGGAGATACAACCCACGTGGCGAAGGGAATCAAACCACGATGGGGGCCGGGGGGTGGGTGCGGAGAGGTGGAGGACATCACCATTTCTGAAAGGCTCTCCAGGGAAGGTGGCTGTGGGACGCTTGTGGGGCTCTGGGGGCTGACACTGGGGTCAGAAGGGGACTGGTTTATGTATAACAGAAAGGGAAATTTCTGGCAATCAGAACTGGGGTGAGCTGCCTCAAGACCCAGTGAGTGCCCGAGTCTGGGTATATCAGGCATGCAGTCACCTCTCTGGTTCACGACGGTTGACCTGATGACTTGCCAGCCTGGGAGGGAGGGTTTGCCCTTGTGAGCGGGCTGCCTGTGGCCCAGACACCGGAGCAGGCAGAGCTCAGGGAGGACGAGCAGAACACAGCCTGTAGCAGGAGGGGCATCCACATGTGGGGTGGGAGATGGTGGAGTGCTCCAAGGACGGCCACCAGAGACGCCAGAAAAGCCAGGGCCAGAAAGCAACCTGATCCCAGCCTGGGGGCTTCAACCTGAAACAGGCCTGGGTAGAGGGCAGATGCGCGCGTGGACACACAGAGACACAAGGACTTCACACGTGGCCAAGAGCTGTGGTTGGTGGTAGTGAGACCAGCCTGGCTGACAGAGCAGGGATTTCCAGGAAGCCATGGCCAAGGACAAGCCAAAGATGTTTGTTCAGGCCTGTGAGGCCAACCCAAATCCACCTGCCACTCCAGTTCTGGGAAGGCAGTGAACAGATGGGTCCCTTTTCCTATTGCGCTCCCCAGGGCGCCACTTAGCTTCGGAGCCTTTTGGAGTGTGAATGGAAGCATTGCCACAAGGCTCTGAGCCCTTAGGAGTAGAGTGTAGAGTGTTCCTGGAATTAAAGCCGCTATGGAGCCCGGAGCCCAAGGCAGTGGAGTGGCTCAGGGGGTGGGGGGCTGGGGGGGGCTGTATGCTCGTGCTCAGCAGCCCAGGGCCCAGACCCCACCCCTACGCTGAGAAACACAGCCGGAACCAGAGGCAGATCGGGCTGGAAGGGGCCAGACAGAGGGTCTTCTGGTCCCCACGGGAAGCCTCAGTGTTCAAGGACCTGTGACTCAGTCCAGGCAGGCCCTGAGGGGGCCCTGGGATGCCCTGGTGACTTTCCCTTCCTGCAGTTCCTTTAGGGGCCCTACAGTCCCGATGCTTCAGCAAATGGCGTGCTGGGTTGTGCATCCTTGGGTAGAAATATTGCTGATGGCCGAGCTCCGCCTTTGCTCATTTTCCATGCTCCCCACTATACTTCAGACAGCATCGGTCATAACAGAGCTGATCTATGGGACAGAAGCTGACGCAGAGTTGAACCCAAGGCCTCTGGGGTAAGCGAGGGAGCCTCGAGGCGCCTCTGGAAGCAGGAGGGAAACAGCCATGGGGCAGTTTTCCAGGCTGGTCCAGACTTTTGGAATTCTGTCGTCTCCAGGACATTCCCAGCACCTGCTCAGGGCCAACAGGCTCGGTAAGGCCTGGAGGGTCACCCAACCTAGCCTCCACCTCCTCAGCCCTTGTGACCTCAGCTGGGGTCAAAGTCCCTGTCTCAGGCGCCCTGGCTGGCAGGGGCGGCGGAGGTGGTGGCTGTGGTGGTGGCGGCGGCCGCGGCAGCAGCAGTGGAGGCCAGGCTAGTGCCGACCCAGCTTGCTAACTGGCGACCTTATACTTCCTGCCACGGGTGTGCTGCAGGAAGGAGGCCCTGCGTCTGGGCCTTTCGTATTCTGTCAGAGCCTGGGTTGCTGGGTGGCCAGGTCTGTTAAGCGGGGTGGGGCAGGTCCCCAGGAAAGGCCCTGTGGCTGCACCTCCTCTTTTTTAGTTGACTGGGGAGGTTTTGCCTGCCCTGGCGCAATGGAACTTTCTGCCTATTGAAAGCTCAGTGTGCCACCTCTAAAACAGTTCTCCTGGTCCTGGGAAGGTGGGGGGCGGGGGGTGCTGGCAGATCCATCCGTCAGAGGGTGGAGGTGAGCCGTGATGTGCCTATCAGCCTGTGGCACTCCTTCCCCAGTGACTCAGCAAAACAGAGCCTGGGCTGAACTGTCTGGGGTGCTGGGGAGGTCTTGCCCCAGCTGACAGCTCTGGGGGAGCAGGGACAATAAATGACAAGATTTATTCAGCTCCAGGCTTAGCCTGTGACCCTCAATCTCCTAGCCAAATTAATCCAAGGACAGTGAGACAGAAAGGCAGGCTCTATTAGGGGAGCTTGTCAGAGATGCATGTTCCCAGGCCTCTTCCCTGCAGCGTGTTTCTGGGGGTCTGGAGTGGGTCTGAGTGCCCCTGGGGGTTCAGCAAGCTGGAGTAGTTGCTGGCAGTTTGTTGGGAGAACTAGGCCAGGTGGGAGGGGGCAGGAAGGGATCCCACATTTTCTCCTACGACAGGGAGCTTCTTGGTCACCAGCACGGAGGGAAACTGCACAAAAGAACGCTTCCTTTTCCTGAGGCTCTGGAGTAGTCCCTCCCTGCCCCACCTCACGGAGCCTGTATAGGCAGTGTCCACACTTCCTCCATGGGGTGATGGCCAGATACCAGCTAGTCAGCTGGAACCCCAGCCCCCAGGCCCAAGCCCCTTGGCTGAGGGTTCTGGCATCCACCGCCAGCCTCCTCGGGCACCGATGCCCTGCTTCTCCGCGCCCACCCAGCTCCCCCACCCAAACTCCTGGTCCTGGCTCGGTCCTGCCTCTCTGACTGCTCAGGTGGGCATCCCCCAGGGACACGTCTCTCTGCCCCTGGCTTCCATCTTCTCCAGAGGGACGGCTCTTGCCTTCGAACTCAGCCCCTTCCTGTCTGGGTCCACAGAAGGGTACCTGAGGCCCTGGCTGGTTGGGGCCTAAGTGGTGGGCTGCTTGGGAGACACATTTGGGAAGGGAGCCAAGGGACCCCTTGCTGAAAAGGGGAAATATGCAGGTAAGTCTTTACTTTTGGGGTCCCGGGTTTCTCCCCATCTGCTTTGCTCTCCTGGTCCCCCAACCAAAACACACTCCCCTCTTCTCTGCGACCAGCCTCCCCACTCGCCTGGGAGAAGCCCTGCCTCAGTTTCCCTCCACTAAGGTGCGAGTGGTGGCACAGCACGTGGCTGGGCCTGCAGGTGCGTCAGCCCACGTGGATCACCACGCTCCTGTAATTATGCAGAACCCAAAAACCCCCCCCCCCGCCCCGATCACCCTGCAGAGCCTGGCTGAATAGTGCCTTCCTCCTGGGGCTCCAGCCAGCACAGAGCCAGCTCATAACGGGACTGAGGAGCCGTTGTGAAAAGTACCTCTTAGCATAGAAGTAATTTAGCGGAGAGCTTGACCACGGGGCAGCCATTTTACCAGCAGGATCTGCAAATGACTCTGAGCCCCTCAGAAGGCAGGCGCTGGGTAAATTCCAGGCATTATGGGTGATTAAGAGAACAATTCCACTCTGGAAAGACTAGCTGGGAGCCGCAGGGCAGGACGAGGCGATGGCTGGGATGGCGGGGGCGGCAGGCCACGGGAGTCATCTTCCTTGAAGATCTGCAGAGGTCAACGCCCTATGTCGGCGAGGAGAAACCCAGCTGAAGCCTGCACCCTGTAACTGCTGCTCCCCGTTTGCCTGGGCCAGATGTTGAAGCCGAGTCTCGGGCACACGCGACCCCAGGACCGAAGAAGATGGAGGTGGCTGTGCCTTTGGAGGAGCTCTGGCCCCAAGTCACAGCCGTGTGACGGAGTCCGGGGACAGCCAGGGCATTTGAGCTGTGCACTCGTAGAGGATTCTGCTTCCTGACATTTCCTTCCCGCTAAGAAACGGACTCCGGTGCTTTCAGTTTGCTTCTGGGTGATACTAGTTGAGCACAGTTTCATGTTTATTGGCCACCTCGGTATCTTCTCTTGGGAAATGCCCAATTAGTTGGGTTGTCAAACTATTCTGAAAAAGTGATCTGTAATTTTTAGTGTATTTGGATGGATATATTGAAGTTTTTTGTGCGGTGACTGTGTTATAAATATCTTCTCCTGCCCTGGGGCCACCCTGATTACGATTTTTGAGGAACAGAAGTTCTTGATTCAATGTAGTACAATCGATTCATACATCCTATTTAAACATGTCTGCCAAGCCCAGGTCATGAGTATATTCTTGTGTATATTTCTGGAAGCTTTGTCATTTTGCTTTTCATATTGAGACCAATAATTCATGAGACGCCAGTCTACACCACAGAAATGTCTACAATTAAAGACCCACAACACCCAGTGTCGTGGGACAGTTCATACACTGACAATACGTCCTAAAAACCTGCACACACGCACCGACAGCAGGTTCACCGGTACATGAGACAAACATGCACGAAAGGGCCCAAACAAGAGTGTGAACGGCAGTACTGTCTGTATCAGCCCACATGTCCACTAACAGTGACATGTACCCACAGTGGGGTTCTTTGATACTGTTATTTACACAGAAATGGAAAAACTGCTACACACAATGATGTGAATGAATCTCAGACACAATTAGAATATGTACTGTAAACTTGCATTTCTGCCACGCTCAGAAGTCAGGCAGTCCTAATTCAGGGCGTGAGCATGAGGGACTCTGGGGTGTCGGTAGTGTTCTGAAGAGTCTCTCTCTCCCTCTCTATTTATACCTAAACATTTTATTTATATGACAGAGAGCACAAGCAGGGGGAGCAGCAGGCAGAGGGAGAGGGAGAGGCAGGCTCCCCACTGAGTGCGGAGCTGGAAGGTGGACTCGGTCCCAGCACCCTGGGATCATGACCTGAGCTGAAGACAGACACTTCACTGAGAAACCAGAGGCCCTATGCAGAGGGAGAGGGATAAGCAGACTCGGCGCTGAGCGCAGAGCCCAACGCGGGGTTCGATCCTACCACCCTGAGATCATGACCTGGACCAGAGCCGAAATCAGATGCTCAATCGACTGAGCCACCCAGGCGCCCCTAAGAGTCTGTTTTGAGCTTGGTGGTGGTTACAGGAGCCTGTCTACTTCGTTCACCTCGTGAAAATGCACTGAGCTACACATTTGTGATTTGTACTCTTTTCTGTATACGTTGTACTTCAATAAATACCTTTCATTAAAACAAAAAAACTCTTGCCAAATATGTCTCAGATGGGGATACAGAGAATTTAGGACATGAATGTAAGTGGGCAATGTATGGGTTCCAGAAACAATGAATTACAATCCTATAAAAGTGTTTCATGGCACATCTCTTTCAATAAATTTAAATCTAGGACTTCAGAATTCCAAAATACAGAGCTCTGACATTTAGGGAGAGGTGATCAGAAAGATATTCAGAAAATGGCGAGACTTCAGACGATTTTGCTTTTTCGGTTTGTGCCTTTTCTATAGGTCTCTGTGCGCGTGTCCTGATATGCAGGGACAAGGACGGGGCTCCTGGGACACGAGAGTCTCACTATTGAGGAGGGAACAGAAAGCAAACTGAGGACAAAGCAGAAGCTGACACCCCACAACCCCCCCTCCCCAGGATGTAAGTGATATTCCTCAGGCACTCCTGGCTGCCCTAAAGCTAAGGAAAGGAAAAACAAATAATTAACTAAGAGATCACAATCCTGCAAGACCTGAGTCTCCCTCAGTTTACACATGTCCTAGTGATTTATAAGGAAGAAGCTTTCTTATCAATTCCTAACTTCCAGAGACCCATAATTCATGAAGACCTAACATCACCCTTCCCTCCATAAAATTGAGGGAGGCTGAGGCAGAAGGAAATATAAATAAAATTGAATTTCCTTACTATCTACAGCCCATGGACAAATCCTTGAAACAGGCAGTGACATTCCTCTAGGGACTCAACTGCCTGGATGTCAATACTTTGCTAAGGGCAAAAGGCAATCTTAGCCTGAGGACCCCCCTTCCTGTAAGTCTACTTTAATGTATAAAAATTCCTTTGGAAACTTCCTTTATCTCTAAACCCCCCCCAAGATATGTGTTGGCCATCATCCCCCAAGCATACGGCCCACCCAGATACATGTGAAGGGTCTCATGATTCAGGCTTTATTAAATGATAATTTAATACCATTTCCCAACAAAAACTAAAGGTCCTGGAAATCTTGCTTCCAAAATTCCTTCGAAACTGACGCTATCCCAAACCCCCTCCCAACTTGAAAGTATATAATGGGCCACTCCTCATGACCCTGGTGCAGCTCCTTCTGCCCACGGGTCCCATCCCCGTGCTTTAATAAACCACCATTTTGCACCAAAGACGCCTCAACAATTCTTTCTTGGTTGTCGGCTCCGGACTCCACCCCACTAACCTCACCTATACTCAAAACTACATCGCTGTGAAGTCGCCTCCTAGAAGTGGGAAGCACAGGACTGACTGGAGATCAAACTTGAAAATTAAAGACGTGTGAGACCCCTCAGAAGGCAGAAGTGTAAGACACTGACCTTGCTCTACCATCCTGGGTCTAAGGTTCTGAGATGGTTCCAAAGCTGGGAGTCGGCCTCAGTCTGCTTGTACTGCCCAGATGGAAAGCACACGTCGTGCACCCTGTGTGCAATCCATTTTAAAAGAGAAAACAATCAAAGAGCCTCCTGCTGTGACGGAGTTTTGCGCAGGAGCCCGGGTTCTGCCAGCCTGAGCCCCATGCAGCCGCGGAGCTCACAACGGCTGCCTTTCGCATTTAGCAGTTGCAGAGAGGTCAGCGGGATGGTCCAGTGCCTCAGGCCCTGGCTGTCTGGGTACCACTGGATGAATCGCTGGATTTCTGTGGATCTGGAATTCCTCATGGTAAAGCACGGGTTTTGGTCAGAGACTAGGGTTTTTAAAACTGTGGCTTGAATCTACTGACTAAAATGTCAACTTCTGGGCCCAGAATCGCAATGAATTAGAATGCTTGGGGTTCGGGCCGCTTGGGTGGCTCAGTGGGTGAAGTGTCTGCCTTAGGCTCAGGTCATGATCCTGGGGTGCTGGGATCTGGACCCATATCATCGGGCTTCCTGCTCAGCAGGAGTCTGCTTCTCCCCCTCCCTCCCCCCTCCTCCCTGCTTGTGCTGGCTCTCTTTCTCAAATAAACTTAAAAAGAATACTTGGGGTCTGGGTCCAGGGATCTGCACACATTTCCTAATATTTTACTTGCATTTACACCTTCTACCTCTTAAAAGCTCCTCCAAGTTCTTTTCATCTCAATATCCAGAACATTAAAGGTGCCCAGGTGATCCCTGCAGATCTGACTGTTTTCTACCTTGTCTTTGTGGAGGAGGGGCAAGAGAATGGTGGAAAGGAGTGACTACGTTTCTTCCTGACTTTCTGCTGTGAGCATACACTGACATCACAGTAAGGAGGAAAATGTGTTAGCACCAGGGTGGGGGCAGGAAGTCCAGGGGGAGTGGGAAAGAGGTCTCCCAGGAGAGGGGCTGCACCTGAAGCCCTTGCCTCCCCTTCCCTTCCCCTCTGGTCTGTCTCAGGCAGATGCGCGTGAGCACCTGGGCCCTGGTTCCCACCTGTAAAATGCAGATGACACCTGAAGCATCACAGGGTAGCTGGGCAGGTGAATGTAAAGGAAAGGTGTTGTGGAGATGTGAGGTGTGGTTATCTTTTGAGACGGGAGGCTTTCATTCATTCACCCAGTCATTCAATGACCGCGCACGGACGTCTACTACAAGTAAGCACTTAGTTCCTTCTCAGTCTGGCCTGGAAGGGTTAAAACATTAGCAGTGAAGAACTCCCTTCAATGGAGACCTAACGTGCTCCTCGAAGTGCTAGCACATACACTCTTCCCTCTGGTCTTCATGACACTCTTGCAGACAGGCATTATCACCTCAGGTTTCAGACAAGACACGAGAGACAACGTGCTCACAGCCGCAGAGCTGAGGCGGTGAGGCTGGGATTCACACCTGGCCCTCGCGACGACTCACTACCACACACTTCCTCCCATCAGCGGGGATCAGACGCTGCTGCATTTTGGAGTTACCGAGGAAGCGGGGAGTGAGGCGCTGCCGGAGGCAACAGGAAGATTCTCCTTTCTGAGAAAATCCAGTGCTGAGAAATAAGCAACTCGTCCTTAGTAACAAGGCCAATGAGTACAAGGGGACCTGGAGGGTACCGAATCCTGCCCACCTTAGGCTTCACTTGGTCCGAGGTGCCCGAGGTGCACCCAGGGTCCTTGGCAAACTGGCCAGTGTCCTGCTTTGGGACAGACTCCCCAGCGACTGTGGGCCGTGCCAGGCCGGGAGCCTTGCCCACGGAACTTCACGATTATTCTGAAATGCAGTTATTTACAGGTTTATTAATGATATCTGGAACGTTTGTTTGGACAGCACTAAATATAGTTTACATTATTCTGCTTTGCAAGGCAACACAAGTTTGGGCCAAAAGTTTCCTCCAGTCAAATTCAAGTGGATGCTTTGCTGGCACTCGTCACACTGCTTTAAAAGCAAAAGACTAAGAACACAATTCTTGGCAGTTCTAAAGCTGGATGAGGTCTCATATTCTAAAGAAAAATCTTCAGATCACAGTAAGGAAATGTCCACCCCAAGATGTTAATCCTTAAGGGAAAAAAAAAAAAAAGGATCCTTGGAAGAACAGCAATTTACTCTAAGAAATGGCAAAGTTGATCAGATTTTGCATCCCATTCAAAGATGACCTTAGGCATTTTAAGAAGACACAAGTAAAAATTATGAGGATAAAAATAGTTGAGTCACCCCCCGGATTCTGAAGCACACGGAAGTGAAGTCAGATTACGATGGCGTCTACCTGAGAGTTGGCAGGGGGAACACAAACCAACATTTTCTGCCAGGCCTTCTGAATTGGAGAAAAAAATCCAATGTTTACGAAGCACTGAGTTGATGGAAAGCCTCAAGGAATGTCAATTAGTATAACGGAAGTCAACCTTTATACTCAGCTCTCTTCACTAAAATGGCTAAAAACGCCCGCAGGGTATGGAGATGGAATCTGGTGGCTATTTTTCTTGCGTCTTCGACCTTCCTTGATGTCATGAAGTAGCTACTGGGTAAGACGGATACAATACCACAAATGGGCAGTTTCATAAGCAAGTATTTTTCCCTCATAGCCAGGAATCACTATATGCAGGAATAATAGGTTTTCCAAGTATATTCGAGAAATAAGCTGTTCAAAATTACACAAGGACTTTTTACACCAAGGTGGCTTAAAAATACCAGATCCCTGGAAAACAGACTTGAAAATCTAAATTGCTCAAGATTTCTAAGTTGTTTTCCATTCTAAATCAACCTAATTTAATTAGAATTAGCAAGGCCAATTTCCCCCTACAAGCGTGCTGCTTTTGTTAGGTGGGAAGTTCCTGACTACTTTCCAGGTTCAGTGTCCTCAGTTCTTAAAGGCGACCGTGGTTAGAAATAGAAATGACATTTTTATCCGTTAATAATTTATCTGTCCCGCTCATTTCTTACTGGATGGGTGCCACGGAAGAGACAAGGTCCACCAGAATGATATTGAGCATGTGGCTGGCTCTGATGGGCAGCTCTACACACACCCTATGCCCTGTGATCCCTTTGATTCAAGTGAGAAAGAACTATTTAGGAACATTTTGATGGACAAAGATTTTTTCAGTATACAAATATACTTTGTGTCAGTTCTTTAAATCTTTTCTATAAAATGGCAGAGTATGACTAGGAATGTGCAGCTACCTGGCAGGTTCTCACTTTCATCCCCGGGAGGGAAACAGGAAGCTGGTTCTCAGGGCCAGGAAACCTGCAGCCCAGAGACCACACAGTGAGGCCTGGAGGCAAGAGGCAGGGGAGCCCAGTACAGGCTTCTGCTGTTGTACACAGACATAGGAGCTCCCACCTGCACTTTGGAAATGTTTTAATTTTTTTAAAGATACATTCTTCCTTTTGGAATATTTAACATGCGTTCTTCTGAAAACATTAAGCCTGACTCAGCCATAGAAAGGGAACCTGGTTCTAGACCGAAATCCGAACTGGAAGGTGGCACAACGTTCTTGGGAAGCTGGTGGGAAAAACAAGTACAAGAATTCCAGAGAGAGGTGAGAATGAGGGAAAACGAGAGTCGGTCTTTAAAATGCCTCCAAACTAGCCTTAGCCACACCTTCATTCTGAATAGCTCTGCCAGCTCCCCTTGACCTTGGGCTGCAGGTAGCACACGCTCATTTTAATCCCAAGAAAAGAGCATTTCTTTGTGGTAAATGCTGGAGGTGATCCTTCTCCCTTTCTGAAGTACACACAAGCCCAGTGGGGGCGAGACTGCTCATTCCACTCCATCTGTGACGGGGCGGGCGTCTGAGGCGAGAGAGGTGAGAAAGACGGAGCACGCTGACCCACCACCCCTCCATCCGTGTCCTCACACCAAGTAACACCAGCTTCAAAAATTACCGGGAAGACGTGTCTGAAGAAAGGGCAGAGAAAAGGACTCATCTAGGAAAGAAAACAGTGCAGCAGAACCACAAAGTCTCCCCATCATCTCCTAGGACTGTGTTAAAAAGCCTGACCCAGTGTTCCTACTATACACATTACACAGTACTCTGTAAAACCTGGGAAGTCTAAGTTTTACTGGCTTTTGTTGCTTCAAACACAAAAGAAACAATTATTTTGAGGACACAGATTAGAACCATTTAAGATAATCATGAAGTGAGTTAGGAGTTGGGACTGATTTTTGCTTTTTAAAGATCTTAACACAGTTCCATTTTCCCTGTTCGGATTCCGCAGGTCTGCGAGCTTTCTGGTTGCTTGAGAAGCATTACACTATGCTCCCATCCAAGTTCCCATTACGAGTGGCGTCTGTTTTTACCCTTAACGACGGAGGTTTCTCAGGCAACGGTGGCATTATTCCCACTGTGTAGTCGCGGCAGCTACGTGAGCCCGACCGGCGTGGGGCAGCGCTGTTCACAGCCGCAGCCTCCCGACGCTGAACGGCGGCTCGCAGCGCGCGCCTGCTCCCGGGACTGGACGACAGGAACCCAAACAGGATGAAAACTCACAAACACTCACGCAAGTATAATATCTGGGCTTTTTTCTTTTAAAGGTAGTTCACAAACCTTAAAAAGTATTCTCTCCAGATTATAAAAGGTTACAACTGTTTAATAGGAACCATGTGGGACAAGCAGAAACAGCTTTGACTTGGAGGATTAGAGCAACACACAACCGGGAAGGACTCCACAGGGACGGTCGGCCGGACAGTCCGCACCTCTTCTACAGGCTCTGCAGTAGAAAGATGGCTGACGGACGTTCTGCCCTCTGTCAGGGCACATGCCATCTTGGAAAACCGTCAGCTTTCCAGACACGCCAGGAGAGATCTTATTTACATTTAAAAATAGCTTTCTTCTTCAGTGTAGTGGAAATGCCCAGAGACCAGTCACTAAAAGCCCTCCCTAGCACAGATGCAGAACAGCTTTATTGATCTCTGGGTTTGTCCAGTCATTCCGAATGTCATCCAGGTGGTTATCGAAATCCACAAGTGTTTCGTAGGACCGGCTGTCCAGGAGTGACGCTGAGATCCTCTGGGCCTCTGGCCAGTCTTCACAGTAATCACTGTGAGGTGAAATAGGAGAGATCAGCCTCTCAGCGAAAAACAGATGGCTTTCCAACAGAGTAAAGAGAAAACTGGCCACGCACACAGTGGTATAAAGGAAAACAACTGTGAATGCTAGCAAACATGCATGTTTCAAACACACAGAGACGAGCATAAAGCATATGTAGCATGGTTAAGAAATAAAAGAGACCCCCTCCAAACGAAAATCTGAAGAAGCTAGAGGGGGATGGTGGAGGCCTTCTGAGTGATTATAAATGACCAAAGCAAACACCTGAGAGCGGCGCCCTGGGGCGGGGGGCAGAAGACCCGAGAGTAACACTCAGGCTGTCTCAGGAGCCGGGGAGCATGCATGATTTCTGTATGAGGTTTGTACACTGCCCTGGAGAATATGTCAACTTAAAAACAGAAGGCCGGGGCCAGCGTCCCTGTGGGCACTGGGTGCCTGGGAACAGCCCCCAGCATACTGCACAGAGGTCATCGCGAGAGCACGGCACTCACTAGTGTGGGTCCCTGCACCGCCATCTGTTTTCATGCTGTTCGTACACGTGGATCGTAGGCACCACACAGTCCATCGTAAACTTAGTGTTGTCTACCTGCGCACAAGACAAAGGATGCACTCGTGAACAGAGCTAACAAAGAGCCGACAACCGGCACGTTTCTGGAAATCCTCAGGCACTTCCTCGTGGCGCAGATGGAAATCCGCCTCATAGTGCGCAGACACTGCAAATCCGACGCATGCAATCACACCTCAAGTGTGGTCTAAGGTTCCCTGTGTGTTATGCAGAATAAATGCTAAGTACTACAATTTTTCCAAGTGGAACTTCTGAATATTACTTCTTCCCTCCCTGTTAGAATTCTGTCTGAACTGAGCCTGTGTAATAAGGCCTTTGATGTTTCCTACTGTCTACCTGACTTCTTCCTTCCCTGTGGGCTGTTGGCTAATTCAGTGGCTTTCACACTCGAGCGTGCGTCAGAATCAGCCTGAAGCTTATTAAAGCAGCCTGCTGGGCCCCGAGAATCTGCACTTCTGACAGGTTCCCAAGTGGTGCGGATGCTGCTGGCACAGAACCCCACTTTGAGAACCGCTGAGCAGAGCCCCCACTCCCTACCCGCCATGGAGACGTGGCACGTGCCGTGGCATTCACACTGCGCCTGTGATTCAGCAACTCTGGAGTCTGCAGCCGGGAGGAGACCACAGAGGGCAGCACTGGCCTGCCGGAGCGTCTACAGAAACCACTCATGGGATAAAGCTCCATGTCAGTGAGAGATGCTCAGCAACAGAGAGCACGACGGCACGCAAGAGGGACTCACCATGATGAGAGCCGTATCGCTGAAGCCCTCGGCGATTCTGGAAGCCACTTTCTCGGCGACCTGGTTTGGACTGCAAAAGACGTGGCAGTGAGTTGACTGCAAACCAGCTTCCGCCATCCTGCATGGTCTCCCTACAGAAGGGCTAACAAGCACCGATACAAAGGGGAGCGCCAATAACCTGTGTGCTCCTCATGCCTGTTAGAGCGGCTCTGGGTCACTGCAGTGGGCTCCAAGGACTTGTGCCAAGGACAGGGAATGCCGTGACGGCAACAGGGAGCACAGTGCAAAGCAGGTCTGTGCGTTCTGGAAAGGCATCTTCTAAACAGAAAGGCTACCACAGAGAGCGCCCCTTGAGGCCGCAGATCCCCACTGCGCGCACCCACCCACCCTCTGAGCTCCAAGCTAGACGCCTCTTGGGCCAGCTGCTCCATCGCACACTTGCAAAGGGACTCTGTCTACGTCTTAACTCCTGGCAATCGAGCCATTTGACTTTTAATTTTTTTGAAAATCCCTAGGCCATTCCAAATCTTCTCCATGCTTGTCAGCCTTCAATCATGGGCTCTGGCCCATCCCAACCTTGATAAATGATGACTTGCAAACTAGAGAGGCTCCCACATCATCCCTGTGCTACCCCCCACCCCCAGCTATTTTTTGATCCTATCTCAGGCAGAGGTCTCCTCGCGTCCACAGGCCCCTCATGTACGCCTCCTCCTCGGGGGCCTCCTTTATGTTCTCTCCTCCCAGTGGCCCCTGCTCTGGTGCCAAATTTGAGCCAGTCTCTCCCTTCTTAGGAAAAGCATTATTTAATTGGATCCCCCTAGCCCCTGTCCAACCTCACTCCTTTCAACCATGTTTCTTAAACTTTAATACACCTTAATCTTTAATAAGCTGACAGTCCTGACCCTTGGTGCCACTTTGTCACCACACTGTGCAATCTGGTGCTCTACCAAGCACCCCCACCATCCCTGGCCACCCGGCTGGAGCCTCCTGTGTCCAGGCAGCCAGCAGCTTCTCTGATTTGCCACTCTTCTTTGGTCCCTCCCTAGGTGCTGCAGACCCTCTCCCTGCCACCTCCTCGGTTCACCCTGCCATCCGCTGTGTTCAGGCGATCACTCCACACTTAGGTTTCTAAAACTGTTTCCTAACTGGTCTCATTTTCTAGGTTCTTTTTATTTCATGTATCCTGAAACCTCTCTTTAGATCAATTTTCCTAAAATGAAATTTCCATCCTGTTCCCTGCTGCTCACCACCGCTTGTGATCTAACAGCCCACTGTTCACGGCCTGGGAGATCTAAGCCCTTCTCTGTGTGGACCTAGCTACCGTTCCTACTCACAGAAGAAGTCCTTTGCGTGTCTTAAATTTCAGTGGAATGGTCTCCAGACTGTCTCCCTCACACGCTCCTCCCTCTCACTCACACTGTTCTCTGTTTGGGATAGCCTTTCATGTTGGTTTCTGCTTCCTAAATCGCTTCCCATCTTTAATGCCCACAAAACACCATCCTCTATGGGAGGTCTTGCCAAACTGCCTCAGAGGGGGTCCACTGGTCCTGTCTCTAGGCCCTGTTTATTTCTAAAGGGCTTTAACACCTAATCCTGGGCACGCAGCTGTCTTTTTGCGCATCTTATCTTCCTAGCACAATGAGAGCCTCAGCTTTTTGAAGCAAGGACCAATCCAAGTATATTTTAACAGCATAAAGACACACTGATAACTGTGGGTTTACTTAAGGAAACACACTATACAATTATGCTGTGATTGAGCTGAAAAAAAAAAGGCAGATTAATATGTTTTATGAAAATGAACTATTTTATCTAATTATTCTATTTTTATGTTCAAAATTGAGACTCTGTAGTGATGTGCTGCTTATAAGTCAGCAGGATTAGGAAAAATGAAACAACAAAGCAGCGTCAAAGAGAAAGGGCCCCAGGGGCTCCTGTCCCCCAGGTCACCATGGAAAGCTCTGCAAGGGACAGCAGAACTGCGCTGTGTTTACCAGGAGCCAGCAGGCGTGCAGTTCCCATGGCTCAGAGGGCGAATGGCAAGGAGCAGGACTGGAGCCATGGAGGCCTGCCTGTTCATCCATGAAATGTGGATGACACACACTGGTGTCCCTAGCTCACTCACACCTTATGTGCAAAGGGAAAAGAAGTCAGTATGTGCATAAAGCATCTGCCATAAAGAAACTTATAAAATTGTCATCCTAACATTTATGATGATCATGGTAGCCAGTGACTTTTATCAGGAAGGGCGCCAAGAAACATTCACTAAATACAAATACAAAAACTACCACTTCAGGAGCCCAAGAACTCAAATTTAAAAAAAAAAATTTTTTTTTAAAAGATTTTATTTATTTATTTGAGAGAGAAAGAGAGAACATGAGCAGGGGTGGGGAGGGACAGAAGGAGAGGGAGAAGCAGACTCCCCACCGAGCAGAGAACCTGATGTGGGGCTCAATCCCAGGATCCCGGGATCATGACCCGAGCCGAAGGTAGATGCTTAAACGACTGAGCCACCCAAATGCCCCTACATTCTTTTCGAAAAGGTTTAAAAAATTGTAGTTAATAAACCGAAAAAGTATTTGAAAGAACCGCTCATTTTGCTTGCATTTTTTGATATTATACACTTCGTCTCAATACCTCGCCCAGCCCTAACTGCATTCCTAATGTAGGACTGTCACATTATGTCAGTAAGGTCACTACTTTGCTTACTAGACTGTGTCAACTCTTTGTTCCTGTGAAGCCTCAGTGGTCAAATAAAACTGAAGACACCTGGAGAAAGAGACCACTTTGCCCATCACCTGCCCAACTAGCACAGAGCTAGGCATTTGCTTGAACTGAGATCTCCATTCTTGATTTAAAAGCTTTTTATTGAGCATCTAACTTCAGACCACGGCGCTGTGCCTGGTACTGACATTTACCCGCGTGAAATGCAAATCACAAAGCAAAACCCCAGCAATTAGGAAGTGCTACAATAAAACTTGACATAATGACCTGAAGTTTAGTAAATAAGCAAAACTGTTACAAGCACCTTACGTTTCTTTTTATAACATAAAATATTCATTGATATTTTTTTTAAACCTTTTCCTACGCTGTACTTTTCATCTCTGTGACTCATTTATAAGGGAAGTTTGTACTTCTTAATCCCCTTGACCTATTTCCCCCCTGCCCCCACACACCTCCCATCTGGCGACCTGTCTGTAGTTAATGGCCTTTTTAATTTAATTAATTAATTTATGTCTATTTCAAAGATTTTTTTAAAAAGATTATTTATTTATTTGACAGAGAGACAGCCAGTGAGAGAGGGAACACAAGCAGGGGGAGTGGGAGAGGAAGAAGCAGGCTCCCAGCAGAGGAGCCCCATGTGGGACTTGATCCCGGAATGCTGGGATCTCACCCTGAGCCGAAGGCAGATGCCTAAGTACTGCGCTACCCAGGCGTCCCTATTTCAAAGATTTTTACTTTTAAGTAATCTCTACACCCAACGTGGGGCCTAAACTCACAAGCACACGTTTCACCGACAGAGCCAGCCAGGCACCCCAAGAATTGGTTTGTTTTTTAGATTCCACATATAAGTAAAATCATACGGTATTGTCCTTCTCTTGTCTTGACTTACTTAGCTTAATACCCTGTAGGTCCATCCATGTTGTCGAAAACGGCAGCAAGATCTTGTTTCATGGCTGAGTACTAGTCTATGTACATACACACCCGTCTTCCATGTCCGTTCATGCATGGACGGTCACGGGGGCTGCTTCCATGTCTTGGCTGTTATAAAGAGTGCTATGACAAGCACAGGGGTGCATATATCTTCTAATTAGTGTTTCCATTCTCATTTTCTTTGGTTAAATATCCACTAGTGGAATTAGTGGATCATATGGTATTTCTATTTTTAACTTTTTGGGGAACCTCCATACTGTTTTCCACAGGGGTTGAACCAATTTGCGCTCCTACCAACAGTGCAGAGGATTCCTTTTTCTCCATGTCCTCACCCACGCTTGGTATTTCTTGTGTTTTTGATTCTAGCCATTCTGACTGGTGTGCGGGGACATCTCACTGTGGTTTTGATAGGTATTTCCCTGATGATCAGTGGTGCTGAGCTTTCTCTCTCTCGGGTCTCTTGTGCTATCTGTCTGTCTTCTTTGGAAAAAGGCCTATTCAGGTACTCTGTCCATTTTTTATTTGCTTTTTTTGGATGTTGAGTTGTGTAAGTTCTTTACATATTTTCGATATTGACCCCTTATGGGATATATCACTTGCACACATCTTCTCCCACTCACTTGCCTGCCTTTTTGTTTTGATGATGGTTTCCTTTGGCATGCGAAAGCTTTTTATTTTGGTGTAGTCCCAACAGTTTGTTTGAATGATCCTTTTTTGAAAAAAGTAACCATAGCATTAGTAACAGTACCAGCCCCTACTTTGAAACAAGCACAAAGCTAAACATGGTGTATGTTGCTTCACTTTGTCCTCATGACCAATTTCTGAGGCATGAGCTTTTATTACCATTTTATAGATAGGACCACTGAGGCCCAAGAGGTAAATCAGTAAGTCACCTACCATTTGAATCCACGTCTACCTGGTTCTAAGGCTCAAGTTGTCAGACACTGTTAATCAGCTGATTTTTAAAAAAGATTTTATTTATTTGTCAAAGAGAGAGAGAACACAAGCAGGGGGAGCGGCAGGCAGAGGGAGAAGCTCATTGAGCAGTGAGCCTGATGTGCGGCTCGATCCCAGGACCCCGGGATCATAACCTGAGCTGAAAGCAGACACTTAAACAACTGAGCCACCCAGGTGTCCCAATCAGCTGATATTTCTAAACAAAGAGCAAATTTTTAGCTAAGTCTGGCTGAAGAGAGAAGTGAAGGCTCTCCAGGTAGAGGCAAATAATAGTAAAGAAGGAAATTAGCATAATCTCAGCTCCTGAGCTTCCAAGCTGTGTGGTCTTTGTGCAGTGACCATCTCTGGC
This sequence comes from Ailuropoda melanoleuca, assembly GCF_002007445.2. Lineage (NCBI taxonomy): Eukaryota > Metazoa > Chordata > Mammalia > Carnivora > Ursidae > Ailuropoda > Ailuropoda melanoleuca. The sequence continues at coordinate 78,495,972 of NC_048229.1, forward strand.
TAGACTTTCTTCACCTCAGCGTCCTTGCGAGGGTTAGACAGGGCGCCGCCAGTAAATCCTAACATAGCAATAGCACACACACACTGTGAGGACTGAATCCCCAAGTCCTGCAGAGAGTCATCAGAAGGGCCTCAAGGGTGACTGACTGGGCACTCTTGTCCCCCAGCTCATATATAATCCCCCTACAGGCAAGGGCCTGTTAGTAGGCAGTTAAACACAGACATTGATGGAGGAATGCAAAACTCCTGAGCAGAGCAGGTGAAGGAACCAGGAAAGTCTAGAAGTTCTGAGCAGCACGAAAATTCTCTGGGTAGGAGAATTCTGGGCTGGGCTGGGCTGGAATGAGGTTCAAATAGAGGCAGGAAGACGGAGGCAAATGAGGCACACAGGTGAGAGCCATGCACATACATCTGGGGCAACCACATGAGGTGGGGATTTGGGGTGCGGTGGGAGGAAAGGGAGGCATCTACACTCGACAAACTGGTGCCGTTACCTCCTGCCTGGTCTCCTCACCTTTCTGCAAGAGCAGCTGCGGCCAAGTACTGCTCGGTTCAGGGAACCCTCCTTCCAAGGACAGCTCCCCAGCACTTAGAAGGTGGAGTTCGAAAGTCCACCCGGTGTCTACCCCACGCTGCCCCCTCTCCAGACGCTCTTCCCTCCTGCTCTCCACGCGTGCACCCAACAAGACCCTGCCCGCCCCTGGGCATTCAAATGACACGTCTCCCTGAGGGCTTCTCTGGTCGTCCTAAAGGAGGAGTTCCTCACTGCCCTTGCTGTCACAGCCTGCGCACCACCCTCAGGGCACGTGGCCCCCAGTCTGGCACTGCAGTCCTGGGCTGGCAACAGCTTTCATGTTCGTTCCAGCAACCTGAGGGCAAAGGCCAAGAGTGTTTAGCTTTTGCTCAACCAAGCCTGGCCCGGGGTCAGTCTTTCATGTAACAAAGCCCAACACCGACAAGGGCCCTGTGAACAGGCTCTGGATCAGAGATGGCGGCGCAGCCATGGAGTCATCTGTGTGCGGGCGGTGGACAGAATCAAATGGACAGGGGGTCCTAGAGGGAGCGAGGCTGGTAAGAGTGCTGGGTCCTGCGATCACAGACGCCCTGTGTGTGGTCCTCCAAACAGGGCCTTTAACAGGGGTCGTCTGGAGCCCAGCATTTCGCCAGTTACCCTGCCTCCTTCTGGGTACTGACGGGTGCATTTGCGCCGCGTCGACAGCAGCACTTAGGCACCAGCTTACTGAGTATTTCCAAACACACTACTGAGTCTAGCCGCTCGTCTATGCTGAGCAAGTGCTCAGAACCCCAGGTGGTGTTCTGGTCTGGGGTCCTCCACAGCAGCCCCCAGCTGCCTGGACACTGGAGTCAGATGGCTCTATCTGACAGCGTGAGGAGAGCATGAGAAGGCCTTGCAGACCACCTCCCACCTGCTTCTGGCTTCTGGCCGGAGGAAATCACAAGGAGGTCAGGGTGGCCATTCTTCTGGGGCTTTCCCTGTCTGGTCATACACAGCAGGGTGGCTGCTGGACTTGTCCCAAAACCAAAAGGCAGGGCTTCCTCTGAGGTGGACTTCTTTGTCGCACTCTTCCCTCCCCGTCCCTTCAGGTCCAGGGATGGTACCGCCTTCTGTCATAGCACTACCCTCTGTGGGTACATACTGCCCAGACCTCAGGAAACAACCCATTGATGAGCCCTCCTCAAATCATCCGAATTGCAGGGTGTGATCGGCTTTTCTGTTGAGACAGAGACTAAGGCAGAACGAAAACAAAGTTCTCAGCTTTGCTCAGTGAGAACCAGAGGCCCACATGAAGGAAGCTGCCAGTGTTATATCGTCATCATGGTATCAGACCCTAAGAGCACCAAGTCTAAAAGTTGTTTTATTTGTCCCCAAGAAAGCACTATTCTTTCCTAATGCTCTGCCCTACACCATTCCTAGCTGGGACAGAAATCAGAGGTCCCTGACCGTTGCTTTCATTTTACGAACTCCCTTCAGGCAAAATAAAGACGATACAAAACACAGTCCCGAACTAATTTAAATGCTGGAATTTCTGTTGTTTGGAATTACCCACACCACAGTTCCCCACAAACACCATAAACAAGCACAAAGGCGGGGAGAAGTTTTGTTCTCACAGAGCCTACAGAAGGTCAAAAGGCACATCAGAGACAGTGTGTCCCATGATCATGTTTTCAGACCACAGGGTTCTTGCATAGACATACCTGGCATCCTTGACTCGTTCATTAGCTTGATAATAACCAGCAATCACATAGCTATTATCTTTGCACCATGAATCAATCTGAAAGAGAAACAGAAATTGGGAAGAAAAGATGAATGATTTTCCCTTAAATATCACCTCTCAATAAACACAGGAGACCCTGCCCCACCACCCCCCAATGCTGGGACAAGACACAGTATAATCCCTGAATCCTCTTCCCCAGGAGAAAGGTCACACCAGCTTACTGTCCACGATCTGTGGGAGGCCACAGAAAACACAGGAGAACGTGGCCTCACCCTCACTGAGGGGCCCCAGTGCCCACACACACTGTACTGGTGCAGCACCATGGGGAGGTGGGGCCATCTTTATCCACCTGCTCTTAAGATATAAAGAATAGAGGCAGTCAGGGGCTTGAGGAAGCCTTCAGCTCACTGAAGTCAATCCTTCACAGATAAGCAAACTAAAGCTCAGAGCTGCCCTAAGTTTGCACAGCCAGAGAGCAGAACCAGAATGGGGACCTCGGTCTCTTGAAACTAAGTCTTGTTATATTATATTTAAATTTTTGTATTCCTAGCAACAAACCATGAGAACCATTTCGTGCCAGTGTATGGGGTAAACAGGCACACGGATGTGTACACAGGCGTGCATACACACTCTCTCTCCCACTCAATTCCCTGTCAAAGTTTTTGTCCGTTTTATATGCCACTCTTCCTGCACCAGATTTAGCTTCCTGCAGGTCTAATGCCATTATTAAAAACAACAAAAGGTCATCCTAACTGTTTTGCCATAATGGAATTTTAATAATATACTGTGATAAATTCTATTCTCAGTCTTCGGAAGAGGAAACAAAATTGACCCTGATTTTCTATAGCAAATTAACTAGTTAAAAATACTCTTCTTTTCTTTTTTAAAAAACATAGCTGTATTGCTTTTTTTCTTGAATTCTGGTTTGGGACTCAGCGGTGTTCCCTATGACTAAAAGCAGACTTCCCAGAGGGTTACAGTCCAAGGTTCCCTGGCTTGCACAAGGATTAGAATAATAATTCTGGCCTCCTAAGAGCTCACGAATTACCATATTGGGTCAAAACCAAGGCTCATTGAACCAATTAGATGTTTTAGTCATCCACCCAAAAGATTAGGGCTATGTCTCCAAAATATTTACAATGGCTCTTTTCACTGTAACTTTGCTACAAATTACTCGGAAATCACTTACAGTTTGCTTCTATCACCTCTTAAAGGAATGGGTTCCAGAAACTTTCTGTTGCTGCTTTAAGTGGCAATTTCTTTCCTTTTCCTCTAAACCTGTCTCTTTGTAGCACCAAAGGTCATAGCCTAGCTCTAAAATCTAGCATCTGCCCCATTCCCTGACCTCAAACCCACAGGTCAGCCTCCCCTTTAGCACAGCCCTCCCTTTGCTTCTACTCAAAGACCAGCGTCTTGAGTGCGTCCTCGCTGACCACTTGGGCATCTCTCTCCTGGCTCTCTGGTGAGGCTTGTCCTTTTATCCAGAGTCAGAACTAAAGAGAAGTCTAAAATGGGTCAGCATAAGGGTGCCTGGGTAGCTCAGTTGGTTAAGCACGTCTGCCTTCAGTCCAGGTCCTGATCTTAGGGTCCTGGGATTGAACCCCGCAAGGCGCCTTCTGCTCAGCAAGGAGTCTGCTTCTTCCTCTGTGCTCTCTCTCTCAAATAAATAAAAATTTTAAAATAAATAAATAGACAGATAGATATATAGATAGATGAGTCAGTAGGGCTGATTCCTTCTGGAAGCTCTAGGGCAGAATCCGCTCCTTGTCTCGTCCACCAGCTAGAGGTCACCCACATTCCTTGGCCAGTGGCCACAACACTCTGACCCCTGCTTCCATTGTCACATCTTCTTTCTCTGATCTCACCTTTCCCATCTCCTTCTAAGACCCCCTGTAATTACACGGGGCTCATCAGATAATCCAGGTTCATCTTTCTGCCTCAAGATCCTTATCTTAATCTCATCTGCAAAGTACCTTTGCCAAGTAAGGTCAGCAAGGCATGGGTTCCAAGCATTAGGATGCGGATGTTCTGGGGGACCATTTTTGGCTGACCGCAGGTACATTTAATATAATAAGGATTATTACTTGCTGCTGTTCTGACCACTCCAAGAGCTGTCTTTAGTGAGCACTCTAAGCTGCTTCCAGATCCCTTCCTGGGCTGGAGGCAACGGTTGAAGACTTGTACCCCAGCAGATGCACATGGTATCACCCTGCATCTATGCTCAGGGAGCACAGAAAGTACCTGACGTGAATGTGATTCTTGTGACAAACATAAGGGCCCAACCAATTCCAGCAGAAAAATAGTGTCGTGACCTTGAACTTCTTTTTTTTTTTTTTAAAGATTTTTTTAAATTTATTTGACAGAGATAGAGACAGCCAGCGAGAGAGGGAACACAAGCAGGGGGAGTGGGAGAGGAAGAAGCAGGCTCATAGCAGAAGAGCCTGATGTGGGGCTCGATCCCATAACGCCGGGATCACGCCCTGAGCCGAAGGCAGACGCTTAACCGCTGTGCCACCCAGGCGCCCCGTGACCTTGAACTTCTAGTAGAACTCTCTGAAGAGACTGTCCCAAAACCAAACCAGGTCACAAGAGCTCTGACTTGGTTTTAAAAGTTTTGAATGATTCAAACAAGGACAACCAAGTTAACTGTAAGGATTTTTTTTTTTAAAGATTAATTTTAGAGAGAGCAAGCAAGTGTGCATGAGCAGTGGGAGGGGCAGAGGGAAAGAATCCCCAAGCAGACTCCCCACTGAGCATGGAACTGTGGGGCTTGATCCCACAACCCATGAGATCATGACCTGGGCTGAAACCAAGAGCTGGGGCTTAACCAGCTGAGCCACCCAGGGTCCCCTGAAATGATGCTTATGATGGGCATGTACAGCAAGTCCACAGCTGTCCAGAGAGACAACTGAAAAATGAAAAACACAAAAGGGTGGAGGTAGAACTGACTAAGGGCTCCCACCAGGCACCAGAGCCTGCAGAGGTCAGGTGAACAAGTTTTCAATAAGATGAAAGCATTTTCTTTGACACTTTCCAAAATGGAACCAGACCTCATTGGGTGAGAGTGACTGGGAGTGAGGTCCAAGTCAGTAAGCAGACAGAGAGCAGAGTGAGTGGGGGAGGCAAGGATGGAGTGGGCAGGTCTTGAGGGGCTTCAGAATCCTGCAGAAAGCCCAAACAGCTCATTAATGAAAAGCTTTAGTGGATTTAAGAGGCAGCTTGCTCAGTCAAGTCAATTTGTGCCCAAGTGGGACAGGTCAAGGCAAAAGAATGAGCAGCTGTCCGAGTTCTCCGCAAATCCATTTTCCATCTTCCCTGCTCTCCCGGCACGCTTCCTGTGAACAATCCAAACGAAGACCACAGTTCAGGACCGACATCTGAAACCTGATGTCAACTTAGTACAACTGACTCTGCATATAGGGTCCAAATTTCACATTTGCTTCGTAGTTTCTTTTACCTTCCAGAGGGGAAGGAGGACACTTTTACCGTGCATAAGCCTGCCACCCTCTGTCCAGTGCCTTTCTGGCTCGTTCCATCTCAGATACACAGGAGAACTACTAAAGGCACCAGGCCGTACTCGTTCATTCCCAGTTCAGCTCTGCACAAAGAAACCAGCTTCTTTCTGCAAACCTGCCAGCATTTGCACGTGTGACACTGTAATTTTCAAAGCACCATTACCAACCTCATGTGACTATGCCATTGCCACAAAGCAGGTAAGAGAGAACTGGTAAGAGCCACTCTGAGGAGGGCGTCACTCCCACACTTGCCACTTAAAAGCTGAGGGTGTCTGTGAGCCTTGCTGTCTGCAGCAACAAGCAGGTCTTGGGAGACTAAGGAGAGGGCTTGCTGGATTCACTGAGAAGAAAAGCTCCTTCCCAAGTGGGATGCCGGTTTTTCTATGGAACGGGAAGGAGCTGGAGCCATGAAAGAAGAGCTCTGGAGGTAAATGGGATGGGAAGAGGGTGAAATTCAGAGGGAAGAACCGAAAAGAGGACCCAGAGCAGCTGTCTCCCTCTCCCAGGCTAGCACGTGAAAGTTCTGGAGATAACACGGGGCAGAACAAGTAGGGGGCTTAGGAAAGAACTAGAAGATATAGCCCATGCAAATGAGCACAGAGAAGCCACACACACGGAGGCAGCAGAAAGAATTCTGGGCCGAAATCAAGGTGATCAGACCAAGTGGCAAATAAGAACATCATCTTGGTAGAATGTAATCAAAAGCTGCTCCACAGAACCAGGTATCAACAAGAGGAAAAGGACAAAAAGGGATTACAGAAACAGCAGATCTACGCTAATTTTCCTGCTAACATTTTATGGGTTTTTACTATTAGAAATAATTCCGTCACTACCTACGTCAAAGGGTTATAAGGATAAATAACAGGCATAAGTACTTAAAAACAAACAAAACAAAAAGCACCCAGAAATGCAAGGATTTTTATTTTTAAAATGGAAAATTATAATGAAAAGCTTTTCAAAGGAATCTGATGCTGCCCTTTGATGGACTGTGTATCAAGTCAGTCTTTCCCCCTTACTAAAAATAACTATAATATGAAACTCCTCAGATAGAAAAAAGCCACGAAAATAAAGCCTCATTTATACAGTTTCAAGGATTTAGAAGCCTTAGTAAAATCACATCTACCATAGCTGATATACTGATAAACTACAGCTCCAATATGCTGAGCCTTTTCATTGCCTTCAGGTTATAAAGTTGCTAAGTCAAAAGCCGAATGGCACAAACATAAATACTTTAATCGTAATAAAATTTTTTCAGATGGGGGCGCCTGGGTGGCTCAGTCGGTTAAGTGTCCAACCCTTCATCTCACCTCAGGTCTTGATCTCAGGGTTGTGAGTTCAAGACCTGAGTTGGGCTCCATGCTGGGTGTGGAGCTCACTTAAAAAAAAAAAAAAAGTTGCAGAGACTCTAGTTTAGACTTAACTTTGCAGGACCGGTGCCTCTAACCCTGATGGGCATGTCTGGGGGAAGTGCTGCAGGCTGAGGGTAAGGGCCGAAGGAGTGACACAGGGGAGCAAGACCAAAACAGGGCCTCATGTAGTGCGCCTCTCCCTTAACAGGATGATGGCAGTGGGCCATTTTAAGAGTCAAGGTCTCCTCTGGGCATCTTCCCTCCTTAGGCAGTGGTTTGGGAGGCAGCTCTGCTCCTCAGGGAAAATTCATGTAAAGGTAACTCTAATACAGTTGTTTATAGTTCATATGTTTAATTCCCTCAAGTATTGCATTTATACCTTATAATAGTAACATAACGCTTTAACTCTATAACGGTACTTACGAATGAGAAGTGCTAGTAATAATTTGACAATTCCAACTAAGGTTCAAGTTTGTCTTTAAGATGCTTAGATATTTCTGGTAAGATTTCAAATGGATTTAATGCAACACACCTCTCCCCTCTGGCTACTCCCTGGCTAGCTTGCCCGACTCTTCTTCCAACCACCCCGTAGAAACACAGTTCCTCAGGCTTCTGTCCATAGCTCCCTCCACATTCCACATGCTGCCCTGCCAATATGGCCTGCTCTCCAGCTTCAACAGTCATTTAGAAGCTACCAATTCTCAATCTGTGACTCTGGCCCATCCATCTTCTAAACTCCAAGCCCATTTTTCAACGTTCAACACTACATCATCATTTTCCCCTCAACAAATGGTACCACTGTCGTCCAATGCATAAATCAGACACTAAGGTGTCTCCCTTGTTTCCTTCTATGTCCACATATGATTAGTCACCAAGTCCTGTGGATTCTTACTCCTGATTCTCTCTGACCTGTCTCCTCTGCATCCACGCTGCACTCAGTGTAGGCCACCTCTCTGCCTCTGGTCTTGTATGCACTCTGTCTCCTTACTGCGGGCTGGAGCGATCACTCTGGGATACAAATCCAACTGTGCACCTCTCCTCCAGTGGCTTCCCTTTGTCCTCATGATGGTGCCCCAACTTCTTTGTGTGATCTGCAAGTTGCTGTACGATCAATCTGTCCACTGCTCACCTCTCTCTGCCCCTGGTCCCTTTACACTCTAGCCGCCCTCCCCTTTTCTCCTTGTCTTTGCACACATTGGTCCCTTTGCCTTGAATGCTCTCCCTTCTCCTCTCCCTACCCACCCCTCTACCCCCCATTACTATGGCTGACCTGCTGTGTCACTCCTTGCATGTCCATTTCTCCAGGCAGCCTGTCTCTCCCCACTCTGGAAGCCTGGGTTAGCTATGTACCTCTCACCACTTCCTGCTTGAGCCCATATATAGAACTCATTCTTTGGTATCGTACTTTCTGCTTCCTGTAAGTTCAAGTGCTAAGCAGGAGTTGTGATCCACAGCCATAGCCCTCCCCCAGCACAGGCCTGGCCCACTGTTGGAAAACTGAATAATCCTGCATTAATGCTCCTGGAAAATCTAGTTCCCTGCAAGCTGATTACTCTTCACATATCCAATCACCCTGCAATTCTCCTGAGAACAAAGTAATTAAGACAGTTGGATGAAAAGACTTGCATTAAAACATACACATGCACACCCTAGTGACGATTTGGTACTGATAGCACATTTCTTCAAGAGCAAAAATGGCCGACTTTCTGAGTATCTACGTCTCACTCATGTCCTCTCCAGAGCTGATAAAGATGAAACTCATACAATGGCTGGCTTGGTTTAACAGGCGCTCAAAGATGTGCCCAGTAACCTTAGGGCAGGACCGTTTGCCCACGGGTACTTCCTGCTTACATGGGTGTCATAATTAGGTGAATTATGAAACTGGTTCATTTCGCTTTGTGTGAAGTACAGACAAAGGATCTCTACCTACACCTCACACTGACTACTTTTTCTATGAACTAACTTTTTTTAGGATAATAGCTTATATTTAAGTGAAAAGTGAACAGTATCTCAACTCAGGTACTGAGGCAGCTCTGAAGTTACAGTTTATGTTCCCCTGGTTTTAACAACTCGGTGGAACTTACAAGTGGCCTTTTTTTCTTCCACTGATCACCAATACCCAGAAGCCACTGTCTAGAATTCAGTTACCAGCCAGCTTATCTGTATGCTACAGCTCTCCCCTACGCACTGCAATAAAGCAGTGTTCCAGGAGACACCTCAGAGCGGTGGCTGAAAGGTCTTTCTAATGTCACAGGGAGTTTTTAACGTTTGACCTGGATGCGTTCTAGGTGGCGCCTGGCTGGCTCAGTCGGTGGAGCGCGCGACTCTTAATCTCGAGGTGCTGAGTTCGAGCCCCACACTAGGCACAGAGCTTACTTAAAATAAGTAAGTAAACTTAACCCCAAGCTGCAGTGCAGCTAAGTCATTAGCGGGGACGGGAACATTCTCCTTACGCAGCGCTCACGCATACTCAAGGGGAGGAGCGCCCGCCACGTCAACGCTACCTTCCTAAACGTGTCTTGACACTGGGCGTGCGGAGTACTAAGGTCCCTAGAACCACAGCGTCTACACCCACGGCAGACCAGATAGGTGCTCGGTGACGGTGCGCGGGAACAAAGCTCCAGCGTCTAAGTCCCCACACATCCAAACCACCGACAGAAACGCTGCGGAGCCACGGCCCCCCTTAGCGGCAGCTTATTTCTAAAAAGGCTACGGGTTTGAGGAAGTGAACGTGACTCGTCACCTAACGCGCCCCTAAGAGCACCCGCCACGGCCTGTGCTCCACCACATGCCCCGTGCGGAGCGTTCCCCGCGCGCCCGCGGGGCACCCGGTCCCTCTGGTCACGGCGACCGCAGGGGGGGCGCGTCCAGCTAGGACGGACCGGAAGCCAATGTCCTCACCCGCAGACTCCGAGAGGAGGGGCCTTCCCGCACTTACCAGGGTAAGGGCCACCTCCAGCATGGGGGCGAGGGCCAGGGTGCCGTGGAAGAGGGGGATACAGTCCACGAAGAGGGTGTGGTGGGCGCCCGGGCCGCCCAGTGGCAGGTGCTCCTTGCGCGGCTTCTGCTTCTCGGCCACCAGCAGTCCGTTGACGGCGCAGTGGGGGTACTTGGCGCCGTGCAGCACCATCTTGCAGTAAGCCTGGGTGGTCAGCTTCACCCCGGGCATGCTGAGCCCGGCAGGGCCCCGGAGGCCCCGGCTGTCTGGCCCGGCCCCGAGGCCCGCGGCGGCCCACACAAGCCCGGGCCGACTGCGGGCTGGGCTCCTCACACAGCGACTCCCACCCGGGAAAAGCCGACGCGCCCGCCTCAACCTCCACTCGCGCTTCTGGCCGGGCGCCGCCGTAAAGCGGCGTCTCGGCGCCGCCGTAAAGCGTTCCGGCCCGGCTTTTTACGACGCTCGCGGCCCTTCCCTGCATCCGCTCGGGTGACCTCCGGCGCGGCCGGGTCCTCCTCGATCCCGTGGTGCTCCGCGCGCGGTCTCGCTCTCTTCCGGTCGCCGGCAGCCGGGGCACAGAGGGCGGTCGCGGCGGTCGCGGCGGGTAGCAGCGGCAGGTGAGCGGGCGGCGGGCTGCAGGTGGCCCCCGCTGCTGGGTCGGGGAGGGCCAGGGTCCCGGAGCCAGCGGGCGAGTGTGCGCACGGCTCGGCGCCCCGGCGCCAGGAGGGAGCGGTGGTTGCGCCTCGAAGTCCGGTGACATTGAGGGTGGCTGGCGGGGGCTCGGGGCTCGGGGGCCGCCGGGTCGCGCGGCCTATGTGCCGCCCCGTAGCATACAGCCCGGCTGCATCTGCGCCGCCACGGCCGCGGGCTGGGTTCGGGCTCTGACCTTGGAGCGCCCGCTGGCCGAGGGCGGGGCCCGGGGTCCGCGCCGTAGCCTAGGCCCGCAGCCCTCCAGCGACGGCTTGCGCGACCGGCCCGGGCTTAACGGGGCTGCGGGAGAGGTGCTCCGCCTCCCGGCCCCGAAGCCGCCCAGCGTCCGCCCACGCGCGGGCTAGGCCCAGGGAGAGAAGACGCGGGGTTCGAGCGAGTTCAGCCCTGACGTCATGCTTCTATTTTGTTCTGCCTCAAAGGGGGTATTTTCCGAATGCGTTCGGAGTCCCTTTCGTCGTCAACAGTCCTCTAAAAGGGTTAGTTTTAAAGCAAGGGGGAGCTACGGGAAAAGGGCCCGAAGCTGGAACGACCCAGGTGAGAGGTGGGTCATCCAGGTCATGCATTGTCCGCAGGGACTGGAAATGGACCAGGTCGTATTTGCAGCCTTTCTGCCTGATGTCCCTTCCTGTCCTACGCGCATAGTAGGTTTTTAATCAAATACTCAATTGCGTGCGGTGCATGCCGGTCCCTTTGAGCTGTTTATTATTTTTCTCCAAACAGTAGAGCCCATCATAGCAGCCCAGCGCTGTAGGGTTTCTAGCTTTTTCATCTTATTAGAAGTACTTCTTGTTTTTTTTAAGAAAACCAGTTTTCTACTAATTTCCTGTAGTGTGTATATGTTATGGTATTTAGTTTATAATGAAGGTCTGCAAAAACATGTCAACTGCTAAGAAAAGCCTCATTTTAGGTTATTTTGTGGATTCAGAGTCAGTAAGGAAAAATGGATCATTTCTGCGGGGGGGGGATAAAAAAGGAACATGCACTGGAATTCCTGATAGGTGTCTGCCCTCATTCATGGAGAAGGTATACGTTTTTATCTTTCAGAATGTTGAGTACCAGAGTGTTTAGCCTAATTGGCAAGCGAGCAATTTCCACCTCAGCGTGTCTACGAGCACATGGTAAGTGTAACTTTTCTTTTAAATGGGCTGAGCTAATTTCATTTTGCTCCCACTGTGTGTAAGCCCTTGTGCTGGGGTTTCAAACACAGCCTAAGGTGGGCTGAGATCCTGATTCTGCTGTTGTGGGACTTTAAGGGGAGGTAAAAATATTTTAACAGGGCATACTTCTGGATTACAGAATGTTTATGAATTGTATTGAATACTAGTCTGGATCTTTGTTTATGTTGCTATTCTTTCCCCCCTTTACTTTCCCTTCCCCCTTTTTTCAGGTTCAAGTTCCACCCCTTTGAAGAGATCTCCACCATACTTGACTTTAATGATCTCCTCTCCCCCCCCCCCCCCAAAAANCCCCAAAAAAAACACCTAACCAATTTTCTTCAGTACCGTTTACATTATTGGGGCAATGGAAGGAGTTGGACTTCCTAGCCTGAGCAGAATTCAGTCTCATTTTTGTCTTGGGCGAGCTACTTATGTGCAGGAATCTGTTTTCTCACCTGAAATATTTGTAAAGAGCTTAGTTCAGTGTCTGGTTTTGCATTCATCGAGCATCTTTGTACCAGACATTGGTAGGCATTGAGAATAAAAAGAATACGAAATGGAATCTTTCCACAGGATGTTTGCAGTCGGGAGAGGGACAGATACATTTCTGAAAGCAGTGTTTGAGTGAGTGACAGCCCCTGAGGAGAAACATTTAGCCTGGACCGGGGTTCAGGAATGGTTTCTGGAGGAGAGACTTCACTGTGGCAAAGGATTAGTAGGTTTAAGCTCATCATTTTTTTTTTTTTTTTACTTTTTAAAGATTTTATTTATTTATTTATCTGTCTGTCCGAGAGAGAGCGTGTGCACGAGTGGGAAAGGGGCAGAGGCAGAGGGAGAAGCAGACTTCCCGCCGCGCAAGGAGCCTGATGTGGGTCTTGATCCCAGGACACCAGGATCATGACCTGAGCCAAAGGCAGATGCTTAACTGATTGAGCCACCCAGGCGCCCCAGACCTCATAGGTTTAACTTCATATTCAGACGGCTATGGCATTCCATACAGAGGGAAAGCAAGCAAAAGGACAAAATGCAAATTTGAGTGGCAGGTTGTGTTAGTGAGGGGTCAAGTGCAAGGCTTGAGTAGTGATAATGAACTTGGAGAGCAAGGTTTATGTATCTTGGGGCTCAATAATCAGTAACTGCTTTATGTGTGAATTTTTCCTTGAAATTGTGTCCTTGAATTGCTAATACTGTTGTGTTATATTTCACTCTATTCCTTAAATTGCCCAGGATAACACTGTGGACACACATAATTTTATTTATTTTATTTCTTAAGATTTTATTTTATTTTGAGAGTGAGTTAGCGAGAGAGAGAGAGAGAAGCAGGCTCTCTGCTGATCAGAGACCCCAACACAGGGCTCAGTCCCAGGACCCTGGGATCATGACCTGAGCCGAAGGCAGACACTTAACTGGCTGAGCCACCCAGGTGCCCGACACAGATCATTTTAGTAAGAGTATCATTGAAATATTTGTCATTTAAATGAGTAAGTAATAAAGAAAAATTTGTTGTGTAACTATTACATATGGAAAGAAACACTTCTTCATTAAAAGCCTAGGAAGTCATTTATGACAGATTATATTTTGTTTCTATTTTGGCTTTGCTTATGTGTTTTCTTAGCTTTTTTCTTTGTTTAATTTAGTTTGAGGTGCAATTTATGGAAAGTAAAATGTATTCTTTCTAGGTGTAATGTTCTGTGTATTTTGATAAGCTCACCCGGTTGTGAAACAGTGGCTCCAGTCAGGACCTACAGCATCTCCCCCCCCCCCCCCCAAAGTTCCTTCATGTCCCTTTGGTCATTCTGGTTTTTTATAAGAAGCCAGCTTCTTTCTCCTTTGGTGGCATTGGCTGTAACTTATTCTTAGGTATTGTTTGGACAGAGGAAATTAAATAGTTCCTTTTTGATATTCTTCAGTGGCTTCTCGAGCCTAGTAAGGTCTGGAACTAGCCTTTCTGATGTCATCACACCGTACCTAAGCAAACGGCATACAAACCAGCCCTCCCGCATCGCTCAGCGTCCCAGCCCCCAGTGTTATGGTTCCTCTCAGGCAGCAGGCTGCTGCTTCTGCCTCAGCTCCAGAGCTGTGGGTGGGAGCTTTTTTCTCCTCGTCAGCTTCAGTGCAAACGTTATTTTAGAATATCCTTTTCTCGCCACCCGTTGCGAAGATGCTGCTTGTCCTACATCACCCTGCTTTGTCTTTGCTTGGAGCAGTGACGTGCTATGGTTTGTCTGTATCGTCTGCCTTTGCTTCTAGAGTGCAAGCTCTGTGAGGCTGACCACCTGCCTCCTTCATTGCCATGTCTTCACGCGGTAGGCAGATGGCAAACACTGCAGTTTGTTGAGCAAGTCTTACTCTTTCATTTTTTACTTTTAGTCATGCAGGTAGGTCATACCTGAATACACAAACTGGTTCCACATAAAGTAGTAACGCTGGAGCATTGCTGGCGGCCACCACGGTGTTTGGACTGAGGGGGCAGCTCCCGTTTCCTGGACTTCCTCAGCAGAGGCTCTGAAAAACCCAGCGGAGGATAGAGATGATGGGATGCTCACAGGAATGCAAAAGTCTCTTCTCTGTCTCTCTCTCTAAAAGGAATACTTGGTATGCTAGCCTTGCAGGGTATAGAGGACCAGGCCCAAAGTGCTGAAGAACCTTGGCAGCCCTGAGACCCCAGCTCGGACATTCTCGTTCCAGAAAATGAAATTTTATGCTGACGGTGCTCCAAGGTTATGAGCATTTGCATTTTTATAACTTGTTTTATTGAGAGAATTCACTCAGCCCATTGAAAGTGTGCACATCAGTGGTTTTCTGTTTAGTCCCCAAGTCGTGTCCTAACCACTAGAGTTGGGTTGAGAATGTTCAAATCACCCATTTACCTCTGTTTTTAGTAACTAACATGTGAGTTGAGTGCTAGTGTACAGCTACTCTTTTTAGTCCACTTGTGTTAATAGAACTTAAGAATTTTAAAGTTGGAAAATAATTCTAGTCATTTCCACCTTAAATTTTTTGGGGATAAGCTCGAGTATATATAGGTATGATAGTCATTTGCCTGGCAAAGATAAGCATCTAGAGAAATTTTACTTTGCTTGAGGTGAAATGATATATTTCACTACTGTTAACATGATTTGGGAGAATTTAATCATCGGTGCTAAGCTAATGAAAGTGAAGTGTTTGTAGGACTTTGTATTTCCAGACCAGTTTGGATCGCAAAATTTTCTTGCAGATGTAGAATAGAATTGAAAAAGCATTTCTTGCAAATGTTAAAATTTTCTTGCAGGTATAGGATGGAATTGAAAAAGCAGCTTTCAGCAGCTTTATTTAGGAAAACCCCTAAATAAAAATAAAGCTATTCCTTTCTTTTCTGCTCTCTGAACCATTTTCCTCTTTCCTTGACTAATCCCTAAATACATGCTTGTTTTAAGGCACTGAAATTTCTATCTCTGTGATCAGAAATCCCCATTTTTGTCCTCTCTCCACTGACAACAGCTGGGGTTTACTCTGCCAGGAGTTTGTTCAGTTGCGTGGATGTGTGAGGACACACACGGTTTACAGTCTTAGGAAAAGAGCAAGCCCTGTGTTCTGTGACTCGCCGGGTACAGGACTTCCCATGTTGAGCGCAGGGATCTGCTTTACTCCCCTGACCATTGGGTCTAGTTTCCTGCTGCATATGCGCCCACCTCCGATTTCCTTCCTCTGCTGCGCCTTTTTCCCCCTAAGCCCTTGCTCCATAATCTCTGATTCACGTGTCTGTCTGCATTGTGTCCCGCTTCTGTCGTGTGAGCAGCAGTGATCTTTGTTCACTGATCTCAGCCGTCTGCAGCCGCGGTCAGCATGTAGTAGGCGCTCAGTAAACGTGGACGTGTGAATGAGTGGCTCCGTGATACGGCTGCGGAGGCCGTTGCTTTCAGCCTCTAGTGGACATGGGTCATGTGTTTTTGTTATAATGAACAGTGCCATGTGTCTGTTTCTGACCTTTGAACACTTGTTTCTTTTATGAATTTTCTGTTGTTTTTGCTTTTCCTCCTTAGTGTGAGTCTCTTGCAAAAGGGCCTTCATTGAGTCCAGTAGGGCGTCCTGGGAGGCCTCGTGTGCCCTCCGAGTGGCACCGCTAGCTGCGGGCAGTGCCGCCTCTGGGTAGCCGCCCCAGCACGTGCGTGTTGGCCGTGATGAAGTGCTGCTGCTGCCCCTCGTTCTGCCGTCTGGCCACGCAGGACAGCCTGCTCGCTCATCCTTCTGACAGTCCCTGAGCTGCTTGAAACGTGGCTGTAGCTCGCCAGGATAACTGAGGTCTTCAGGGTGTACTTGCCTGTACTCGTTTTGCTTTGTAACTCTGACCCTATGTGAATATTCATATATTTGTCCACCGTGTTTTGTAGGAAGCGTTGTGAAGAGCGAAGACTACGCTCTCCCGAGTTATGTCGACCGGCGCGACTATCCCTTGCCCGACGTGGCCCACGTCAGGGACCTCTCTGCCAGCCAGAAGGCCTTGAAGGAGAAGGAGAAGGCTCCCTGGAGTAGCCTCTCCATGGATGAAAAAGTTGAATGTGGGTATTGAAGCAGGAGTGTGGACAAACCGTGGAGAGAGAGTTTTTTTTTTTTTTTAAGATTTTATTTATTTGAGAGAGAGACAGCCAGCGAGAGCGGGAACACAGCAGGGGGAGTGGGAGAGGAAGAAGCAGGCTCCCAGTGGAGGAGCCTGATGTGGGGCTCGATCCCCCAACGCCGGGATCACGCCCTGAGCCGAAGGCAGACACTTAACCGCTGTGCCACCCAGGCGCCCCCGTGGAGAGAAAATTTTGACTGATTTCTGGGCTGTGAGCTGGAGGGTGCTGCGCGGAGACCAGCATGCTCGGGAGGCCCGGTGTGCTGTGTCCTGCGGGGTTGTTCCAGGGCCTTGGCTCTGTGGGCTGGCTACGCCTCTGCCCTGGCCCTTTTGTCTGTGCTCAGGGGGCTCTGGTCCCCAGGGGGGAGCACAGATGTAGATGTGGAGTGGCCAGGCAGGGGTGAGTCGGGTGCGGAGCGTGTGGGTGCAGCTTCTTGGCACCTCTGCCGAGTAGGACTGGGTTTGCTGTAGCTCCTGATGGAACGCAGCACAGCAAGATGCTGGCTGTGGGAAAGGGGAGTGAAAGTGACGGGACTGTGCGGATACTATGCTGTAATCTGAAGAAGAAAGAATTCACTGTGGGGTTTTTTGCCCAAAGCAGACTCCTTGCGTTTTCTCCCCTTCATCATGCCTTGTACGCATGTGTGAGCACATGCATGCACACTTTGTCCCTTGGTTATGTTGTTGGAGAAATAGCAGAGCCCTGTGGAGGAGGGGCGCAGCCACCTCCGACAAATGCCTGTGCTCTCTCCCCAGTGTACCGCATGAAGTTCAACGAGAGCTTTGCTGAAATGAACAGGAGCACGAATGAGTGGAAGACAGTTGTGGGCACCGCCATGTTCTTCATCGGCTTCACCGCTCTCATTCTGATTTGGGAGAAGCGCTATGGTGAGTCAGGAGGGGCTGTAGGCCTGGTGTCTTGGGTCGCAACCACTAAGACCTGGATTGGGTCCAGCGCCCATGAGTGGCTTGTGGGTGCCTGCTCACAAGGCAGGCACTTCCGTCCTGGGACCCATCCTAGGACTGTTCACTAGGTTTGGGAAACCAGCTCATATTAACGGAAGTGTGAGTGACTCTGACTTACGGCAGGTCGTGCTCGGTAGTGAACGGCCTCCCCGCTTTGTACGGCGCTCTTTTGACTCACCAGACAGTTATCAAAAGGTGGCGTAGTGAAGGTTTGAGCAAGGCAAAGGGCACGGATTCTCATCGATGGGCTATTTCAGTTGTCTGGGGACTGCATCTCAAGAAGCAGAATCCTGGGTCTTCAGACCTCACAGTTTCTGCTTAGACAGTGTCAGGTCGCGCATTCTTTGCTGCCCCTCTCTGTTCTTTGTGTCCAGACAGAATGGGTTTTTCCCGTTCCAGTGATAATCCTGTACTTGTGGTCTGCTGTGGACATGGCTCATTCATGCTTACATATTTGATCTCACTCGTCTAGTCGCTTTTGGCTGTTGGTGCCCTGAGCTAGCCTATAGGCCCCGTTATCTGCATCCTACGGAGAAGGCTTTCTGCTCTCAGCTTGTATTTTATTGCTAACTTTTATCAACATAGGAATAGTATGGAGAGTTGTCGGTGCCCAGAATTCAAAGCCTGTATGTGTGTTCGGGTATTGGTACTGAGTGGCAGATGGCTTCACTAGCCTGGCGGCCGGTGTGTGGTGTTGGGGAAGACCTGACCTGAATGACCCGTGGGCTTAGAAAGGACTCGTCAGGACCGTTGTCTCATGAGATTGTTTTGGGCTTTAGTGTACGGCCCCGTCCCGCACACCTTGGAAGAGGAGTGGGTGGCCAAGCAGACCAAGAGGATGCTCGACATGAAGGTCAACCCGATCCAGGGCTTCGCGGCCAAGTGGGACTACGACAAGAACGAGTGGAAGAAGTAGAGGGGCCCCCCGCTCTCCCACCTGAGCCCCACCTTGTTCAGCCACCTCCACGCAGCGTAGCATCCTCGCTGGCAACCGTTCTGTGGCAACACCAGTGCTAATAAATGAGCAGTCTACGCGAACTCCTTTGTGGTCGGTTCTTTGACAACTAAATGAAAGTACCTGTTGTTTGAAACAAGTGTTGGACGCAAATATATTTTGGGTATAAATGAAATGGCAAGAATAAATTGTTTAAGGGGATAGCATATAAAAGCTAAAAATGTAGGGTCCTGTGATGTGAGATGTTTGGTTTTTGATGAGATTTTTAGGAGTGTAAAATCCATTACGGAAGCTGGAACAACAAACGTCCCCATGGCTACTTTTCTTCCGCCCCCTCCCCCCCCCCCCCCCCCCCCCCCCCCCCCCCCCCCGCCTGCAGGCTGAGTTCTGAGCTCCTGGACTGAGGTCTGACTGATGGGCTTGGTTCCCTGGCCACTCTCAGCCTTTTAATCTAGAAGGAACAGTGGAGCCAGTGCCAGGGAAGGAGCGTCATGCTGGCCCCAGCAGGCTCCCTGTGGGCTCGCATCCCACTGCCTGCTGCTCTCCCACCTGCTCTGCACGTTCGGTCCCCTCACTGATCTCTGGAGACCCTGTCTGGAGCAGCAAAAGAATCCTTGAACAGCCTGTGTGATGGGCTGCACAGAGGGCAGGCAGAGGGGTCTCCCAGCAGCCTTCATGTAGGGGTGTGCCGACGGTGGGAGGTGGCCTTTGAGCAGTCCAGCTGTAACTGGGAGGGGAAGTTGGCCTCTAGAGCTTGACCAGAGGCTGTCATAGGAAGTGGGCCTTTGGTAGTAAGAAGGCTGAAACTGACCAACTTAAAATTCAGAGCAGGTTAAATAAAGCCCTTGATGGTAGTGTCTTCCTGCTGCTTTTGAAGTGTCCTGGATCCCTCCTTCTCAAGGGCCCTGCCGACTTCCTGGGAGGCCCTCCCCACCTTGGGGAAGGGGGATGCTGGGATCTGCAGGGCATGGGAGTCTAGCTGTGAGGGCCAGTATGTGGGGCTGGTGTGGCCTCTGGATGGCCTCCCCTACAAAACTCAGGCTTCCTGCGAGGTGGTATCATTTTCATTTCCTTTCCAGGGTGGGCTTGTATGCAGCTGAGGTGTCTGACCTGGCCCAAGGTCACAACTGGCCATCACTTGGCTCTTCTGACCCTTAAGTGACCACTGATGGAGCACCTGTCAAGGCCATTCATGTCAAGGCCATTGTCCCTCTTCAGAACAACCCTGAGAGGAAGGGCCCCTTATCTTGGTTTAGATGATGGAGCTGAATGGGTCCAGAGGTGGGGTGTTCTGCCTGAGGGAGCACAAGAATGTTGCAGACTGTTCGAAGGTCCCATTGACCCCCAAACTCTCCTACCCTGGAATAGCTCCAAATAGTCTCCCTGAACTCGGGGACTTTCCATGGAGTAACCAGGCTTTCTCTGGCCTTCCCTTACCACGTAGGAACCTGCTCTCTTCAGCTTGCTAAGGGGATTACCACTTGTACATCAGTGTCAGGTCCCAAAATGTGACTATGGAGTCCTGTTCTCTGTGTCCTTGTTCCTTCTTTGTACTATAGTGGGAATTCAGGAGGGAGCTGGGTTCATGCTAGATTTAGTCCGCGATCCTTCTGCCAGAGGTCTCCTTGACCATGGCTTGATCATCTGCATGTTGTGGGGTTTTAACAGTGGATGTGACCCTCGGAGCCCTTACCCTTATGGGGCTTGCAGAAACACTGAGGACAAGTAAAACAATGCGCAGAATGGGAAGATTTAATAGTGTTCCTCAGGACTGATGAAGAGGGGATTGAGGTGGGGGTGGGAACAGGTTGGGGTTGGTTGGGGGAGAGCACACCGAGGACATCGTGTGAGCTGAGACTAGAAGACGGCCAAAATGAGTGAAGGTGCAGGTGGCGGGCGGAGACATTTCCAGACTTGAGGGTCTGTAGACGAAGGCCCAGGGGAGGACAGAGCTGAAAGCCCATCAGTGGGCCAAAGCGCCCTGGGGGAGAGGAAGGAATCTGGTAGAGGTCTCTGGGAAACACCTGGGAGGACAGTGGAACAGCCCACAACTTGGCTTCTTGGAGGCCAGAGGGGTCCCTGTGCCTCTAGGAGTGGGGCTCCCGATAGGCCTAGGCACTTGGTCTCCATGTGGGGCCACGTGCAGAGCCCCTGCCCTGCTGCCCCTCACCTGACGCTGGGAGAGCGCCTTGCCATTGAAAATGCACCTTGTCCCTTTTGACTTATGATTTTTGAGTCTCAGTGTTCACCTTGTTACTAGCTGGCAGCTTTTTACCCTGCATAATTTAAAACTCATTCCCTGCAAAGAGACCGCCAATAGCAAACTTGTGAAACACAAACCTGGAAGCCAGAAGGCAATGGAACAATAGTTTCCTCTAGAATGATATCATTAGCTAAACTATTGCAAAGAGCAGGGAAAAGGGTCTTTACAGGTGAAGATTACGAGCTTTTATCACTAACTGGCCTTTGTTGAGAGAAGTGTTGAAGGGCATAGTCTGAGAAGAAGGAAATTGAACTCCGAAGGAAGGAGTGAGCTGTACGGTGGAAGGGCCAAGGACCTGGAAACCGTGAGGGCAAGTCTGCCCAAACGCTGGCAGAATGGGACAGTGACCACAGTGACGACCAATTCTGGGGACAAGCGGTTGAAAGCAAGGGGAAGGGGTTCTAGGAAGATGAAGCCTATGGCGACATACTTTTTGAATTTCTGTGACTCTCCACACAAAACAGAGTAACTAGAGAGCAAAGCCAAAAGCCATACTGACAATATCTATCAAAAAATGAGGCGAGAAGGTATTTCCATCCCAATGATGGTGAGTGGAAGACAGAAGTTATGAATATCAACTGTGGCTCCGTGAGCAGTCGGCTTCCTGTCTGCTTCCTGTCTGCTCCCGTGTCCTATCTACTTACTGTGTCCTATCTGCTTCCTGTCTGTTTCCTTTGTCCTGTCTGTATCCTACTTCCTGTAACCTATCTGCTTCCTGTCTGCTCCTGTCACCTGTCTGCTTCCTGGGTCCTGTCTGTGTCCTGTCTACTTTCTGTGTCCTATCTGCTTCCTGTCTGCTCCTGTCACCTATCTGCTTCCTGTCTGCTCCTGTTAACCTGTCTGGTTCCTGTCTTCTCTGTGTCCTGTTTCCTGTCTGTTCCTGTCACCTGTTTGCTTGCTTCCTGTCTGCTTCCTGTTTGTTTCCTATTTCCTGTATTTTTCCTGTTTGTTTCCTTTGTCCTGTCTGCTTCCTGTGTCCTGTCTGCTCCCTGTGTCATGTTTCCTATCTGTTCCTGTCACCTCTTTGCTTCCTGTCTGCTTCCTGTGTCCTGTCTGTGTCCTGTCTACTTCCTATGTCCTATCTGCTTCCTGTCTGCTTCTGTCACCTGTCTGCTTCCTGTTTGTTTCCTATTTCCTGTATGCTTCCTGTTTGTTTCCTTTGTCTTGTCCGCTTCCTGTGTCCTGTCTGCTTCCTGTGTCCTATCTGCTTCCTGTCTGCTCCCGTCACCTGTCTGCTCCTGTCACCTGTCTGCTTCCTGTCTGCTCCTGTCACCTGTCTGCTTCCTGTTTGTTTCCTGTGTCCTGTCTGCTTCCTGTCTGCTCCTGTTACGTGTCTGCTTCCGTCTGCTCCCTGTGTCCTATCTGTTTCCTATCTGTTCCTTGTCACCTGTCTGCTTCCTGTGTCCTGTCTGACTCTGGTCAGCTTGCGGTTGGCTTCTTTGTACTTCTTGTGTGTCACCCAGCATGCACCTTCAAACCCAGCTGTGGTGGTTCTTTCTGTCGCAGCAGCTCAGTCTGGTTCTGAGTTGTTCCCATGCACGCCGGATCAGCCCAGCAGTTCTTCCAGAAGCCCTGATCCAGGTGAACAGTGGCACCCCGCAAGGCCTGGGATGTCGAGGGGTTTCTGTGTGCCCTCCTGTCCTCTCAGAGGCTGTCAGGTAGGGCTTTGAGGAGCCTGAGGCATCCTGGGTCCCACGGGGTGTCGCAGTGCTCTCCAAAAGGGAGTGTCACCATGGGGAGGCATGGTCTTTTTAAAAAATTTTTTTGAAAAGAGCAATCGAATAAGTTGAATGTGTACTTTTAATGTATCTTTGATGTTGGTATTTGAAGGGAAAAAGATGTTATTAGGTTATGAGGAAGTACCTAGCACTGAATTTTTTGATAGCGACTCTTAGAAACCCTTTTGAATTTCTGTGAAGTCTTCTTGGTGCTTTAAAATGCTTCAGGGGGCGCCTGGGTGGCACAGCGGTTAAGCATCTGCTTTCGGCTCAGGGCGTGATCCCGGCGTTATGGGATCGAGCCCCACATCAGGCTTCTCTGCTATGAGCCTGCTTCTTCCTCTCCCACTCCCCCTGCTTGTGTTCCCTCTCTTGATGGCTATCTCTCTGTGGAATAAATAAATAAAATCTTTAAAAATAAAATAAATGCTTCAGAAGTTGATGCCAACATTACCTTACTGTGTCTGACTTCCCTTCATAGCTTCGGGTCTCCCCTAGGTGCAATGACTTCCCAGTACTATTCCTGCAGTTTTCAGACATGTCAGATGCTGACTCACTCCACAGATGGCCTAAGCCCTGGACCCCACAGAGGCTGGTGAGGGGTTGAGGGTGCTGCCACCAACCCGGTCCTGGCCCTGGCATACCAGTCTTAGGCATCATTTCCTCATAGCAGCTGGGAGTTATTTACTCCATTTTACCAACTAAGGGATGGGGGCCCAGAGGGGTTCAGTGACTTGGCCAAGGTCACACAGCCAGTAAAGACAGTGCTGGGATTCACACCCCAGGTGGTTTGCGCCAGACTCTAGTCAATGCCCGCTGTGCTGCTGTCTTTGCTTGTGTGCTTTATACAACTCCTGGCACACAGTAGTTGCTCAGGAAATGTTCACTGAATAAACCTGTCCAAGCCTGAGGACGAGTCAACCTTAAGGATCTTTTCAAATGATTTCCTCGTGTTTCTGTAGCAGCCACCACTTCCCTGCCCCCAAACCAAACCAGAAGTCAACACTGAGATCAGCCACGCTTGGTGGTCTCCAACTGACCAATTACGTCACAGCAGCTGAGCCTTTCTTCCCAGACCTGCCCTGCAGGCAGCACCTGTCTTGGGATAGATTCCATTGGAATCCCATTCCCTCCATACACATCTAGGCAGCCACTGCTGGCTTTCATCCGGTGTGTGGGTAGGGCAGTCCTCGCCGGTGAGGGTGGAAGGCAGCACGATCGTCCTTGGGGGATTTCAGGCCTCTGTAAATCCAATGGACACCCCGGCCGGTACTCTCGAAAGTGCATGTGTTGAGGTCCGGGCCCAGTCATTGCTAGTCTGAGGCAGCTGTGAGGATGAGGGTGACCAACTTGTCTTGGTTTGCCCTGGACCTTTGCAGTTTTAGCTCAGAGTCTGTGCGTCCCTAAGGCTGTCAGTTGCATTATGTGGTAGGGCACGTGGGGTGTCCTGACAAAACCTGATCAGGAAGCACAGGAGATGTCCTTGCAGGCAATCTATGCATCCTGGAGCCCCTTGGTCCCGGGATGACTGGGAGGGTTGTCTGGCTACAGAGCCACGTTGAGAGCAACTATCTCTCCCAAGGACGCTGAACTTTATGAGGAAGTTCACGGTGTCCCTCAGCCTGGGCTGCAAGGTAGAGTCACTGGGCAACCATTTGAAGGCACTGAGGCGTGGACCTCACCCTAGGAATCTCTGTAGGGTTTCTGTCTGCCCCAGGTGACTCAAGTGCAGGTTTAAACCACTGCATTCATTCCCAGGTAGCCTGGATAACGGGTTGGACCCACAGAACTCAGCCCCAACCCAGGGTTCCTAAACCAGGATCTCTAGGGGAGCCATTGTGGGGTAAACAAGCCCACAAGTGCTCTCGAGGCACCACCTCACCCAAACGAGCCTGTTAACCAGGGGGGGAGCCCAGCTGCTGAAATGGGAGGGTGGTCTTCAATGCAAGGTCCGCACACTGATATAGGGTCTCCCCCATCAGCAGGCACACCTTCAGAGCTGGCTGTCATACCCCATGTGAACACCAGGTGGCATCCAGGCTCCGTGCTTTTCTTGGAGCCCCCGGAGGGAGGCTGGCTCTGAGTTTAAAAATGTTTTCCCGTTGTCAAACTTGTCTCCTGAAAAGTTGGAGGAGAGTTTGTGCAATCTGAATTATTGGACAGTGGCCTGACCTGTCCTACTGGGGGTGATGTTCCTTTAAAAGTCTTGTGTCTGGGGCGCCTGGGTGGCACAGCGGTTAAGCGTTTGCCGTCGGCTCATGGCGTGATCCCGGCGTTATGGGATCGAGCCCCACGTCAGGCTCCTCCGCTATGAGCCTGCTTCTTCCTCTCCCACTCCCCCTGCTTGTGTTCCCTCTCTCGCTGGCTGTCTCTATCTCTGTCAAATAAATAAATAAAATCTTAAAAAAAAAAAAGTCTTGTGTCTGGTGAACATTCACAGGCATTTTTTAGTTTGCTCCACCACCCTGCTGTATTTGTTTGAAAATGGAAATAATTATTTCCACAAATTGCGAGTGAAATTGACCCCCTAGGGAAATGCACTGGCTTTCTCAGGCTTCTCAGTACCGCTCACCTCAGGGGTGCAGCCCCCCTGTGTGGCTTGAGGAGCTCAGATCTACGTGCGGCCCCGGGCAGGGGAGGAAACGAGATTGACGTGCTCCCCCTTTGCTCTTTTCCTCATCGATGCCAAACTTCTGCGAGGGGGAGGATGGGACCCTTGTTCTCTGGGCTCACGTGAGAAGCATTTTCATCTGCTCAGTAAATCCCAGTTTACTTCTGAACGTGTGTCATCATCAAATTATCCACGAACCGCTTTCTATTTCCACGTTCTAAGGGTGTCTGTTATGTAACAGAGCTGAAAAACATCATGTAAAAAACTCACTTTAGAAATGGGGAAACAGAAACTCAGGGAGCCAGGTGGTTTGAAGTGGGGGAGCCAGGCTCTGAGTCGAGTTCTGGTTGGCCCGGTGGCCTGCGTGAGTGCCCTGCCTCTTCCTGCCTCTTGTCACCCTCTGAATGGGGTGTAGCAGGAGGATGGTGGCCCCTGGGCAGCCGGGAGGGTTCCAGAGCCAATCTGCAGACTCTGGCCACACATCACAGCTCCCTAAATGCCAGCTGACGGCATCCTCAGGGGCCCCTGGAATGGACAGTGCTGCTTCATGACCCAGTGTCTATCGAGGATAACGATGTGGCCCATGTGCTGGGAACACTGGGGTTTTACGGGGAAAATGAAGTTTCCAGAGACCTTTTCAGGACCTTCTCATTTTGACATCTTTCGGCTCTCAGCATAAAGTCGCTGAGTCCAGGCTCAACCTCCTTGCCCTCCTGAGCACAGAGCAGTGCACAAGCTGCCGTCAGGGCCTTGCCCTTCTGGCCGTCCCCCCGGCCCCAGCACCACCAGGAGGAGAAAGAGGCATTTTCTCCAGAGTGTTTAACTGCTTGGGTTCATGCTTCTTGCCCTATGCTCTGGACCTCCGGGTGTATGTGGGGTGGCCTGAGGGGGCTGGAGTGTGTGTGGTTAGTATCTCAAAAGCCACAGGAATAAACAGGGTATGTTTTCTTGGGGCATGATTTTCACTCAAAGTTTTGGAAATAAGTTCTTGTTTATAAGTAAAACAAACATGGATATACCATAGAATGGAATGAAAAGCTTAAGTCAATTTCAAAGATAAAACACATGACTTCAAAGAGATTTGCATGGTGGCCAGTTTGAACTGCCCTTGGATGGGTTTTTCTCCTCTGCTTAAAGCAACTTGAAGAATAAGTCCATGAACAACATGCATTTCTTCAGTCCATGCTATATGCCAGACACTGTGCTAGACACTGAAGGAGCCAGGAAATGGGAGACAGTGCTCTTGCTTGTGAGGATCTCATGTCTACAGAGGATCTTAGCTTCACCCTCACCAGCACCACCATCACCACCACCATCATCACCATCACCTTCATCATCACCACCATCATCACTACCATCATCACCACCATCATCATCACCATCACCACCATCATAATCATCATCACTCATCATTACCACCATCACCATCACACCATCATTACCACCACCATCACCATCATCACCACCATCATCACCACCATCATCACTACCATCATCACCACCATCATCATCATCATCACCATCACCACCATCATAATCATCATCACTCATCATTACCACCATCACCATCACACCATCATCACCACCACCATCACCATCATCACCACCATCATCACCACCATCACCACCACCATCATCACCATCCTCATTACCACCATCACCATCTTCATCACTGTCACCATCACACCGTCATCACCACCACCATCACCGCCACCACCATTATTACCGCCACCATCACTACCACCATCATCACCACCACCATTATTACCACCATCACCACCGCCATCATCATCACCATCGCCACCACCACCACCACCATCACCACCATCATCACCATCCTCATTACCACCATCACCATCTTCATCACTGTCACCATCACACCGTCATCACCACCACCATCACCGCCACCACCATTATTACCGCCACCATCAC
>NC_048229.1:78523013-78583442 GCF_002007445.2 Ailuropoda melanoleuca
CCACCACCATCACCACCACCACCATCACCACCATCATCACCATCCTCATTACCACCATCACCATCTTCATCACTGTCACCATCACACCGTCATCACCACCACCATCACCGCCACCACCATTATTACCGCCACCATCACTACCACCATCATCACCACCACCATTATTACCACCATCACCACCGCCATCATCATCACCATCGCCACCACCACCACCACCATCACCACCATCATCACCATCCTCATTACCACCATCACCATCTTCATCACTGTCACCATCACACCGTCATCACCACCACCATCACCGCCACCACCATTATTACCGCCACCATCACCACCACCATCATCACCATCCTCATTACCACCATCACCATCTTCATCACTGTCACCATCACACCGTCATCACCACCACCATCACCACCACCACCATTATTACCGCCACCATCACTACCACCATCATCACCACCACCATTATTACCACCATCACCACCGCCACCACCATCACCACCACCATCACCACCACCACCATCACCACCATCATCACCATCCTCATTACCACCATCACCATCTTCATCACTGTCACCATCACACCGTCATCACCACCACCATTATCATCACCACCGCCACCATCATCATTCTCACCACCATCATCACCATCACCTTCATCACCACCACCATTATCACCACCACCATCACTACCACCATCATCACCATCACCTTCATCATCACCACCATCATCACTACCATCATCACCACCATCATCACCATCACCACCATCATAATCATCATCACTCATCACCACCACCATCACTACCGCCATCATCACCATCACCACCATCACCGCCACCATCATCATTCTCATCACCGTCATCACCTTCTTCTGCATCTTCATAAACTCCAAAATCTGTCTGTTTTGTTTCGCTTCGTAAGCCGTTTCTTTTTTCTTTTTTTTTTTTTTTAAAGATTTTATTTATTTATCTGACAGAGATAGAGACAGCCAGCGAGAGAGGGAACACAAGCAGGGGGAGTGGGAGAGGAAGAAGCAGGCTCATAGCGGAAGAGCCTGATGTGGGGCTCGATCCCATAACGCCGGGATCACACCCTGAGCCGAAGGCAGACGCTTAACGACTGCGCCACCCAGGCGCCCCTGTAACCCCAGTTTCTAAGATATAACCTGACACATTAAGTATTCAGTAAGTGTTTGGACATGGTATCATCAAGCTGACTTCTATGTTGTGTATTATCTCAGTTACTGCTCACCGCAGTCCTATGAGGTAGGAAGTACGTTTATCTGTTCCCAGTGGGGACACTGAGAGAGGTTGAACAACTTCCAGAGGCTGTATGCCAAGTAGATTGTGGAGTCAGGATCTAAACCTGGATCTGTCTGACTGCAGTGCTTGGGTGTTCTACCTTGAACCATGTGGACTGAAGATCCTGGCACAGCCATCAGATTGGACCTGAGCTGAGAGGGCATGAGCCTGTGAGGCTGGCTTGGTTGGGGGTGGTTTTGAGTTAGCTTCTCCATTGGATACTGAGACAATCCAGTGCCCAGATACCAGAGAGCACCAGCTGGAGTGACCACATGTGTCCAGAAGGTGTGACAGCAGGGGATTTAGGCAGCAATTTCATGTCTGGGATTCTCGGCCAGTAGCTATGTTGGCTCCTGGTGCCACCCAGGTGTTTCTGCACACAGTGTAGCTGTGCTGGGCTGGAGGGGGTCTTGTGGGGTTTTCCCTTTGATCAGGAGTTTGCTGGGATCACCTGTAAAGCAGAGTCACGAGGCTGCCTTGGAGGACTTTCCCAGCCATTAGGGTCACCACTTCCTCAAACCTTCCCAAGGCCCCATCGGAAAACACCAGGTTGGGATCCTCATGTGTCTGGGAGAGCCACTGTTCTGGGGCCACAGGGAGATGGGCTGGGAGGACTGAGGACTGTGTCGGGTGCCTGGATGCACTGTTGGGTCATAGCCTGATGTCGGGGTCAGACAGAATATGAATGTCCTGTGGCTATTGAAAAAAGGTAGTCCAGACTGGGGGCTTAAAACAACAGGAATTTACTATTTCCCTGTTCCAGGGGGGAGAAGTCCAGAATCAAGGTGTGGGCAGGCCCGTGGTTCCTCCAGAGATGTAGGGGAGGAAGGACTCTTTCTGCCTCTTGCTGCTCCTGGTGGCTCCTGGCATTCTTGGGTTTGTGGCTGTGGCGCTTCGGTCTCTCACCCCATCGTCATGTGACCTGTGTCTGTCCAATTTCCTTCTCCTTTCCCTTGTAAGGACCCCTGGCATTGGGTTTATGGCCCACCCCAGTCCAGTGTGACATCTGCAAGGACCTTATTTCCAAAGGATGTCACACTCACGGGTCCTGGGGTTAGGACTCCAACAGCTTCAACACACCTTCCTGGGGGACACAATTCAACCCCACAGTGGGCTCTCCCTGCAGATGGCACCAGCTGGCCGCTCTCGCCCACAACTGGTCACAATAAATTACCAGAGAGCTTGAGCTCGTCTAAGGAGCTAGTCTGTTTCCGAGTGCAGGGAACGGGTGGTTATTGCCTCTGCCCTGTGCTACGACCCCTTCCTCATAGCACCACTTGGATTTATGCGGGTGACTCATCACCCCTTGGGCTTGGGCTGGGTGTGGGGCCTGGCCTGAGCCCACCCAAGCATCCCAGTCCTCTGCCAGAGGGATTGTCCATGGACGGGCATGTGACCCGCCTTGGTGCCCTGGATTCTAGGACTTCTGCTGGAGAGACTGGGGGAAAGTGCTTCCTTCTGCTGCACGTGAAGCAGCAACGGAGTGAACCTGGACCCGCTGGGGAACCCGGGTGGGGAGAGCCCACCTGACAACAATGCCCACAGAGGAACATGAGCCCAAGATGGAGAGAGATTGGGCTTTCGGGCGTGATTTGAGCCCTGGATTCAGCCTCACCTGAGCCCAGCTGCTCCTGGACCTTTTGGTTGCATGAGCCAATAAATTCCTTTTTTTCCCTTTATTTGCTCCAGGCTGTTTAAGTTGGGTGTGTGTTTTTTGTTTGTTTGTTTGGTATTTTTTGTCATTTGTAACAGAAAGAACCCAACTGAAACCCACAGGTTCAAAGGCTTGGAGTCAGCACCCTCTTTGGGAATCCAACAAAAGCTAAGCCTCCTTTCCCCAGAAGCCTGGATGAGCACACAGAATTGGGCCTGAAATCACTCTGATAGGCTCCGTGGGTCTCTTTTATGGACCGAAATACCAGCAATCTCAAGCTGAAACTATCTGCAAAAAATGCTAAAAAGTTCTTGGATGCCACACTGGAGTCGTTCCTGGTTCTGAGATCAGAGGAGACAGAACCCCACCCCCCCCATACAGGGGTCTGTCTGCCTCCCAGACTGATGGGAACCGTGGCAGTGTGGGGAATCTGCACATTCCACTCCTGCTCTACTCTGCTCCTCCCCTTTCCCACCCTCAGCCACCTTGAGGTTCCCTGCCTGCCTCCCTGGGGCGGGGAGATAGGTGTGACCTCACGGTGTGTGTGTGTGGGGGGCGTTGTCCACACTGGGAGAGGTGGGCACGGCGTCTGGGTGCAGGGTCCCACACAGCTTCTGAGGATGTGCATGGCAGCACTGTTTACAAAAGAGAAAGAGACAGGAAACAAGCTGTGTTTATCAAGAGGGGAATGGAGAAATGAATGTGGCACATGCCACACTTGGTATAGAAGCCGCACGTCCAGCAGGGAAGATCTCGGAGCCCCACGGCGCAGGGACGGGGAGCTAGGTGTGAGGTCCTTCTCCCCGGGGCAGTTGTTAAGGCGGTCACGCCAACCTCATGGAGCCTCCACCTGCGGGGAAGGACACGACGCGGGCGTGTGGGAGTGTGCAGCTGCAGGACAGGGGCTTCCCCAGGAAGGTGCGGAGGGGTCTGCAGGACAAAGGGCTGCACTCTCTCTGTGGGTGAAGTTCTTTCTAGAGTCTGAAGCAGACACAGGAAAACTCCACTCCAGGGTCTGCTCTGTGTGTCACCATGAATTCTCCGTGAAGCCTGGGCTCAGAGGTCCCAGCAGACCTCAGGCTTCACTTGCACACTTGTATGCACACAATGTGCACACATGTTTAAGCACACACACACACACATTGTAATGCACGTGGACACAGGAATGTGAGCACACATGAACAACACACGATGCTATGTGCATACACACGTACACACACGCACGGGCACACAGTGCATACACATGCATGCAAACACAATGCATGTGGACATGGAATGGGAATGTGAACGCACATGAACAGCACCCACATGCTATGTGCACACACACGCACGTGCACACACAACATGTACATGCACAGGGACACAGGAATATGTACATACACGAACAGTGCACACATGCACACACACACGTACGTGCACGCACATGCATGCACACCGAATACCAGCAGCTTTATGTAAGTCTCCAAACCCCTTCGCCATGGATCCATCTCAGGATCTCCTGGTTATATCGCTTTCCTCGCCTTAGTCAGTGTGGGTGGGTTTCTGTCACTTGTGGCTGAAGACCCCGGCTTTAATATCCTTTGTGGTATCGACTTAGGGACCTCGTACCTCCCAGCTGCGGCTCTGGCCTACCCTCCCCATGTGGTGGATAAAAAGCTCAGGTTTCGCGAGGTGGGCTGTGTAGGCCGAGACAACAGCCCGCGACCCGTGAGAGTGTGGCTGTGCTCGTGGAAATGGAGCGTTGGTCACTGGCCACGAAACCCTCCATGGGATTTTTGAAATAATAACATAACTAGGGACTGCAGCAGTTGAATGCCGAGCTATTTCTGTTGTGAGTGATTTATATATTTTTGTCCATCTGCAGAGAACAGATCTTTCAGATGTTAACCCAGTCAAGATCCCTGTGGGTCTCAGAATCAGATGCTTCAGATGTCTGAGCAGCCTGAAATAGGTTTTCCTTGGGCTTGAAGACACATCGGATTCCCCCACTCCGTATCGCTGTAGAAGCTCGGTCAGTGGTCCCCCTTTGGGGGGTCGCCGTGTGTGTGGGAGGAGCAGCCTGGGAGGCTTGTCCGCAGGGCTCAGCTCAGCCCGAGGGACTGTGGTGTGGCCTTCCGCACAGCTGCGACCCCGTGGTCAGGAAGGGGCTTGCTTTGTTTTCGTTTTGTCTTCAGGGCACTTGAATCCTGAGGCTGTGTCTTGGGGTAAATAGTGGGGCCCAGGGTCTCTGATGCAAAAAGCAGCCGCTACTTGGCCAATATTCTTCCGAGTACGGACTCAGTGTTGCAGAAGAAGTCAATGCGGTTGGTGTTTTCTTTGTTTTGTTTAAAATTACAAAATACTTCAATCTACAAAACCGTATAAAGGACAATACAGCGAACCCAGTGGACCCGTCCTCTGGTGTAAGAAATAAAACATTACCTAGAACCCCTTCCTAGTCACCCACTCCATCCCCCAGAAGGCACCCTCTCTTCATGCAGGTGTTTTTCCCTGTGGGCATTATTCCCTTGCAATTTCCTTCCAGAAGGGGTGAACTCAGGAACGATTCTTCACTTTTCCAAAGGATCCTTGAGCCCCCTGCACCTGTAGCCTTCCTTCCTTGTGGCCTTGGAGGCGCTTGGGCCCTGGGGGCCGTGCAGGGTGGACCCTCGTGGGTGAGTGGTCCTGTTTCTGGTCGATCTCCTGCCGGCCTGACCCAGGTCAGCTGTGTCACCTCCCTAGCCAGCCGCATCTTCCTCATCTAGACACCCAGGGTCACAGCTGGCCCACTCCAAGGGAGGACTGCACAGGCTAGCTCCCTTCTCTGAGCAGCAGTAAATACTAGGGGTTGTTATTATCATGCAACCTCCAGACACATTCGGGCACCCTTTCTCAGGGAGCCAGAGGAGGGGAGTTACTTCCACCTTGTTCTTGCGGCGTACGGTGCTTGTCCCACCCCCTTGGCTGGACCATCATAGCCTCTTTGCAAACAGACAGGCCCGGACTCCTTCCCCAAAATAAAAAAGCAAAAGAAAGGGGTTTCTTCACAAGCTGTTTAGCAACCCAGGGAGGGAAAAAACAATCAGAGACGTGGAAACAGCTCTGGGGGGGTCCAGCGTGCAGGGTGCCGGCGCTTCCCCGCGGCGAGCCCACAGAGCCGCCTGGACCCCACGCTGCAGGAGCTGCACCCGCTGGGGAAAAGGGGAACAGGAAAAGCATGGCGGGTTGAGCAACTCAGAGCCCAGATTGGGGCCGAGCAACCACAGCCCGTGGACGCCGCCACTGCCTGGCGTTTGCACAGGAAGCGCCCCCACGCCGGGGCAGGTGGGCCCCTCTGTGCACGGTGGGCACCTTGGGGTCCCACATGCTGCAAGGGCCCAGCTTCCAGGGCCAGGGGCTGTGGCTCATGCTCTAAGCCAGAGGATTAGATAGACGGGGCCCCCG
Source organism: Ailuropoda melanoleuca (assembly GCF_002007445.2). Lineage (NCBI taxonomy): Eukaryota > Metazoa > Chordata > Mammalia > Carnivora > Ursidae > Ailuropoda > Ailuropoda melanoleuca. The sequence goes on from NC_048229.1 coordinate 78,529,398, forward strand.
GGTGCCCTCAGCCCGCAGCTCAGCCTGCCTCTCCCAAGAAGCCCCCAGACTCTCCTGAAGTTTATCACCTCATCACCACACCCTCCTTATATCCTGCTTTTTCACATCCTCTCCCCTGTGACTGCCTTGGGGTATATGCAGACCCATTCTAACACTGTGCAGGTAACTCCATCCGAGAGAGTTGAGAAAAGGAAGAATTGACCCATTATCCTGCCACCCGAACACCATAGCTAATGTAATTTCTGTCTCTTTCCTTCCAGATTTTTTCCCCTAATGCATATTTCTGCATATGGTTTAAATACTGTACAGGCATCCGTAATCTCACGACCATTTGTCCATGTGGTTTTACATATCCTCATCACCCCTGGGGACTTGGACTGTTGTTTTATTAGTAAGTTTTTTTTTAATTTTTTAAAAAGATTTTATTTATTTATTTGACAGAGAGATAGCGAGCACAAGCAGGGGGAGCGGGAGAGGGAGAAGCGGGTTCCCCTCTGAGCAGGGAACCCGATGTGGGACTCAATCCCAGGACCCTGAGATCATGACCCGAGCTGAAGGCAGACGCTTAACCAACTGAGTCACTCAGGTGCCCCTATTAGTAAGTTTTTTAAAAAGTGTTTTAGTATGGAAAAGTTTCAAACACACACAAAAGTGGAGTGAGTCCTACGAGAAATCTCCGTGCCCATCATCCAGTTTCTATGATTATCAGCGTGTAGTGTAACCGCCCTGGTATTTTTCTTACTGTGGTAGGATATATAAAAGATAAAAGTTACATTTTAACCAGTTATTTATTTTATTTATTTATTTATTTTTATTTTTTATTTATTCGACAGAGATAGAGACAGCCAGCGAGAGAGGGAACACAAGCAGGGGGAGTGGGAGAGGAAGAAGCAGGCTCACAGCAGAGGAGCCTGACGTGGGGCTCGATCCCATAACGCTGGGATCACGCCCTGAGCCGAAGGCAGACGCTTAACCGCTGTGCCACCCAGGCGCCCCTACATTTTAACCAGTTTTAAGTGTACAGTTGTGTGGCATTAAGTATGTCTACAGTGTCGTGCAAACATCACTCCAGAACTTTCCCATCTCCCCAAACAGAAACTCTGTCCCATTAATGAGGAGCTCCCCATATCTCCCTCCCCTAGCCCCTGGGAGCCCCTATGCTACTCTCTGCCTTGCTGAATTTGACTACCTAGTGCCTCATATAAGTGGAATAAGAATGATAGTTGACCTTTTGGGACTGGCTTCTTTCACTCAGCGTGATGTTTTCAAGATTCATGCATCAGTCACGAGTTCTTTGTCACGGCTGAACAATATTCCATTATATGTGTACGCCACGTTTTAACCATTTATCCATTATGTCTAAATGCTTAGAGGTGCAAACTTTAAGAAAAAAAATCACAGGGGCGCCTGGGTGGCACAGCGGTTAAGCGTCTGCCTTCGGCTCAGGGCGTGATCCCGGCGTTTATGGGATCGAGCCCCACGTCAGGCTCCTCTGCTGTGAGCCTGCTTCTTCCTCTCCCACTCCCCCTGCTTGTGTTCCCTCTCTCACTGGCTGTCTCTATCTCTGTCAAATAAATAAATAAAATCTTTAAAATAAAAAAAAAAAGAAAAAGAAAAAAAATCACAGCAATGCAATTATCCCATCCAGACAAGTTAACAACAATTCCTTTGTATCACCTGATATCCAGGCAGCACTCAGATGTCTGATTCTCTCGCGAACGTCTTTCTAAAGTTGTTGTGCTTGAATTAGGATCTAAAACGTTTGATGTGCTCCTTAAGGCTGCCTTGTCCTCTTTCTCTCTCATCGTTTATTTGTCAAAGAGACTGGGTTGTCGTCCCGTGGAGTGTCTTACGGGCTAGAGTTGGATGGCGTGTCTCCTGTGTCCTTCTGATGTGCCCTTCTGTGCCCCAGAGCTGGACCTGACTTGGGCTGGCAGGTGCTTCCGAGGGGACCGTGTCCCTCCCGCCGCGTGTAGCAGCAGGCGCTCCCGTCCACCCCATCAAGTCGAGGCTTCTTCGGCTTTCTTTTTTTCTCCTACATGTTTATTGTTACTGTTTATTTCAAAACCATTCCGTACCACAGAAACGTACTTCAAAGAATGTTTCGAAGAACTCATGTGTACCCTTTGTCCAGGGACCCCATGCACATTTCCCACTAGGTGGGACCCCTGTTCCAGTCACGTGTCCCGTGCGGTGAGCCCAGTTCAGGGCCACTCATTGACCAGTCTTCAACGTGGGGCTCCTTGGGCTTTTCCTTGGCATTTGCAGCCTCGACACGTGTGGTATTATAGACCAGTCTTGTCAAATGCCTCTCAATTCGGATTTGTCTGATGTTTCCTCACGAGGGAATGAGAGCTATGCATTCTGGCTGGAAAATCACAGGTTTCTTCTCAGGGCACCCCACTGGGGAGGGGATGCAGGGTGATTTGTCCAGGCCGGAGGCATTAGCGTTGCTCTCTTGATTACGATGCTGTCTGCTAGGTCTCCGCATTACGAAGTCACTTCCCCATCTTTGTACTTGGTAAGTCTTTTGGGGGGAGATACTTTGAGACCATGTAAAATCCAGCTCCCCGCCCCCCTTTCACGAATCTTAGTACCCTTGAGTTTTTATTGTTTTAATTAATCATTGCTGTTAGGATTGCCAAATGGTGGGGCGCCTGGGTGGCACGCTTAACCGCTTAACCGCTGTCTGCCTTCGGCTCAGGGCGTGATCCCGGCGTTATGGGATCGAGCCCCACGTCAGGCTCCTCTGCTATGAGCCTGCTTCTTCCTCTCCCACTCCCCCTGCTTGTGTTCCCTCTCTCACTGGCTGTCTCTATCTCTGTCAAATAAATAAATAAAATCTTTAAAAAAAAAAAAGGATTGCCAAATGGTGATTTTTTAATTCCATTGTTCTGTAGTTGTTGGCGTTCTCCTATAAGGAAGAGCTTCCTTTTCTCTTACACTCATTCATTTATTCCAGTCACATCTGTGGGTTCCTTTCCTCCCTCCCTCCCTCCTTCCTTCCTTCCTTCCTTCCTTCCTTCCTTCCTTCCTTCCTTCTTATTTCTTTCAGAGAGAAAGATAGAACAAGAGAGAAAGAGCATGAGCAGGGCAGGGGGTGGGGGAAGGGGGAGGGGCAGAGGGAGAAGCAGACTCCTCACTGAGCAGGGAGCCCAATGCGGGGCTCGATCCTAGGACTCCAAGATCATGACCTGAGCTGAAGGCAGATACTTAACGTACTGAGCCATCTGGCCCCCGTGGGTTCCTATTCTATTCAAAGCCACACTCTGTTCTATCACTGTTTGTTTTCATCCTCAACTACACATGTGTTTCTGTAAACTGCTCTTGTCACTCAACATTCTGTGATGGAGCTTGTCCCACGCACAGCAGGACCTTGGGCACCTCGCTCCTTCAAAGTATGGCCTTGTTCTCTGTGACAATTCTATTGACAGTCCCTTCATCTGCCTCCAATTCCCCCAAGAGACACATTCGAACTTCCTGAAGGACCCTTTGCTGGTAGCTTCCCTGGGGTAGGGAGTAATTTCTCCCCCATACACACCCACGCAGAGTGAGAGAGTTAAGTGGCCCTCGCAGATCAGGGGCCTCTAGACCACGAGGAACAGCGCGGGGTAGGGCTCATCTCTTTCGAAGGCCACGTTTAGTGATGCACGTGGGTAGCTTGGGCCACGGTGGGAACATCTACCGTACGAGGGTGGGCCAGCGCTAGGAAATCAGGGCTTTCCACCCTCCCGGCCTGCTAGTTGCTAAATTCTGCCAGCACACCCCTGCAGGAAGGAGCCACAGCAGGTACCGGGCTGGGTTCTGCTCATCAGTCCAATGAGAGATTGCTTTGGACGAGCTCCCGGACCCTTCTGGCTTCTGAACCAATGCCTGTACTGCACAGCCAAAGGGGGCTCAGGGGAAGGGCCCAGAAGCCCAGAGAGGCCACCTGGTTTCCCTCCAGAACTGGCTTCCCTCCTCTCTGCTCCACATCAGCACCTCCCTGTGTGCAGGTGCTAAGGGCTGCTTGAGTCTGCAGAGAAGACTGACAGGCCCGCAGAGGTGGGGACTCGGCTGCCATAGCTTTCCCTGGCTGAGCCCTTACTGGAACGTCAGTACCTGTAAGGGATGCCCCACCTTCCAGAAATCTGGGCCAAGTCTGGCAAGCAGTTTCCACAGCCAGAATCCCAAGCCCCAACCCGACACCCAACGGGCAGCACCTGCCCCTGCAGAGAAGGATCTGGAACGTGGACCCTAGGGTGGGGGGGATGGAGAGCAGGTGGTCCTCTCCAGAAGGCTTTTGGGGTGGCATTTGTCCCCTTGTCCCAGTAATCTGGCTCCACAGGGGTTTGCTGGTCTCAAAGATGCAGAACAAGTACAGACCGCAACTTGCTAGACTGGAACAGGAGACACGCACTTCTCGGCACTGAGTGGTCGGGGAGTCATGGGACGGGCATGTGCTTGTCAAAGTACCTGCAGTCTCCCCCTCTAGAGAGGTCTGCATGGGAAGCTGAGCTGTAAACAGTGTCTTGGTAGGCTCAGGGCCAGACAGCCGCTGCTGAGACATCTTGGCCTCCCCTCCTGCGATAAACGGATGGGCGTCTATCACGGTGGGCCCGCAGGAGCACCGTGGGTGGAGCTGACCCCCACTGCCCTGGGCTCCTCCTGAAGAGAGTGGCCTCTGGGGCTCTCCCTCCTCCCAGCTCCACAGTGGGCTGAGTCCCTCCCTGCACTGTGGAGGCCGGTCTTTCTTCACTCTGCCAGCACCCTCAGTGCGGCCCTCTGAGCTAGGTGGGTGTGGAAATCACATCTGACCTTTAGCCTGTGTGTTTCTATGCCAGTCCAGTCGGCCAGATGGCCGTGCCAGTCCCCAGCAAGACTGCCCAGGTTCCAGTCCTGGCCCTGCCACCTGCCAGCTGTGGACGTGGGTGGGGCCACGGACTGCTGCCCACCTCTGCTCAGCTTCGGGGTACAGAGGCTTGGAGGGCTGTGTGAGAAGACAGCTGGGGGAACCAATCGTGTCGCTTTACCGAAAACTTCTGTCGTCAGAGTGCTTTACCACATGGAGCTGAAATCTGCCCCAGACCGTCCAGCCAGGGCCCACAGCCAGCCGAGTTCCTAGCTCCTTTCCCGTACAACAGCCTTGGCAAGTCTTAGGTCCACCTGTCTCCCCCACGGAGAATACTTCTTGTTCTCCTTGCCTCGTACAGCTCCTCATTCTCATTAGCTTGGACCCAGCCGCACCCTCGTGGGTCCACCTCCTGGCAAGGGTGGAGTTTATCATCAGGCAAAAATCAGGAGCACCACCCATCCCAATCCCCAGAGGTACCCACAGTTAAAATCTGGCATGCATCCTTCAAAGGTTGCTGTTGAAAGAGGCTGGGAGGCTGGGAGGCTCGCGCGGCACGAGCGGCTCACGAAACAGGCTCCTGACTTTCGGGACCAGGTCAGTTTGTAGCCGCCTCCGACTGAGCCAGTGACAACGTTGAAAGTGGTTCTGTCTTTGACTTTGGAGTCCAAACTACTCGGAAAAGCAGAAGAGAGTGTTGTTTTGAGAATTTGTCGTGAAGAAAAATTTTGAATAAAGGAATTTTTAAGAATTCCATCTTTTGGAGGAAGGAAAATGGGAAGAAAGCCGTTGACGTTAGGTGTTGCGAACGCCCGAAGGAGCATGCGTGTCCGGGGCGTGTCCTCGAGCTGGCGGATCCGGCTCGTCTCCGGCATCTGTGGAGGCTCCCAGTCCTGGGGCGGAAGCGCTCTGGCCTCCGAGCAGGCCCTTCAGACTGGATGTGGAAACGGCCGTCGGCAGTGACGCAGCTTGGGAGTGTGACTCCCAGCGCTCAAGAACCCGGGACACCTTCAGTTCCAATCCCTGCCCTCCTCGGCGGTGGGACCTTGGCCCCCAGCTCCTTGGCTTGGTCTCGTAGAGAGAGCCACAGGGGCGACCCGGCCCGGTGACAGCGAATGAATCAGGCTGGACGCCGGTGTCCAGGGTTCTCTCTCGGAGGGCTGGCGGTGGGCCGTCAGGGGCCACTGAGCCACTTCACATATGGCTTCCAGGAATTGGAATGACTCCCCAGAGAACAGAGGTTGAAATCAACTAACTGGGGTCACATGGAGGAGGCAGCTCAGAAGATAGTGGAGCTCAAGCATCGCCCACAAGCTCTGTGCTTGACCAGGAGGACCCGTTCCCACCCCACCCTTTCAAGTAAGAAATGTCACAGCTGGGGGGCTCTGGAAATGCGACTGTTAGAAAGCAGTTGGCGAGGTGTTGAGTGTACCACCGAGAACTGAGTGGGAGAGGGTTCGTGCATTACTGAGGGGCAGGTGTTGACGAGAGGGGAAAATGTTAGTCAACGGACATCTCAGGTGAGGGGGTCCCACAAAGTGCAGGGCAGGCGAGGCTGGGCCCGTGCATGGGGTGGCACAGGTGGGAGTGGAATGGGGGTCTCCTGCGGTGGGGCCCCTGCGTCTGTGCTCGGGGTGTTTGTGTGAGCCTTGGAGGGCATGGGGAGGAGGAGATCACTGGACCTGATCCTGTGTGTAGTTTCCAGTTGGGCTCTGGATGTGGTGTTGACCTTGTCCCCAGGCAGAGTCCCTGAGAACCGGGCTCCCCCACTCCAGCTGGGTCGGCCCGCTGTTTTTCAGTTCCCCATTGGCCCTGCGTTCCCAGGGTTGCTGCTGCCCACCCCAGCTGGAAGCTTGGCCACAGGGCCTGCGGTCCCTCTCCTGCGGCCGGCTCGGCAGCTGGGAGTTGGGCTCTGCGTGCCAGCGCCCGTCCCCACCCGGCTGGGGACATGGATGCGGGCCAGTCTGGCCTGTGAGAGTGGGCTCTCCAGGCTGTGTGGTGCGGGGCAAGGCAGGGGTCCCAGGGCTGCCCAGCCTGAGCTGAGTGCTGCCACGGCCACCCCTCAGCCCCCTCTGAGCCTCTGTGGTAACGTCGGCGATGAGGTCGTAGGGAGGCTCAAATGGGACAAAATGTATAAACTCCTGGGGCGCCTGGGTGGCACAGCGGTTAAGCGCCTGCCTTCGGCTCAGGGCGTGATCCCGGCGTTATGGGATCGAGCCCCACATCAGGCTCCTCTGCTATGAGCCTGCCTCTTCCTCTCCCACTCCCCCTGCTTGTGTTCCCTCTCTCGCTGGCTGTCTCTATCTCTGTCGAATAAATAAATAAAATCTTAAAAAAAAAATAAAAAAAAATTAAAAAAAATGTATAAACTCCTCGCACCAGGTGGTGCCCAGATATTGACTCGCTTCCACCTTCTGTTTGAATGAGCTCCATGAACCTTCTCCCCTTCCCTATTCTGCCTCCTTCCTTCCCCACTGCACCCCCCAGCTCCTGCATGAGGGACACTGGGCTGGGCCCCCAGGCTCTGCCACCACATGGCCAGGGCCCCCCATGGAGGGGTTCCTGGGAATGCATTTCCAGCTTTCCACACGGGCGCTCCCAGGCCCCTGCCTGGGACCCCATCTGGTTTAGAGGGAATGCTCAGGGGTTTCTGAATGAAAGGATCCGATGTGGAGCCCCCACCAGAGCGGTGGCCACGTAGGGCAAAGGCAAGGTGACTTTCAGAGGAGTCCTTCTGTGCCATGCCACGAGGCCAGCTGCAGACACACTGCTCACTCCCAAAGCTTGGGATGACCACAGAGGTGATTGAATTTGAGGGAGGTCAAGCCAAAAGCTCCCTGCACATGTGACTTAGGGACGATTCTTTTTTTTGGGGGGGGGTTTCAGTTGCATTTATTTATTTATTTATTTTATGATTTTTTATTATATTATGTTAGTCACCATACAGTACATCCCCGGTTTCCGATGTAAAGTTCGATGCTTCATTAGTTGCGTATAACACCCAGTGCACCATGCAATACGTGCCCTCCCCATCACCCATCACCGGTCTATCCCAATCCCCCACCCCTCTCCCCTCTGAGGCCCTCAGTTTGTTTCTCATAGTCCATAGTCTCTCATGCTTCATTCCCCCTTCTGATTACCCCCCCTTTCTTTATCCCTCTTCCCCTACCTATCATCCTAGTTCTTATGTTCCATAGATGAGAGAAATCATATGATAATTGTCTTTCTCTGCTTGACTTATCCACTTAGCATTATCTCCTCCAGTGCCGAGGGACAATTCTTTTTTACTGACAAGTTAGAAGCAAGAAATAGTCCTAAGTCCCAGGGACAAGACTTACTGCCACTCTCCCTGGGACATTCTATTGTCTAAAGCTATTTCCAGGTGTTCCCAGCCTGGGCAGGAACACCTCCCCCTGCCACCTCGAAGCATGGACCACAGAGACAGTGAGCCTACTTCCATGTCTGCAGAGGGGGTGCGGAGGGGGGAGATGACCTCCCATGTTCACAGGCTGGTCAAGGCAGAGCTGGGATGTGATTCTGTCTCTGTCCCTCAGCACCCCCAAGGAGAGAGGCCAGGCGGGATTTCAAAGTGCAAGAGGGGCAGGTTACTGTGCTGTCTTTGGAATGTGAATGTCTTCAGGGAGCCTCAGCGGTTGGTGGTGCCCCTGAATCCTCACAGAGGGCCAGATAAAGGCTAAAGCCTGGATCTACACCCAGCAGCACCCTTGGCCTGTGGATAATCTAGAACCACTGGGGAGAACTTGGCCCTCCTCAGGTGTCCCCACACCGCCTCCAGGTTCTTAATCTTCTCCATGACAACACTTAGGGCCAAGCCCCTGGTCTGAATGGCCACCACGCGTGCCCCCACATCACTGGCTGTGCTGCAGCAGCAAGCTGGGGGAGGGCTTACTTCTAGGTCTGGTTCATGCGACCATCCCTTTTCCTTCCCTCTTCTCACCCAGGGAGATGCCCTTCGTCCCTCAACCCAGACAACCTCACCCTCCAAAGCTCAAGGAAACCTTCTCCCCCGCCCCGCCGGAGCAAACCCTTCTCCCTGGATTTCAGGAGGTAGCACTGTGCAAGGGAAGGAGGGCTGAGCCAGGCTTTTGTCCCCACCCCACCACTGGCTGGCGGGGGTTCCTGGGAGGGGCATCGTGCCTGTTTGAGCCCCATTTTCTCATCTGCCAAATACTAAGTGTGGAAATGGAAAAGGTCTTCTCGGGGGGATCACAGGGTCATAGGGGCATGGGAGGATGCATTGTAAGAAGGGGATGGGAAGCCAGGAGCCCCAAACTAGCCCAGCTAGCCTGTTCCTCTCCCGTGTCACTTTGGGAGAGTGAGTTTACCTCCTTAGGGGTACAAAATCTCCCAATCCTTCAAATGTGGGAACTGAAGACTCGTAAGCTCCCTTCTGGAGCTTTGGACATCGTGAAGTATTTCTCACATTACAGCCTCTTTGGTGTTGGTTACTTGTCAGATTGTGAATCCTCCATCCAGCCGCCCGCACCTCCAGCTTGCCCCCGGCCAGGGACGCTGTCATGTGCTCTTTGGTACTCCTGGGCATGTATGGGATTAAAAATCTGTCCTGTGGTGTTAAGATTCCAAAGTCTGTCTTTGAAATTTTGTCACCCTGGACAAGTGGTTTGGAAGTGAAGACTTTTTTCTTTCAATTCTAATACATAGAATGTAAAAATATTTTCCCACTCATGAGCAGCCCTTTTCAAAGCTTACCGCCATGTGGTTAATCCCACCCAAAGGCAGGAAGCCTGGATATTTCTAGTGTTTGCTTTCCCCTGGCCTCCGATGACCGAGAACAAGCCCCACTGGCAGGGAAGGCTGTCCTTTGACCACTTATGTGGACTTGGTCTGTGTCAGCTAACTTCGTGAAGCTGGGTGTCAGGGGTTCTGCCTCTCCCAGAGCAGAAGTGACCGATTGATAGATCGGGCATCCGCATGATTGATTTTGAAATCATGACTCGAGTCATTCACATGATGAGTGAATTGATTCCCCTTTGCACGGGGTAAAAAAGTTTCATGTGACTCCCCTTGAGATACCTGCAGCCTGCGTAGAGCTTCGCGTCGGGCAGGATGCGTCCCGCCCACACCCTCCGCTCAGCGAGGTCGGCATGGGAGCCTGTTTTGTCTGCACCCACTGAGGGCTGCAAGTGGGTGGCTGGAAGCAGCAGGATGCGTCCTCGCATGGCTCCTGAGGCTCCAGGGAAGGACCCTTGCTTGCCTGTCTGCCATCTTCTGGGGGCCACTGCAGTCCTGGGTGTTTCTTGGCTGGGGGGCCCATTGCTCCTGCTACCGTCTGCACTAGCTCTCGGCTTCCCCTGTGTCTGTCCAGATTTCGCTCCTTTCCTCAGGGCACCAGGCATTGGATGCAGGGCCCACCCGACTCCTGCATGACCTCATCGTCACTTGATGGTGTCTGCAAAGCCCCTATTTCCGAATAAGGCCACATCCACGGGCACACCACGTCCGCGGGTAGGGGGTTATGGCTTGAACACATCTTTTCAGGGGGAGGCAGTTCTACCAACAACAAAGAGAGAAACTGCTCTTATTTTTGGTAATCAATATAGCTTACTCTGGGGCTCCTTAGTTTTGGAAGTCCCATCCAAAAGCGTAACAGCTCGTTTTATGTATTTATTTGGTTGTACCTGTTCCTGTGATAACTCATGGCCCATTTTAGATCTTCTTAGCTGTGCTTCGTTTGTCTGTGGCCTCTCCTGGGCCTGTGCGTGGCTCGATTTCTAAGAACATGGTCTTCTTTTTCACCGTCCTCACCCAGAATGCCCTTCTTCCACCTTCCAGGGGTGTGTTTTGTGGGTAAAGCATGAGGCTAACCTGAGTTCCAGGGCTTGCTTTGCCACTGTAAAGGGACAGGCACACGGGCAAAGTCTGGGGGACAGGTGCCAGCTTCCAGAGCCCTCGCCTGGGGGTCACACAGGACACACTCAATTCCCCAGCAGGGCTGTTCACCAGCGATGCCCGTTACGGGCTCAGCACCCGGGGTTTTCCTGGAGGCCGTTCACGTGAGCACCCAAATCCCAGAGTCCTGGGAGGAAGGTCTGCACAAACAGTGTCGGTGCAAGGAGCCCCTCTTATCGGTGCTGAGAGTGGGGGACCCTCCCTGCCTCCATACTCCCAGACGCCTGCAGAGGGACTTTTCTGGGGGCTTCTGCAGGGCAGCCCTGCCCTGAGCTCCTCTGTTGCTCCCTTTGGCCTCCTCATGAGCGCACTGCTTGAGGCTTTTGACATGTGGAACTTCCCACACCTCCCCAGAGCCCCGGCACCTGTCCCCTGACCCTCCCCACACTTTATCTGGGGCTCTTCAAAGTCCTCACAGCAGAGATGGCATTTTGAATTTTTATCTGTCTTTCTTCGCATGTGCAGCGCCCAGTGCAGCCCATCTTCTCTTGGGTGCCCCCTGGACAAGGATTCATTCTGTTGTCGGTGTTAGTGTTCCCACTTTGGGCTTTTTAGAGTAGAAACATGTGATTCCAGGTCGTTTATCAATCTCTTGGCCTCTGTGTTGCTGTTCCCTGTCTTTAGTTTTTCAGGTCGTGGAAATGTCTGTTAGTGATTCTTGGCCACGGTGCTGTAAGACACAGCGTGTTTGCCAGAACGTGCTCTCTCAGTCCCTGCTTCTCTGTCGACCCCGCGCCTGCACTCCCTCCCCACGGGGTCTGCAGCCCAGAGCCCTCGTCGGGCGGCGGGTGGCACCGGCCTGCACCTTAGCGAGCAGTGTGCTCTGTTGAAGGGCTGCAGCCCCTCCCTCCGTGGGGCTCTCCACCACCCTCCCCTGCAGGCCGATTTCTCAGGGCTGTGTCTTCTCTCACTGTTCAGGTGCACGTGGGTCTGAAGATCCCATGCACTTTAACCCCAGCGTCCTAGGGAGACATGGATGCGGCTGCTGGCGCCTGGGGCTATAGCGAGCTTGTGTCTGGCTACTGACATCGCCTGATGGGTTCAGTGTTTGCCACTTGGCGTGGCTTCCAAAAGTTCCCACTTTTCTTTAAATATTTTATTTTTGGGGCGCCTGGGTGGCTCAGTCGGTTAAGTGTCTGCCTTCGGCTCAGGTCCTGATCTCCAGATCCTAGGATCAGCCCTGTGTTGGGCTCCCTGCTCAGTGGGGAGTCTTCTCCCTCTGCAGCACCCCCTGCTTGTGCTTTCTCTTGAGTGCTCTCTTTCTGTCAAATAAAATCTTTTTTTTTTAAGATTTTATTTATTTATTCGACAGAGATAGAGACAGCCAGCGAGAGAGGGAACACAAGCAGGGGGAGTGGGAGAGGAAGAAGCAGGCTCCCTGGATCATGCCCTGAGCTGAAGGCACACGCTTAACCGCTATGCCACCCAGGCGCCCCAAATAAATAAAATCTTAAAAGAAAAAAGAAAAAAAGGAAATTTTATTTTGAAGTAATCTCTATACCCAACATGGGGCTCGAACTCACACCCCTAAGATGAGGACTCACACGCTCTACAGACTGAATCAGCCAGCTGCCTCTGAAAGTTCCCACTTCTGAACTTCAGAGTGCTGATGGAAGAATGGGGGGAGTCTCACTTCATGGAAAAATGTTTATCCCGAAATAAATCCTGTATATTATTCCGCACCCTGTGTTGGTCAGGAAAGGCCCACGGTCTGTGGTCAAGAGCAACCGAGTCAAGGGTATGACCTTCGTTTGACCGAGACCTTACTTGGCACGCGGCTGATTTGTGAGGAAGCGTGGATTTCCTCTCCTGGCCAAGTTCCCACACAATCTTTGGACGCATCAGCTTGCGCGGAGCACCACTCTTTAACCTGAAGGAGGCCTTCTGCATCCAGCTCATTGGCTTGTCCCTTTAGGTGGTTTTTCTGACTCCCCATCCTCACCGCACCTCTCTGGCCCATGTCCTTCAAGGCCTTGTCGTTGGATTTGCTCTCAAGAAAACAATTCCCATGATCTGGACATCTCATCTTCATATGTTGTCTGGTGAGGAGGTCTTGGTCTTTGGCGGTCCTCCTCCCAGAGGCTCTCTCGTGGTCCCTGTCCTCTCCTGCAAGTATTTACCCAAGCCCTTCTGCGGGCAGGGTGTGCCGGGCTACACTCTGTCTGGGTCACAGAGCAGTCAGCGCCACACATGCGTCCGTGGGAGTAAGACACGTTCCAGATGACCCTGAGCCCAGGCCTTGGGCAGACTCGGAGGCAGTTTGGGAGCGGTCCAGGGGGGCAGGTCTTCCTGTCTGCCGCAGTGCTAGTCATTCCAGCTCCCCGGGCCCTAGAGTGTCCCGCTGGGTGGTTGCAGGGCGGGTCTCCCCACATCCAGCACCAGTGTGAGGACTCTGTCCACCAGAGTTGGTTGGAAATGTCCTGTGTGTCCGGCACTGCTCTCCACGTGCCGAGCAGACCTGGCTCCTTGCATTGGTTTCAGGGGTACAGGCAGAGCTTTCTGAGAAGGGTGATGGGGAGGGCTTGGGGACCGCCTTTAGATCCAGGGGTCGCTGATGGTCTCAGCTGTGCCCTGGAGCCAGCGGCTGGAGAGTGGGGTTGGAAGGATCACGGGAGGGGCATAGGAGAAGGCCTGAGCCGGAGTGGCGGACCTCAGGTGTGTCTGAGCGGGAAGGAGCCACAAGGTCTCACTGCACATGGAGGATTGGGCGACTTCACAGAAGCCAAAGGGAGCCTGCAGATCAGATACTGTAGAGAGCTAGTGGGAAGGAAAACAGAAAAACCATCAGCAAGTATTTGTTGGGGGTCCTAGACTGTGTATTTAGGGCAGAAAAACTGCCTGACTCCAGGGCGTGGAGGGAAGCCAGGTGGCGAAAGACTGGGTGTCAGAGCTGGACTCAGCGGGTTTCTGCCATGAGGGGAGGAACCAGGAGCTGAGGCCCCAGTTTACTTGGTGGTAGTGGCTTGACTTTCCGTAGTGCTCCGTTTAGCTCTTAGAGGTGTGCCTGTGGGCATAGGGAGAGACACAGCAATTTCATTCAGAAGTACCAAACGCTACAAATAGTCCAGGGGTCCATCCACCAGAGAATGGAGAACGGACTGTGGAATTTTGTACGATGGGATGTTACTCAGAGACAGCAAAGAGCAGACTTAGGCTCCTCACAGCAGCGTGGATGAATCTCAGCCCGGGGCTAAGTAGAAGGAGCCCACCCAGGAGAATACAGGCAAACCTCAGAGGCGGGGTGGCTTTGTTGCAGACCTCCACGATTAAGTGAGTATCACAATAAAGCGAACATTGCAGTAGAGTGGGTCAAATGAATTTTTTGGTTACCAGTGCACATAAAATGTGCATTTACACTATACTGTAGTCTATTAGCTGTGTAATAGCCCAATGTCTAAAAAATGTATGTACCTTAATTTAAACATACTTTATTGCTAAAAAATACTTTCAGTGAGTCGTAATCACTGATCACAGTTCACCCTAACAAATGTAATGAAAAAGTTTGAAATACTGTGCGAATTACTGAAATGTGAGACAGAGACAAGAAGTGAGAAAATGCTGTTTGAAAAATGGCCTGGGTAGACACGCTCCTCACAGGGTTGCCACAAACCCTCAGTTTGTAAAAAATGCAATATCTGGGAAGTGCAGTAAAACAAGGTATGCCCATATATGGTGTGAAGTAGGGGTCCAATCTCATCCATATGGATGTCCACTTATCCCAGCGTACTTATTCAAGCAGAACACAATGGAATATTACCTTCAAAGAGATGAGCAACTATAACTGTCAGGCTAGAACCGCCACTGTCGAGAGTGAATTATGAAACCAGGACACCGCATGGAGATGCGGAGAGGTTCACCACCACTGGCCTGCAGGGAAACACATAAGGGCTGTATTCAGGAGTGCAAGATCCACCCAGATCTCAGTCTGATCCAGCAAGGACCCCATTCCATTCCTTTTTTTTTAATGTCATGAGAAGTGTTCCAACAGCCCAATGGACAGGTCATGAGTATAGCCAGTGGTGAGTACTGGGGTTTGGTTTGATCAACCCTTCTCATGTGATTTCATGCCGAGGTTGGGCAAAGCATTGCTGGCTCAGGCACAGAACCCTTGCTGAAGTGAGGTTTTCTTTACCTTCACAAATTTAGGACACCTCGGAATCTGCTTGTTCATGTCCTTCCTAAGTGGAAGGGAGAAGCTTTTACAAGAAATAACTTTTTCAGCAAATCCAGTGTATTTTTTTAACCTCTCTTTTTTTTTCTCCCTGCAATTGTGACATGTCTACATGAAATTGGCCACAGGAAGGAAGCCCTGTTCAAGAAGCTATTTTCTGAACATCCCTCTACACCCTGGATTTCACAACATGCCTGCATTTAGGTGGGGAGACGGAGACTTCGTGCCCCCAGGGCAGCTGTAGTTTGGGAGCCCAGTGCTATCGTGAAGTACGTACAGCTTCTGTGCGATCCCCTCCTACAGCCAGAAAAGATAAGAGTCAATGGCGTAATGAAATATTTATTTTGGAGAAAGACTTTCAGAGCAAAAAGTCTAAATGCTTCTGGAAATAAGCCTTAAGTCAGAGGTCAACTCAATGAGATTCCACAATGGGGAAGTTAAGCGTTTAGAGAAGGACCAGGGAAAAATAGAATGACCCAACCACTGGGAGGTACCAGTGACTTGGGACTGCTGCTTTTAAAAGTACCCTTCTGCTTAGATGGGGAGCCCAGAGTCATCAGTTTACGGCTGGAGGAATGTGCAGCCAACACTGACGACTTACTCCAACGTTTGTGCTCATCCGTCTGAAACGATGGGAGTCACCCTCCAGTTTCCCGTTCTGTCTGGGCTCTGTGAAGTACAGAGTTTGTACCAAGGGCTTGGCACATAACAGTGCTAACCATTCAAGTTGTGGGCATGATCGGAACCACCTGACTTGCGCTCTTTCTTGCTGGAGGTGGTCACCCTCACGTGACTCAGCTCAGGTGTGTGGGTTACCGCCACTGTGTTCCGTTCCTCCTGGGCACCAGGTACTTCCCTTAGCTCGTGCCGTCGTTACCCCGGCTGTGTGAGGTGATTATTTCTGTCTGTGGTCTGCAGAGAAGGACACAGGCTCGGGGCGGTCAGAGGGCTTTTGAGAAGGGCACACGGCAGGTCTAGTGGAGCAGGGCTTGACCGCAGGTCCATCGGACTGTGCTCTTGGTGGCTGAGCTCTCCTGTCCCCGGCACTGCGCCCCATGCTCTGTGGCTGTGGCTGGGGTGGACTGGTGTTCCTCCTCACCAGTGTCCTTGGAGTGGGACAGACTCCAGCTTGCTCCTGAGGGCTGCTCTCTCTGACCGACCGTCTTCACTGCTTTATTCAATAATGTGACTTCAGAGCATTAGGGGGCCTAGAGACCATCTATTCAAACTCATGTTCCATAAGGAAACAGACGCACTGACGAGGAATACACAGGCTAGACTTATGTATCAGTGAGCACTGCTGCGTAAGAAATGACCTCTGACTCAGTAGTCTAAAATGGCACTGACTTCTTACTCCTTGGGATTCTATGGGTGGACTGGTGATCCTTGGCTGGTCTCACCTGGCTCACTCATGTGGCAGCAGCCTGCAGGAAGCCTTTCCTCCTGGGCATCTTCAAATGATGGTGAGTGTGTCCCAAGAGCGTGAAGTAGGACCTGCCTCAGTTTGGACGTTACACGTCATTCCTGCTCCACTGCACTGGTCAGAGATGTCCTGAGGCCCTCATCCAACTAGGGATGGGAGGAGCAGCAGAGCCACAGGGCTAAGCAGGGAGAACGCAGGGAGCATGACTGGTGGAGGGTGTCATTATTCTTTTTTTTTTTTTAAGATTTTATTTATTTGACAGAGAGAGACACAGCGAGAGAGGGAACACAAGCAGGGCGAGTGGGAGAGGGAGAAGCAGGCTTCCCATTGATCAGGGAGCCCGATGGAGGGCTCAATCCCAGGACCCTGAGATCATGACCTGAGCCGAAGGCAGATGCTTAATGATTGAGCCCCCAGCCACCCTGAGGGCGTCATTATTCTAACATCTGCCCAGATGATGTGGCCGATCCCTGGTAGAGGCGGAATAAAACCCGGGACGTTCTAGGGTCCCCTGGACTTTCCAGGAGTCCACCTGATGCACTGAAGGGCTCCTGGCTCCAGTCTATCAGGGAGAGAGTCTGCGTATCCTCCGCTCCACTCCGGATGGTGCCAAGCAGTGAGTGTCGGTTCCCCAACAATCCCACGGAGCAGCCACCACACCGCCTCCTTTCTCCAACGTGTCCTAGGATGGGAGGATTCTAGGTTTTGCCTCCCCGGAGGGGGCTCAGGTGGGGCAGTGGGGTCAGGAAAGAAAATGTGAGACTCCATTTATATTTCCATTTGCCTGAAAAGGAGATTAACTGTGCTAACGTTTAGAAGGGGAGAGACGCCAGCACCTTCCCGCAGTCCTCATGTCAGGTGTCCTGAGTCCTGTTGGGACCAGAAGAGCTGGAGGGCGGAGGAGACACTTCACAACCCAGACACATAGCTGGTGGCACATTGAGGTGGAGCTCATATGTCTCATTTAGTGGGTTGAGGGTTGTATTGTCTTAATACGTGGCAATAATTTGCAGTGAGATGGAGCACGGCCACGGAAATACTCTGTATGGCGCAGACATCCTGGGGTAGCGTGCTTTGATGAGTGGTCCAACTTAGGGAGGACTCCTGCTTTTCCATCAAGGCACAAATTCCAAATTGCTACTTTCATTTTTGGACTTAAGAAGTGGCTACCTGTAGATCGTAGATCGGTATAATTTCTTTCTTTGTACTATACACATATTATTTACCTTATAAATAAACATGAAAATGCACACCCTTCATCTGTCTCTTCAAAGTAAAAGACGTTCAGACTATGAAGAGGAATGTTCTGCGCACATGGCCAGTTCAGTTGGTAGAGCCTGTGACTCTGAATCTTGGGGTCATGAGTTCAAGCCCCACGTTAGGAATGGAGCCTACTTAAAATTAAAAAAAATTTTTTGTCAATGTTTGGAATTTTTCTGGGACGGAAAACACAGTGGGAAAACCATAAAATATTGCTTGTCTGTACAGCTAAAACTTAGTGTCTGTGTTTTTTTAAGTAGGCTCCATGCTCTGTGTGAGCCCAACGTGGGACTTGAATTCACGACCCTGAGATCGAGGCCTAAGCTGAGATCAAGGGTCAGATGCTCAACTGACAGAGCCACCCAGGTACCCCAAGTACACCTAAAACTTTTGGAAGCAACATCTTTTATGTGCCCCCTGCAGCATTTTGTTGTGTTTACTCTTGTCATGAGTGACCTGAGGGCTCACGCTGTGTCTACTCATCTTCCCATCTCAGGACCTGCCAGGGCCTGGCCTGTGGGTCAGGACCTCAAAGTCCCTTGTGGCTAAATGGAGTTGCATCCTAACTGCTTGCTGTGTGTAGAGCCCCTCGTAGTAAGTGCCCTCTAGAACCTTCTAGAAGCACTCCAAGAGGCCTAAGCCTGGGGCAGCTCTGTGCACGGCACTTATCTGCTCCCCACCCTTCGTCTTTTCTTGTGGGGCTGTTGGCGTAGCTGAACAAAGTGGTGCCTTGCATAAGCCACTCTTGTTCTGGGGGTTGATTGAGAGGCTTTGTTCCAGATTGTTCTGTTCCTGTAACCTGGGAGTTTCCGGCTGGACCCCTGCTAGGAAAAGGCCTGTTCAGGCCTTGGGGTGCTCCCTACATGTGCATTGCATTTGGCGTCTGCTGTGCGTTGCCTTGCTGTCTTCCAGCAGTCCCTTATTTTCCTCTTTGTTTCTCGTCATTCAAGGAATGGGTGGGAGGGGAAGACACCTAAGGTCCTGGGCTGGTTTCCTGGGGCTTCTGTGACAAATCACCACAAATCTAGTGGCTTAAAACCACACGTTTGTTTCTGCATGGTGTGGAGGTCAGAAGTCTGATGATGGTCTCAGTGGGTTAAAATCAATGTGTCATCAGGGCTGCGTTCCTTCTGGGGGTTCCAGGATGAACCTGTTTCTGGTCTTTTCCGGCTTCTAGAGGGGCGCATGTCCCTTGGCTCAGGGTCACTCCTCTGACACAGGGCCTGTAACCCAGCTACTTCCAATGTCTCTCTGACCCGGACCCTCTGCCTCCCTCTTCTAAGGACCCTGGGAATTACGTGGCCCCTGGGCCACCCCGCACAACCTCGTATCTCCAGGTCCTTAACTCAGTCGCATCTCTGTCCCTCTCCCTGCTCCCTCCCACTTCTGTCCTTCCCAGGGGGACCCACACAGTTTGTAATCCTGCATATGTGCCCTTTTCAAAGCTCCCTCTGCTTGTTCATAGCTATGTTCCTGGGACTTAGAAAGAAATATTGACTAATTATCCTCAAATTGAAAATTTCTCTCCTTTTATCCATCCCTATCCACTTGTAGGCCATCCATTTGTCTAGTAAGAGAGGGAGAGATACCAACACTGCGCTGCTAACCTCAGGGGCTTGCCAGCCAGTCTTGGGGCAGCACATTTGGGCAAGTACTGTGGCCTCCATGGGTGACATCGCACTGTGGGCAGTGCCAGGTCTGGGAGCCGGGAGCTGGGGGTGTGAATCCTCCGTGAAGGGCCTGCCTGCGGTCAGACCTCGCCCCCATCTCTGTGGCCAGGCTCCCTGTTCTCTAGTTCTCCCAGTGGTCGAGGAGCTGGAGGCTTGAGGAGAGAATGTCTGGGACAGCTGTCTAGAGAGAGGGGAAGAAACGAGAAGTGGGTATGGTCAGTGGACAGCAGGAAGGCTTGCTGAGGGTCACAGGCCTCAGAGACACAGGCCCTCCCCAGCTGCGGTCAGCCGCCGGGTCCAGGATGGAGCGCAGAGTGTGGCATTTAGCCAGGTTTGGTGTCTGCTGAGTGGGGAGCACCGTGGGAGCACGTTCCCCTTCCTTTTCGACAGAGTGGGAAGGGCCTCCCACCTCGGATTGAGGGTGCCTGATTCGGAGGTGGGAGTGGAGGAGTTTATTACATTCACAGCACTCACAGCATTCCCACCAGAACCCAGGTAAACCGCAATGTACTTTCTTTCCTGCCCTGAACTGTAGTCTGATCTCATGCACCACGCGGTGGGGGTTGAGGGGCAGGTGGGGGGTGCGCGTGAGCACTGAGCGCCTAAAGCTGTCTGTCTCAGCCCGGATCCCCCCACTAGGGACTCTTGTCTGAAGAGAGAACTTATCATGAACGCTCTTCATCTTGAAGGCAAAATTCTCCCATCAGCATCATATTCATGCTTACAGCACAAGTGTCTGCCATGTGCCCAAGAGACGGGGTTTGTGACGTATGAGACCTCAAGACACTTGCTTTCTTGTTGGAATTGATCAGCGGTGACAAGGACACAGCAATATCTGATACTGAACAAATTCAGACCTAGGGACTATGACGGAGCCCAGTTAGTCTTGGCCCCTGAAGACAGCTGATGGGAGAAAAGCAGGGCTCAGGGCTTTGAAGACCAAGTCTTGTCTGTGCTGCTGGTTGCTCCTGACAGGTATGATCTCGATACCTTTCATGGGCCACACTGTGACTCAGGCAGCCCGAGGGACTCCCCCGGTTTCCTACTGCGGTAGGTCCTGCTGATGGGAAGTGGGCCTGACGGTTCAGTTTCCTTTCTTGTCAGTTTCTTGTGAATCCTGCCAGTCTGATACTCCGAGCTGGGTGGGGAAAAGCCCTCCCTAGGGATTTCTGGTGCTCTGGGTCTCTGCTCCTCAGACCCCCCCCAGAGGGCCTGGGCGGTGGCGGGCAAAGGTGGGTGTCCTCAAGTCGGAGATCCCCAACCCATCGCAAGGACACGCGGGTGACACCTGGCAGACAGGTCTTGGCTGTTCCCTGCTGGGCTGGCACTCACCCAGGGACAATAGCACCGTGTCATTTCAGAAGCCACCGACCTCTCCTCGGGACCCTGTGCTGGGAGTGGTGTCATGTGGGAGAGATCTTGCCTCGGCCATTGTGGAGAGACACCTTCTTTTCTGGGACTGGGGGAGGGCATGTTGGCTCCAGAACAGTCCCAAGGGGGGGACTGTGGTCCAGGGGCAGGTTTGAAGGAAGTGGGGAGAGGGGAGAGGCGGAGCGAGGGGAAGAGACCTGAAGGGGACTGAAGCAAAGGGAAGAAACAAAGCTCAGCGGTTTCCACCCAGTGCTTCTGCCCCGGGGGGACACTGGGCAGTGTCTGGAGACACTTGCGGTGGACACAGCTGGGGAAGGGGTGCCCCCAGCATCCAGTGGGCGGAGGCCGGGGACGCTGCTCTGTCCACACCTGCACACAAAACGGCCCCACCGCAAAGGATGATCTGGCCCCAAATGTCAACAGAGCCTTGTGTGACTCCAAGGACTGGCTGGAGGACACGGACTCCGTTTGTCCCCGACTGAGCTCTGCAGGAAAAGTCTTTGACTGGGAACTTCTCCGATGGAAAAAGCTCCCCCCTTTTTTTCTTGAGCTGCAACTAGTGTGTGAGATGTGGCCTTTGGGCAAATTGTGGAAATGGAAAAGTGAAGTTCAGCTCTCAGCCCTGAGTTTGATCTTTTCCATATGAAGCATCCTTTTTGATTCCGCCTTATCCAAACAGGAGAGGGTATCATGGGTCATTGTGCACCCCGTGCCGCCTCCCTCTGGACGCTCACCGTGCAGCCTCTCCTGCGGTGGTGGCAGAGCGCCTTGCGTGGCTTTGAGAGGAGGTTCTAGGTGCCTGGGTGCATTGGGGTGGCTCTATCGGTGAGGGGCTCCCTGGTGACCGCGTACACCTGCCTGGCCTCGCTGAGTGCGTTTGCCACTAACTGGGCTTTCACCACGGAGTATGGCAGCTTGCTGGCCGCTGACTGTCCTTGGAGGACCCAGTCCCATACAGGCTGTCTTCTGGCTTTGCATGGGACCTGGTGGAGGTGGGGCGCAGGGGAGCTGCCTGGGCCTCTCTGCCTCGTCCAGCAGAGGCCTTTCTAGGAGCAGTCTGAGGCCCTGCACTACCGGGGTGAGGAAAAGAATTTGGAGCAGGAGCGAACTGTCAGGGGGAGTGTGGTCTGGGCATCCAAGAACGTGCACCGACAAGGACTGGTCGGGTGTGGGCATTTGTGGGGAACAGCTAAGACACCCAGGTGACCTTCAGTGAGGCTGTAGCCATGCGTAAGGCCAACGACAGTGTCTTGGGGGCTGGAGCACGGGGCAGCGCTATTCACTGGGGACAAACAGTCTGGGGGAGGTGCCAGGCCCAGTCTTGGGTTGTGCCAAACCATTTCTGAGGGTGGGTGATTCCTTTTGGGAAGCTGAGATCTGAGCTGTGCGCCTGGTCCTGGTGTTCCCTTTTCCCTTCCAAGCGTGTCACCTGTGGTGGGTCCTTGGAGGGCCCTTCTCTCTTCAAGACTGCCCTTGATGTAAATGTCGGCCAGGTGTCACCAGAAGCAGGAGCCTGAGGGCCGTGTGAGCACACGTGGCCGGCCGAGGCTGCAGGTCTGGGGTGTGCACTGGGGAACACAGCTTGGAAAGTACATGCTGACAGGGCAGCTGAGAGCCAAAACCCCTGCAAGCATGTGGTCACGCCCCTCTAATCAGTAGAAAAACCAAGAGTCCCAGCCCCGTGCTGGGAGAGCTGCCATGGTCAGGCTAGGGGCCTGGGGGTGGGGGGAGGCATCGGGAAAACTCTGAAAATTCTGCGCAATGTTTTGCTTTCACTCGCCTAAACTTAGAGGAATCTTCTGGCAAAATGAAACTGAAATCTTGCTTTCCTGATGACTGCCTCCTGGGGACTGCAGTGTATGACTTGCCCTTGAGTGTAGACTGGATGCTTTTTTGGGGTCAGCTCTGTCTATGTATCATTCAGGTACCAGGAAATCCACCCATTTCAAGTGTAAAACCGATACCTTTTGACCAACGTGCGCAGCCGTGTAAGCACTGCGATCACACCGTAAGGGGATATTTCCATCATCCCAAAGTTTCCTCCCCTCATCTCCTCCCTGCAGCCCCAGCTCCCTGGCAAGCCCTGATCTGCTCTCTCTCCCTCTCTGCATTTGGCCTTTTTAAAAAAAATACTCCTTTATACCCGGAATCTTACAGTATGTAGTCTTTTATGTCTGGCTTTTAAAACTTACTATAATGCTTTTCAGATTCATGCACACTGTCGTGTGCTCGGTAACTTGTCCTTCGGATGCCTGAACGCCACTCTGTGGGGCCTCCAGAGACATCACAATTTGTGGATCATTTAGTGGCCACTTGGGTTGTTTCCAGTGTTTGGAGACTCCAAAGAGAGCTGCTATCACATTCCAAGTATTTATATGGACATCTGTTTTCTGGGGTTTTTTGTTTGTTTGTTTTGTTTTGTTTTTGTGTTTCTGAAATACTTGTAGGTAGACTTGCTGGGGGTGTTTATGGTTCAGTCTTCAGGAGCTGCCCAACTGTTTTCCGTAGTGGCCACGCCATCCTGCCTTCCTGGCAGTGGTGGCTGGGGGTCCCAGCTGCTCCCTGGTCCGTCCTCACCAGCACTGGCTGTGGTCAGGCTTTCCCTTTAAGCCCTTCAGCCACCACAGGGGGGATCCTTTGCGGCATTACCATGTACATCCCTGAGGACCAGTGATGTTTCCCTGGGCTTACTTGCCATCTGTGTATCTGCTTTGATGAAATGTCTGTTCGGATCCTTTGACCATTTTTTAAATGTTTTTCTTTTATGATTGAGTTGCAGGGTTTTTTTAATATATATATTCTGGATCCAAGTCCTTGGTCAAATACATGTTTTGCAAATATTTTTTTGCGGCTTGCCTTTTCATTGTCTTAACAGTGTCATTTGAAGAGCAAAATTTTTGATGTCAATGAAGCCCAGTTTGTCAAGTATTTCTTTTATAGTTTGTGCTTTTTAATGTCTTATTTAAGAAAACTTGGGCTAACCTAAGGTCACTTAGGTTTTCTCCTGTGTTTCTTCTAGAAGTTTCATACTTGCAGCTCTTACATTTGTGTCTTAGGCCTTCTCTGGGTTCATTTTTTTGTATATGATATGAATCAGGGTTCGTTTTAAAATTTCCATGCGGATACCCAGTCATTCCAGTACCATTAGCTGAAAAGATCATTCTTTCTTTATTGAATTGCCTGGTTGCCTTTATAGAAAATCAAGTGGCCATACGTATGTGGATCTGCTTCTAGACTCGATTCTGTTTTGATTTTATTAGGAAGAGTAAGACGAAAGTATAGTGCCTCTCATGAAAACACTTTCACACTTTATCAAATAATGTATTCATCTGGGGTGCCGATTAGACTATTCCCGTCCCCCTGAGGACTATAGTCTAATTTTGTGCAAGTTTGTAGTGTGCTTTGGCCAAAGCATTAATAGCTGGAGCCCATTTAAAAATTGTTAACTTATGCAAACAAGCAGCCAAAAGAGCCTAACGGACTTTTGAGAATGAGATAGCGCAATCTGAAATATATACCTTGCTCCTAGTTTGGCATTTCTTTTTCTTTTTCTTTTTTTTTTTTTTTAAGATTTTATTTATTTATTGGACAGAGATAGAGACAGCCAGCGAGAGAGGGAACACAAGCAGGGGGAGTGGGAGAGGAAGAAGCAGGCTCATAGCAGAAGAGCCTGACGTGGGGCTCGAACCCACAACGCCCGGGATCACGCCCTGAGCCGAAGGCAGACGCTCAACCGCTGCGCCACGCAGGCGCCCCTAGTTTGGTGTTTCTTTCTCTTCTACGTCTCAGCTCTACGATGTCCAGAAACAGCTCTGACTCACACTTGGGTAGGGAGCTGCTGGTTTCAAACACAGTCCTCCTTGTCACAGCATTTTAGGAATACTTTCTAATTTCCAGGAATAGCTTACATTTTCTTGGGTTATCCAAATATCAGGCGTGAGTCTTCCCAGGTGAATTTCTGTTCCTGGGCACAGTAATTAATACAGTTTACAGTTCATCAGCTGTCAGTGATCTCATGTTACACACCTGTCCATCCCCGCATTTCCAGCTCGAGGCATGAGGACATGCACCCCGCAGTGTGTAAGAGGAGAAAGGGAAAAGCACTTCTGTTCCTGCCACCATAAAACCCTATTTTCATCTTCCTATTTAGTCGTCATCACATGCATACAAACGTACAGATACTCTCATCTTGTATTCTACTTTCATATAGGATACATTTTATCACATATGGCGTTGTCAAGGACTTCCGACTCTTTTGTGTTTCAAAGAGCAGTAGGGGGAAAAAGCCGTGTTGCGCGGGGGAGTTGATACTTTAACTCTGCAGTAAGGTTGTTTAGAAAACCAACTGCGGGATGGCTCAGATGGTTGGGCGTCTGCCTTTGGCTCAGGTCACGATCTCCACATCCTGGGGTCGACCCCCTGCGTCGGGCTCCCTGCTCAGCAGGGAGACTGCTTCTCTCTCTCCCTCTGCCCCTCCCCCTGCTTGTGCTCTCTTGTCTCTCTCTCTCAAATGAATAAATAAAATCTTAAAAAAAAAAACCCAACTACCATACAGCAGCGTCATTATTCCTAAAAGAAAGGACATTTTCGCTCCATATTATGAAGGCTGTCTCACCCTGGCGTACCTGCACCAGCACTGGAGAACTGCCAGGTGGACCCACGGAAAACACACAAGGCTGGATGGAATCAGTCTTGGGATGAAGAATGGGGGTCTGTCACCTTCTCCACTGAACTGTTTGTTTTCTGAGGCTTAGTGTCCTCGCCTGGTGTTTTAACCACACCCCATTTCTAAACTGAAGCTGCTCACAAGTGTTATTTATTTATTTATTTATTTATTTTTAAAAAAAGATTTATTTATTTATTTGAGAGAGAGTGTGCAAGAGCAGAGGGAGAGGGAGAAGCAGACTCTCTGCTGAACAGGGAGCCCACATGGGACTCGATCCGAGGACCCTGGGATCACGACCAGAGCCAAAGGCAGAAGCTTCACGGACTGAGCCGCCCAGGTTGTGCCCCTGCTAACAAGTTTTAAATGACAGCTTTCTCAGCTTTGGCCCGCCAGGGCTTTCAAAAGCCTGAGGATCAGTTCAGTGTGACTTGCACACCCAGGAAAGGAGAGTGTGCCCCCCCCCCAAGGTCTTCCTTTTGGGGACCCACCCAGCTAACGCTCTGTGTTGGAAGTGAAGGTGCCCTGGGGGCGTGCAGACCAGCAGGTCAGTCAGCCTCCCCTCCGTCCCATCCTCTTGGGAGGGTCAGGCACATGCTGGGCCCCCGGGTGCCTTCCCATCTTCCTTCGATCTCCCCTTTACTCCCGCTCTCTCCCGAGTGCACACTTACACTGTCTCTCGCACGATTTCTTTCAAATCTTGCCCATTTACCTGGAGAAAAGTCAGCCTCCCCTGTTCATTCCACTTTACAAATAGCAACCCATCACCAATCCTTTATTGGACTGATACAGCAAGAGAGGTGGGGATCACGTGAAAGCAGAGAGCTACAGGCATCGACCTGAGCTCATGGAGAGCAGAACTAACCAGTGACAACAGGCTCGGGCACTCTGGAAAGTCCTCTGGAGTCTCAACTAAATGGTACGCCCTTGCTTATCTTCCTTTGGGTCTTTTTCTCAAGTATTGGCAATTGAATAAATCCTCGTGGCAGGGAGAAGAACGGCCCCCACAGATGCCCACACCCTAACCCTGTGACCCATGACTATGTCAAGCAGCACGGCAAAGGGAAATGAAGAGCGCTTATCAGCTGACCTTGAGACGGGGAGGGTGGCCTGCGTTATCCAGGTGGGCGCTGTGCAATCGCAGGGTCCTTAAAAGTCGCCGAGAAAGGCAGGAGAGGGTCAGTGGAGCTGCAGGGCCCCCACCTTGAAGGTGGAGGAAGGGGCTCGAGTCTAGAAGTTCAGGCGCCTCCGGAGGCTGGAAAAGGTGGGGAAAAAGATTGTCCTCCAGAAAGGAGTGTAGCCCCACCGACACCTCGGAAATTTGCCCTTTAGGACTGTAAAATAATAAACTCGCATTGTTTTAGGCCAGTAAGTTTTTGGTAATTTGTCATAGCAGCCATCCAAAACAGAGAAAATATTTAACCATTCCTATTCATTTCCCCCCTGCTTTGTTTAATAGGATGGCCACAAAATCGCATTGCAAACTTACCGATTTTTTTTTTTTTTGGACTGGCATGAGAACGTGCCCGCTGTTTCAAAACATTTTTCCTAAACTCACCATTTTTATTTCGCACCCCCGCTATCTTTAAGATTGTTTTTCAAATTAGAAAACAAATGCAATAGGGACGCCTGGGTGGCTCAGTCAGTCAAGTGTCTGCCTTCGGCTCAGGTCATGATCCCAGAGTCTTGGGATCGAGCCCCACGTCGGGCTCCCTGCTCAGCGGGGAGCCTGCTTCTCCCTCTGCCTGCAGCTCCCCCAGCTTGTGCTCTTGCTCTCTGACAAATAAATAAATAATAAAAATCTTAACCAAAAAAAAGGAAACTACTACAGGAGAACTTTTGGAACAAAATCTGTGATTATGAGCCTCCCACTTATGAATTTCTATAGATTTTTTCTACTGGACTCCATGTAAGAATATAGCGTATGTCAAGGAGGTTTTTATAAATACCAGCACCATCCCCTCACAGTCACATGCTGGGAGGGACACTCTGTCTGTGCTGTCACTGAGGACGGCCTCACCTCAGCTTTTGAAAGTGATTTGAATTGAAACAGACTTTGTCTCAATGTAAGAGTTTTCTGGACATTAAACTATTAAAAAAACAAACTGCTGTTTGAGATAGCAAATGTCTTATTTCTGGAATAATTCAAAGAGGCCCCCATGGGTGTTCTAGAGGGGATTCCAGCAAGGGGTGGGAAGTTATGTTAGGTCACCCTCCGGTCCTTTCCAACTTGAAGAGCAGATGATTTCATGATCTGGAAGGACCTGGAATTGCTTCTCAGCTGTCTTGCTGTGATGGCCCAACCCCCATCCGCATTGTCCTGCCCAGTGTTTCCCAAGAGACAGATGTGTGACATCAGAGCTGGAAGCGTCCCTGCACATTTCTCTTCCTCGCCGGCGTGGCCAGCCTTGGGGGTTGCGAGGGAGCTGGGGCCAGCTACCACTGCCCAGCCCTTCTCCCTGATTTCATGTCCTAGGGGTCCTGCAGGAGCCTGCCGCTCCGGTTCGGCCCTGTCACCAATTTGTTTAACCCACACTTTGGCTGGAGAGATAGGGGTGTGCCCATGTGACTGTGGGTCTAGGAGTCCGTGCTTCCCACCTCTGAATGGACATTTCCTAGGTTATGACGCCGGCCAAGTCTGTGTCCTGCAGGACAAGCACAGAGAGGTAGCAGGAGAGAGGGTGGAGGGTTCATTTGTCCAGTGGAAGAATGGGGAGTGGCTTGGTTTCTTCCTTTTTCTATCTTTGACATCACGGAGTCATTCGCTTTTCATTATTGGAAAGTTGCTGTGAGAAATTGAGACACAGACCCCACTCTCTGTTTCTCTGTTCAGAAAAATGGCCCTTGAGACCAGGAGGCTGATGGTGGTTCCGTCTCCTCTGAGTGGGTGGAACCTAGAAAATAAAAGTGGAATTACTTAACATGGTTTTCAAGGCGTTAGTCATCGTGATTAAAAAAGGAAGTCAGACATATAAGTGGAGGAAAGAGCAGTCACTATCTCACTATCTGTGGGTGATGCCAGCACCGCGTGTCCTCGCATTATTCAATGATTGATATTAGTAACAGGAGAGGAGATCGACGGGGTGGCTACTTACAGAATACGTATTCAGAAAGCTCTATTTTCTCTGTAAGCCAATAATGATAATTTAAAAATTGTAATGGAAAAGAAAACATTTCATCCACAGTAATAACAAAATGCATAAAAATCCATAAAAAATTTTCACAAAAAGTCATGCAGGACCCAAAGTGAGAAATATTGATGACTCCATTAAAGGCATAAAAGATGACTTGTTCTTGGGTAGAAATGGCAATTTATTTTTTTATTTTTAAAAAGATTTTATTTATTTGAGAGAGAGAGAGAAAAAACACGAGCAGGGGGAGGGGCAGGTAGAGGGAGAAGCAGACTCCTTGCCGAGCAGGGAGCCTGACGTGGGACTCGATCCCAGGACCCCGGGATCATGACCTGATCAGAAGGCAGATGCTAAACTGACTGAGTCACCCAGGTGCTCCAGTCTGCTCTTCTTTCAATGTCTCTGGGATCTGTATGCTATCCTTTATTTTGGTAACTTTGTCTATCCTTTTTTTTTTTTTCTTGCTCACTCTGGCTAGAGTTTTATCAATTTTCTTGATCTTTTCACAAAACCAACTTTTGGTTTTATTGATTTTTATCTATTGTTTTTCTGTTTTCCATGCAACTCATACTTATCTTTATTATTATTTGTTGCCCTCCTTTTGCTTGCTTTGGGTTTAATTTGCTCTTCTTTTTTTCCCCCTAGTTTCTTAAGGTGGAAGCTTAGATTATTTATTTGAAAACCATCTTCTTTTCTAACATAAACATTTAATATCTCTAAACTTCCCTCTAAGCACTGCTTTACTGGCATCCCACAGATTTTGATAAGTTGTATTTTCATTTTCCTTCCATTCAAAATATTTATAATTTCCCTTGTGATTTACTTTATGACCCAGGGATTATTTAGAAGTATGTTGTTTAATTCCCAAATATTTAGGGGGATTTTGTAAATATCTTTCTGTCATTAATTTGTAGTTTAATTCCATTATGGGCAGGGAACATGCTTTGTATGATTTCCATTATTTTAGACTTGTTAAGTTTTCTTGTGTGACTTAGGCTATGGTCTATGCTGATGGAAATCCGTGTGCACTTCAGAAGAAACTGTGTTCTGTTGTTGGATGGAGGGCTCTAGAAATGTTAGTGGGACAAGTTGGTTGCATGTTGGTTTTTCAGGTCTTCTGTATTCTTCATGATTTTCTGGCTAGTTGCTTTATCAATTATTGAGAGCGGAGTGTTGACATCTCCTAGTATAATTTTAGAAGCTGTCTATTTCTGCTTTCATGTCTACCATTTATTTCTTCACATATTTTCTTCTGAAACTAAAGAACATTTGTTTTTCACTATGACTTTATTTCAAGGACATAACTAAACTGTTACCACCCTCCCACCCCCTGAAGAAGAGCTAGTACAGTGAATGCAATAAAGCAGATATGAAAAGTTTGTAGGATTGGAACCAACATTAACTGACAAAGGGCAAATTATAAAAATGTTTAATTAAAAAAAAGAAGGGGAGGAAGGGGATAATGAGGGTTTCATATGGAACAAGATCTTCATGTGTCATCAGACACATTCAACCCTGGCCATAGTGTGCCGAAATGAGAGCAGGATTACTATAACACAAGACTTCCGGCACAGCCTACTATGTGCACCTGTGTTCCAAGCCTGCCCCTCCCCCCACTGCTGCCAAGTCAGCTCCTTCCCAGCCTGTTGGGTCAGCTGACAAAGGGGCATGTGGATCTTCTCTTTAACCCAGTCTTTGTTGTAAGGCTGCTATGTCTGGGAGTCAGCTCGGTAAGCAAGGCTGAGGTCTGCCAGATCACCGGAGATCGAACACCTGACTGGTGTCCTAGGCAACGGAAGGACTGTTGGATTCACATGTTCTTCGTACGTTGTAGAGACGCCTTCCATGCATTCATTCACAGACTCAGAGTCCGCCCAAGTTCTACCTCTGGCCTCTTGGTAGGCTGTACCGGCAAAATGGTGTGAGACATCACCCCAACCTTTCTTGCTGCAGCTGCTGCCCACGCCCCCTGGCACACGGGCTTAGCCCCAGCACTGCC
The DNA here is from genome assembly GCF_002007445.2 of Ailuropoda melanoleuca. Classification (NCBI taxonomy): domain Eukaryota; kingdom Metazoa; phylum Chordata; class Mammalia; order Carnivora; family Ursidae; genus Ailuropoda; species Ailuropoda melanoleuca. The sequence goes on from NC_048229.1 coordinate 78,559,848, forward strand.
TGCTTTTTCATGCATTTTCATTCTCTGCTGTTAGGTGCATACACATTTAGGATTGTTACGTCTTCTGGATGAATGGGCCTTCGTCACCATATATTATTCCTCTTTATCTTTGGTAATTTTCCTTGTTCTGAAGCTATTTTGTCTGATATTAATATAGCCACTCTAGCTTTCCTTCCTAATATAAACAGTTTTATTGAGCTATCATCCATATACCATAAAATTCATTTAAACTATACAATTCAGTGTTTTTTTCAGTATATTCACAGGGTGTGAAAGCATTGCATAATCTATTTTGTAACAATTTTGTACCCTCAAAAGGAACTCTGTACCCATTAGGGATCAATACCCATTTCCCTCCTACTCCTGTCTGAGCCCTAAGCAACCACTAATCTATTTTCTGACTCAATAAATTTACCTACTTTTGACACTTCATATAAATGAAATCATACAATTGTGTGTGTGTGTGTGTGTGTGTGTGTGTGTGGCTTCTTTCACTTAGCGTAATATTTTCAAGAGTCATCCGTGTTATAGCCTGTGTCGGTATTTCATTACTTACTATGGCTGAATAATACTCCATGGTATGGGCGTATTTTATTTATCATTTCATCAGTTGATGGGCATTTGGGTTGTTACCACTTTTTGTTTATTTTGAGTAATGCTGCTAGAAAAATTCATGTACAAGTTTTTGGGTGAAAACAGGTTTTCATTTCTTTTGCTTATATATCTAGAAATACAATTGCTGGGTCATATGAGAACCCCGTGTTTAAACTTATGAGTAGCTTTCTTTTAATTAATGTTTTCATGATTTATGTTTTTCCATCCTCTAACTTTTAAGCCTTTTTATGCCATTATATTTGAAGTGGATTCTTTGTAGATAGCATACAGTTGGATATTTTAAAAATTCAATCTGACAATCTCTGTCTTTTAATTCATGTATTCGACTATTTACATTTAATGTAATTATTGATATGGCTGAATTGTGGTAGCAGTTTGTTATTTGTTTTTCGTTTATTTCTCTGATTTTTGTTTCTCTTTCTCCATTCCTATCTTCTTCTGGATTATTTGAATATTTCTTTTAGTATGCCATGTTAATTTGCTTATGGGCTTTGACTATATTTCTTTGTATCATTTTTAAGCGGTTGCTCCAGGGTTTACAATATACATACCTACCTAGGGTTTTATCCAGTTACTTAGGGCTAATAATTTACCACTTCAGAAAAAATGTAGAAAACTTATGATCATAGATATTCTTGTCCTTCCCCCTGCTTTGTGTTGTACTTGTCAGAACCACTTTATCTACATACATCAAAAACCTCATCAGAAAATATTATAGTTTTTCCTTTCAACTGTCATTCATAGTTTAAAGAAGCAAAGAAGGATGTTTATTAGAGTCACCATTTCTGTTGCTCTTCCTTTATTCCTGAAGTTCCAAGTTTCCCTCAGTTATTTTCCTGTCACTTGAATATCTTTCTTAGCATGTCTTTTACAGAAGGTTTACTGACAGTGAATTCTAGTTTTGTTTCATTTAATAATGTCTTTTACTTTACTTTTTTCTTTCTTTCTCTTTCTTTCTTTCTTTCTTTCTTTCTTTTTTTCTTTCTTTCTTTCTTTCCTTCCTTCCTTCCTTCCTTCCTTCCTTCCTTCCTTCCTTCCTTCTTTCTTTCTTTCTTTCTTTCTTTCTTTCTTTCTTTCTTTCTTTCTTAAGTTTTTATTTATTTGACAGCGAGAGTATAAGTAGGGGGAACAGTAGAGGGAGAGGGAGAAGCAGGCTCCCCACCAAGCAGGGATCCCCACACGGGGCTCAATCCCAGGATCCCGGGACCACGACCCAAGCCTAAGGCAGACACTTAACCATCTGAGCCACCCAGGCACCCCTTCATTTTTATTTCTGAAGAATGTTTCTACTCTAGAGTTATGGGTTAGTAGTTATTTTCTATCGGCACTTAAAAAAATGTTCTTCCACTCTTTTCTGGTATCCGTTGTTTGCCGTGAGAAATCTCCAATCTTTCAGGTCATGGTTCCCTTATGTGTAATATGTGCCTTTTCTCTGGCTGCTTACAATACTTTTCCCCTTTACCTTTGGTCATATCGGTATGATTATGATATGTCAGAGTGTGGATTTCTTTGGGTTTATCTTCCTTAGGATTTATTGCATTTCTTCAATCTGTACATTTATGTCTTTCACCAAATTGGGGAAGTTTTCCACTATTGTTTCTTTGAATATTTCTTATGTGCCGTTTCCTTTCTCCTGTCCTTCTGGGACTCCAATGACAGGAATATTAAAACTTTTGATATTTTCCTACAGTCCCCTGTGTCTCTGTTCATTTTTTCAAAACCCCTTTTTCTCTGTTGTTCAGATAAGATCCTTCCTATTGATCTGCTTTAAATCTCACTGATTCTTACTCCTATCATCTATTCTGTAATTGAGCTGTGAAATTTTTTATTTCTGTTGTTGAATTTTTTAGTTTTAAAGTTTCTGTTTGATTCTTTTGTATAGCTTCTATTTCTTTGCTGAGAACTTCTGTCTTTACTCTGTTCTGAGCACTCCCCCTTACTTCATGAAGCATGATTTTACTAGCTGCTGGAAAGGCTGTGAGAATTCCAACATCTGGATCATCTTGGGTTTGACAGTTGTTGAGATTTTCTTGATTCTTTGTATGTCAAAGAATTTTGGATTGTATCCCGTACATTTTGAATATTATGTTATGAAACTCTAGTTCTTGCTAAATTCCTCTGGAGAATATTTCTTTTTCTGTTTTAGCAGGTTACCAATCTGGTTAGGTTCAGACTGCTAAGTACTGACCTACCTTCTGTGGGCTGTGGTTCCGAGTTTGTTTAGTTTCCAAAGCCTCTATAGCATAAACCTTGTCACTTCACGTGCACACAGCCCAGTGGCCAGTCTGGGACTGTAGCTGGCTGCACTGTGGTTCCGTTCTCAAGGCCTTTGAGTGTGCTGTCGGTCAATCATGTACGTGTGCAGCTTGGGGTGAGCATCGGGTTTTCTCCACAGCTTTAAAGGATCCTTTCTCCAGATCCCTCCTCCCCTGAGGGAGGACGGGGCTTAGCTTTCCTGCAGTACCGCACAGTTCTAGCCTCAGGGTATAGCAGCAAGAAGCAAGAAAGAGAAGAGACTTGGGACTGCCAGGGCCCTCTTTCCTGGCACCTCGGGCCAGAAGGAAGGGTTTTCCCTCAGTTTGGTTGTCTGCAGTCTTCCACAGGCACTGGCACTACCATGGGAGAGCAGATCCGTGATGGGGGCTACTTTGGGGTAGGGGCAGGATGGTGAGAAGAAAAGAGCAGAAAGGGGGTCTAACCCACTCTCTGTTCTTCAGGACCCCCCTTCCCAGTCCTCAGAGCAGAAAGAGAGTATTTGTCTTAGAGCTTTTTCCTGTCCACGCCCAACTATGTAGTTCCAGGATTTGGGCTTCCCTATAGTAAAGTCTGGAAGTAAGGAGGGAAAAAACTCAGGAAGCTCATCACCTTACCAGTTGTTCTGTGAATTTTTATGCCCCACCCCCCGAATCCACCTGCTGTTGCTGACTTGTTGGGGTTCCCACATAGCTGCTTCAGGTGTCTGTTCAGGGTTTGGTTGTGCTGAGAGGGAGCAATGATGGGTTTTTCCTGGCCTGGGGTCCCAGGAAATGTGTGAATGTCCAAACTGCGCGCATAACAAGGCAGACCCGGGTAGATGGACCAGGGAAAAATTAAGAATGCAGAAATGACCTCACAAATGAGGACTGTCAGAGGAGGCATTTTAAGTCAGTGGGGGAAAGTAAGATTTTGAGACAACTGGCTGGCCATTTGGGGTAAAAAGTGGGGTCCACACCCAACTTCTTATATCAAAATAAATTTAGGAGAGAATGAAATATTTACCTGGGAAACACAGACACAGAACTACTTGAAGAGAATTGGGGTGAATGTTTTATGATCTTGAGGTGGAGGAATCTTTTATGACCATGACACGACGTCTGGAAGCACTAACTAAAAGCTTCATAGATCTGATTCCCTGAGAATCCAAAAGCTCTGTACAGAAAAGCAAAACAAAATACCATTCATGAAGTTAAAATGACCAACCGAGAAAGCATGTTTGCAATACGTGACAAAGAATAAAGGTCTATTTTTAAAAACCTACAAATTAATAAAGGGCAAGGTAAAAGTGAGCCAAGGAAATGGACAGGGAATTCAAATAAGAAGACGTGAAATAGGGGCGCCTGGGTGGCATAGCGGTTAAGCGCCTGCCTTCGGCTCAGGGCGTGATCCCGGCGTTGTGGGATTGAGCCCCACATCAGGCTCCTCCGCTGTGAGCCTGCTTCTTCCTCTCCCACTCCTCCTGCTTGTGTTCCCTCTCTCGCTGGCTATCTCTCTGTCAAATAAATAAATAAAATATTAAAAAAAAAGAAGACATGAAATAGCTTGTAATTACAGTTTGCGAAAAAATGCTGCATTTTGCCCACCTCACTACTGCTCAGGAAGATGCAAGTAACAGTAGCAAGATGCCTGCTGGTTTGTCGGATTGTCACAGAGCAACGGCCCATGTTGGTCCGGGTGCAGGAGGACCGGGCCTCTCACGCACCATCGGCAGGAGCATAAAATGTCCACAGCCCCTCTGGAAGGCGATTGGGGAAAATGTTCAAAAACTTCAAGTGCATATCCTTCCACACGGTAACCCAGATCCTGAAACTTCTCCTGGGAGATACCCGGACACGTTCACAAAGTCAAATGGGCAAGTATGGCCACTGCAACATTGTTTATTGTGGGGAAGAATTGGAAGCAACTGAAATTGTTCGATATTGCAGGGGGTGCTGGGTAAATAACTACGGTTTAGCCTCCCCCTGGGATATCCACCAGCCTTTGGAAAGGAGCTAATTGTGCTCTTCAGGAGCAAGTAACTGCCACATATTTTGCTGAGTAAGAAAAGAACAAACATAATTATTTTATTTTTGTAAATGTAATCCTATCCATCCACCACCATCATCCATCCATCCATCCATCCTTCTACATCCATTAGAATAGCAAGGGGTTTGGAAAAATGTTAAACAAATGTTGGTGGTGTGTGTATTGGGTGGTTGAATTTTGGAGATTTTTTTTCCTTATGTTTTTCTACACTGTGGAAATTTCCTACCGGTATCTTTTACCTGTATAAAAAGTAAACCCAATTTTAATAGGGGGCTACTCTAAAATAAATCGATGGTGAGGAGCAGGGAAACAGGAATAAGTAAATGAAAACAAGCAATTTACAGAATTGTGTGGAAATGCATCTTTATGTCCTCTCTCAACTCCTCAAAAATATTTTGTTAATTTTTAATTTCTTTAAGTAATCTCTACTTCTGATATGGGGCTCAAACGCACGATCCCGAGATCAAGAGTCTCACGCTCCATCGACAGCGGCAGCCAGGCGCCCCTCCCCAAATTTTATCTATTTTTTTTTAAAAGATTTTATTTATTTATTCGACAGAGAGAGAGAGACAGCCAGCTAGAGAGGGAACACAAGCACGGGCAGTGAGAGAGGAAGAAGCAGGCTCATAGCGGAGGAGCCTGATGTGGGACTCGATCCCGTAACGCCGGGATCACGCCCTGAGCCGAAGGCAGACGCTTAACCGCTGTGCCACCCAGGCGCCCCTACTTTTTTTTTTTTTTAACAGAAAATGCATTCTTTTAATTCTCCCACAGAAGGAAAATATATTTACATCTGATTTTTTTTTTTTTGCACGAGTTCAAGGAAATAGCAACTTCATTTTCTCCCCATCCTGCGTTCCTTGGTTAGCTGCTGACTCACCATGTCAGAATTTGAAGTTTTCGTTTTCATAAGGTTAATGTTTATCATTTAAAGCATACAGCTAATCTGTTTCTCCCTATTGCTGAAAATGTCTTCAAACTTTTTTATCGTGGTGAAATATACACGACAGAAAGTGTCCATCTCAGTGGCGTTCAGCACACCCGCACTGCCGTGCAGCCGTCCCACCACCCATCTCCAGAACCGTCTCCTCTTCCCGCCGAGGCTCTGTCCCTACGGACCAGTGGCTGCCCTCCCCTCCCCCAGCCCTGGTAACCACCATCTGCTTTCTGCATCTGTGGGTTTGCCTATGGTGTATTCCTCATCCACGCAGGCGCAGACAGCACTCATCCTTCTGTGTCTGGTTTCTTTCTGGCTTGTCCATGGTGCAACGTGAATCAGAACTGCGTTCTTTTTTTTAAGGCTGAATAATATTCCATCGAACAGGTGACCACCTCTTGTTTGTTCACTCATCTGTTGACGGACATTTGTGTGATTTCTGCTTTTGGTCGTTGTGCACAGTGCTGCTGGAAGCACATATGTACGGATGTGACTATCGATTTTTAAAAGGCATAAACCCAAGAAAGATGCAGTGTATGGGGGGAGTGGAGGAGTGAGGGGCAGATCAGGGGTCCCAAGCTCCCCTCTTCCATTCTAAGCAGAGATGGCCTCAGGCACGTGCACCTGCAGATGGCTGAGATGCTGGCAGGCGAAAGTCTTCAATAAAAATTAAAATATGCAAAAGCTTGGTGGCAGAGCTAAACTTTTGTAATCAAAGAATTTTGGTTCATGTCCAACGTAAGAAAAATGATAACCCGCTCTTCAAGATCTTGGGAACTTGAGTGGAGCGTTTTACCTTTTCCCGACCCACAGTCACCCCTGTTGGGTCGTGTGACTCAGAAGGAAGCACATTCTCCCGGGTCACGCTCAGCCTATCCTGGGATGTGCAGGAAGGAGCCTAGTTCCTTGCTGGAGCCACAGTCCATGTCAGCGAGGTCAGCATCTTTAGAGCAAGATTTTTTGAGAAGTAACAAAGGGTGTCACATGTTTTTACCAAAAACAAGTATAGAATGGATTTCAAAACATGACCCTGGAGATTTCCCCACCAACACCATTCAACCTCCCCCGACCTACACCTCCAGGAGCAATCCCAGGAGGTCTTCTGGGAGGTGGTGTGCTTGGCAGGTTTTCGCACTCTTGATGACAGGCGTGGCAATTATAATAACAGCTTTTCTGAGAGGGGAATTCGGAACCTGGCAATCGACACAATGAACACTGAATTGTAAATGGATTAAAATTTTCTAAGAGGGAGTACACCTGGAATATCAATTGCGGGAGGATGCCAAGAGAGTGTAAAACAGGACAGGGCTGTGGGTTAGTGGATAGAGCGAGATGGATGAACAGTTAGTGATTTTGAGGGGCCTCGTGCTTGGCTCACGTCTTCCAGAATGGTGGCAAGTACCCCTCAGTTTCTCCTGGTGTCGAGGAGGACCCCCGACCCCCCAAGTGCGCTGCAGGGCTGACCTTCAGGGCGGGTGGAGGGCCTGCGTGCTGCTGTTCTCAACACCTGCTTAGAGCACAGGCCTCTGCTGCCCTCTCCACTCCCAGACTGAGGCCAGTGTGGGGTGAAGACACAGCACGTGCCCCTTCTGGTGGCCGATTGGAGGGATCTTGGGTGGCACTTATGTTGAGATAACCGTGGCTTAGAGAAGGCATTTATAAAAACTGATCATGTTGTGGGAATCGTAACCTTTCTTTTCTTATAATATATCCTTGGATATTCTGGAGAAGGAGACCAAGAACCCCAGATGTCCCTAGCGACTGCACTACCACTCACGTGGAAGATCCCGGTTTCTGGGCTTATCAGAGCCAGTTCCTAGGGCAGAATTGGGGGGGAATGAGAGGTCTTGACCCTCATGCCTAATTTACAATTTTCTAGAAGCTACATTAAAGAAGCAAAAAGAAGGAGGTGAAGCTAATTTTAATAATATTTTTCATTTCACCCAGTAGATTTATGTAATCAGTATAAAAGTTATTAATGAGATAGTTCACATTCTTTTTTCTCCAAAACCTGGTGTATTTTACACCTACAGAGCGTCTCCATTCACGGCAGCCGCGTCTCCAGTGCTCAGGGGCCACACGTGGCTGGGGAGGGCTCCACTGGAGGGGGCGGGAGTAGACAGGGCAGCAGGAGGGAGCGTCCAGTAACTGGTGCTGGGGGGCTGTGTCCGCTGCTTCCTCTCTGTGACTCTTCAGGGCCAGAGGCCATGCACTGGCCCACTCCCGACGGCATGGTGGCTGTGTCAGCCTCCTACTGCCGTGTCACCGGCTGCCACGGATTTGTGGCTTCCAGCAACAGCCACTGGTCATCTCCCAGTTCTGTAGGTCAGACGTCCGTGTAGACCGAGGAGAGTGGTCCTCTGCTCCTGGCCTCACAGGCTGCCCTGGTGGGGCTGGCTGGGCCACCTTCTCCTCCTCAGCCTCGGCTGGGGACTCTGCCTCCAACCTCACTCGGGCTTTCCGGCAGAATCAGGTCCTTGCAGACGTGGGACTGAGGTTCTCCATTTCCTTGCTGGATGTCATCTGGGGACCGGTCGTTGCTCCTGGAGGCCACCCACATTCCAACTCACGCTTTGCAGGTCGTCGCTCCTGGAGGCCACCCACATTCCAACTCACGCTTTGCACGTGGCCCCTCAGGCTTTCTGCTCTGCTCTGACTGCCCCTTCGCTATCAGCTTTTAAAGGGCTCACGTGAATCTTCCTTTTGATTCACACAAAGTCAACTGATAGTAATCTTAATTACAAAATCCCCTTTGTTATGTAGGGGCAGGGCATCCGTGGCCGGGCACAGCCCTGGGGATCAGGGCAGGAACTCCTGGGGCCATTTTCAGGGGCGTCCACCTGGTTACTGCAAGCCGAGGTGGGTGGAAGCCGAGTCTCCCTCAGTTGCAGGCTGTCCTGCTTGCCAGGCCTGGACGTCCCAGCAAGGTTGGCGGGGCGGGTGGAGGCTGTGCCTCTGTACTTTGCACACGTCTGCCTGATCTAGTCTTTTCTGGGAGTTCTCTCTTTTTCTCTGAACTAATCATCTTCCCAAGCATTTGACCAAGGGCAACTGGTCGCCCGTTCTCCCAGGTCTACAGATCTGGGGACACTGTGGTCTGATGCACTTTTGGTCCTTTTGGGTTTCCGAGGTTGAACGTGGTGGTGATTTTAGGGCAAGCTTTTCTTGAATGTTTTGGAAGCAAAAGCGATATTTGTGGAAAGACTGGTCATCACAGCCTTTCTTCCCCCAGTTATGAGGAGCAGATCCCTCTGTGAGCAGAGTGGGGTCCCTGCAGGCCCTGCTGGGGTCCGAGAAGACCCCGTGTTGGAGGACCCACCGGGCCCCTTGGAAAGCCCATCCCCTGAAGTATGTGCGCTGTGATGCTGTCCTGCCCCTTACAAGCAAGTTAAGGGGAAGGAGTGTCACAGAAATGCTGTGTGTTCCTTTATCTCTATTAAAAGTCATTGTTCGAGGCTTCAGGTGGGTCCCTTGGCCCTGAAGGGAGGCAGTGTAGCCCAGCCTGCATGTCCTGGGCATGAGGACTCCGGATACGGCTGCCTCTGTGGCACAACATATGCGTTTGCCAGAATGGGCTCGAGTGACAGGCGGCCCCTCCCTGGCTATTCTCAAGGAATTCTGGTACATGGAGTTGCTAATTTAGTAGGGTTACCAGATAGGGACAAGCACCAATATATTCTCCAGTGAGAGCCGTAGGAATTTCTCCTCATTCCTCACCTGGGGCCCCTGGAGTCCAGAGAGCAGTGGGCATCTCAGTAGGATTGGTTTCTTTGTCAACCCTATACCTTGTATTCTATGCCTTTCATAAACATTATTCCTCACGGGACCATCAGGCCTCACCAGCTTGCCAGGGGAGTCTGTACCAGGGCCCTGGGGCCACCGTAATGAATTGCCAAACGCTGAGTGGCTGGAGACAACAGAAACTTGTTCTTTCACACCTTCTGGAGGCCAGAAGTCTGAAATCAAAGTGTCGGCAGGCTTTGGAGGGGAGCCCGCTCCGTGCTTGTCTCCCAGCCTCTGGTGGGTGCTGGTGACCCTGGGCGTTCATTGTTTGGGCTGCGTCCCTTGGATCTCTGCCTCTGTCTGCATGTGGCCTGTCCCTGGGCGCCCGTGTCCTTGTTCTGATAAAGACACCTTCCATCCCGGATAATCTCAGCTTGAGATCCATAACTTAGTTACAGCCACAAAGACCCCTTTTCCAAATAAGGCCACAATTCCTGGTCCTGGATCTTAGGGTGTGGACGTATCTCTTTGGAGGGGTCACCATTCAACCCGCCGTGGAGTCCATGTCACAAAAACGTTAAGAATCGTCGTGATCTTCCTAGAGGATGACTGATCTCTCCTGTCAAAACTTCACCTTTTTGTGATTTTTGCTGCTGTAACATGCTTGTGTTCCTGACTTGCAAACTGAAAATAATGATCCTTCCCCTTACCCCGCCCCCCCCAAACAGCTTCTGCACAGGATCAAGTTATAGGGGGGATGGACAAGGGTACCTTTTTCCTTTTTTACCCTCAAAAATGGTTCAATCAGGAAACCACTGGTTGCAGGTGACTTTTGACATCTCTCCCACGTACATTCGACAGCGTGACACTCGCTAAATGCTTTTCTGCCAGGAGAAAACTCCCGCTGTGCCTGGGATGGTGCTTCTCCGCTTTGGGCTCGCTCTGAAGTTCGCCACCCACATCCCCTGCCCCCTGTCACTTCTCTGGAGACACTGGAAACCACTGCGGGGTCAGGGCTGGCTGGGCGCCCTGTCCTTTACAAACCACTTTGTCCCACATGACTCCGTGGGGCCACGGTGATGGTTCTCCTCCAGCTCACATGCCCGTCGCCCCACTCTTCTGCTCTCTGCTTAAATGTCACTCCTCAGAGCTGCCCGGCCACCCTTTCTGCCCTGAGGTCCCTCTCATTTTCTCTTCTCTTTTTCCTCCTTTGTCCTTTCCTGACGATATCTGCAGGGCGAGGAGACAGGCAACCTCAATGTCTCACTGTCTTCGAATGACATAATTTTTAACTTTCCTCCAGTCAAAACCAGAAGAGAGAAGTAGAAAACGCTGGGTGAAAACCGTGTCATTCAGTCGCTTAGGATACATGCACAATGAAATTTGGGTGATTTTAGTTTGGACGTTCAGTGATAATTTTTCTGAAATAGCACAGTAGGTAGACGTTGGCCCTGACCATGAGCTGGAAACATCTCCATCCCCGGGCCCGCCGCTGCTCTTTGCTGCTGGTTTCTCCTCGTGTCTTCTTGACTCAGAACTTATATGCCGTCAACCCACCATGGTTTTTTTTTTTTTTTTAAAGATTTTATTTATTTATTTGAGAGAAAGAATGAGAGAGAGAGAGCATGGGGGGGGAGGGTCGAGGGAGAAGCAGACTCCCTGCTGAGCAGGGAGCCCGATGTGGGGCTCAATCCCGGGACTCCAGGATCATGACCTGCGTCGAAGGCAGACACTTCACCAACTGAGCCACCCAGGCGCCCCAAACACACCATTTTAAAGTGTACAATTCAGTGGATTTTAGTGAGTTCACAAGGTGAGCCCAAGCGATGTTTGGGATGCTTGACTATTGCAGAGGCAAACAGTTAAAAACATTTTTTTCCCCCAGTGTGGAATTTGCATATAGTGTTTGTTAAGGTATTAAAAAACATCGGGGCTATAAACACTGAGTGTTCTCTGCCTGGAGTCTGGTTCGGGGGATCCATGTGACGGACGGGACAGTGGCAGAGGCGCTCCCCCGCTGGACGGGGAAGCTGAGAGCCAGGGAAAGGAGAACTGGCTCTCTGGAAACCCCCAGGTTCATGGTCAGGGAGACCAGCCACCCACGGAAAACTTTTCTGAATGACACAATGAATTCTTCTATCCTACCGCCAACCTGAGATGAGGGTGCCCCCAGAGCCCGCCATGCCACAGCCTTCCCGAGGGCCAGCTGCGTCCCCACACGTCACGCGGGCCCCGGCGCAGAGAGCCCATCCCGGCACGGCTCCCACCCCTTCCTCTCCCGTCTGTAGCCTGGACACTAGTTCTCTGGGACCAACACTGTCCACTGCGCACACTCGACGGCCCACGATCAGTCTGCTCTTTCAACACTTGAGGCAACACACAGTCCAAGAGACGAAGCCAGGCTTTCTGCCTCCCCAGGAGCCCCTGGCATGATTTTTCTCCCACTTTGGTCTCTTCTCCCGCTTCCTGTAACAAGCCTTTCTGGACCTTTAAGGCCTATTTCAAACGTGGCTTCCTCCATGAAGTCTTTCTTGATTGTTCCCGTTGGGGTGAATTTGATGCAGCAGGTAAGCCCTCCTTCCTTCACTTCACAGAACTGCATTTTCTCCTCCTCCCGTTTGCTGGCTGGCCGACCCTGTGGGCCTCGCTGCATCTAGGTTTCTGCATGTGGCTGGTGGGGAGCTGGTATTCAGCCTGTCCCCCCACCAGACCACCTTGAAGCTCCAGCAAGCGGCCTGGGAGAAGAAGCTTCGTCGACTTTACCAGGGTGTGCTGCGTGTGTGCATTGCTGTCTTTTCCTTGGACTCCCAGGTGCTGGCCCCGCCCGGGTCCTAATCACACACACGTCTTGCTTTGAATTATAGTGATTGTGCACCTGTCCAGTCGTCCCCACTAGAGAGAACCCAGGCTTCCCGAGAGAGGAGATTATGGTTACCCGTCTTTATTCCTCTCGATCATTTAGTCTATACCGCATGTGTGCATTTTCTTAAACACGTTAAAAAGTCAGTCCTGGATCAAGGAGCAATGTAGAATTCCCTCCCTGTCTTAGTTGGGCCGTGTCTGCATTCCGGGGTGAGCGTGCGGATTCCTGCCTGACTCTTCCCAGCTGGTTCCTGTCTCTGGATCTGTCCTTGTGATTTCTGCTTCTAGCGTAAGCTGTTCTGGCTGCTGGCTCTCACTCCCAGACACCTCCTTGGTCCCCCACATATTGCCACACGTACGGGGCAGTTTCAGGGCTGACCCCATGGCTTCCTGACTTGCAGTCTCTACCTGGGTTATGACCGCATCCCCTCAGTCCCAGCTGCTCCGTGACAGGACTGGACACCGGGCAGGGCATGCCCTCCGTATCATTGGGCAACACCGTCTTGGCTCTTCTCTGTGATGTTGTCTTTTCCAATCCATGAACACGGTATGTTCTCTATTCAGTCGTGTTCTGTCACTTCCAATGACAGGGCACTTTCTGGTTCATAGGCGGTCCTCTCTCACTGCGTCCTCACGTGGTGGAGGGGTAGGGGCCTCTCTGGAGCCTTTCATACAGGCACAAACCCCATTCACAGAGGCTCTGTCCTCATGACCTAACCACCCCCAAAGGCCCTCCTCCTGTCACATTGGTGGTCAGGCTTCAACATATGAATATCGGGGGTCATGCATTCATAGAAGTTCATGTGCTGAGACAGTAAGGAACCCAAACAAAGCAGCGAATGAGGAGGTAAACACGTAAGGACAGTCTGTAGGGGAAAGAAGTCCGGCACCCGTTGCTCGAGAGGGTGATGCCGCTGTTCACTACCAGGGAGTCTCAGCGGGCGTCGGCAGCACACTCCGTCTCTCCAGAGTCCTACATCCTGGGGTGAGACGGGTTTTCCATTTACTCACACCTGAGAAAGAGTCCCTGGAAATTTTTCTACGAAGAGATAGTCCCAAATGCTCGGGGGCTGTGAGAGCGGCCCCAAGACTTAGAGGCGAGCAGAAGAGGGTGTGCGCAGCTCCCGAGGCTTGGTGTGAGCTTGTGTGACCCTCACACAGACGCGGCCTTCGCACCCGGTCCTGGAGCGAGGGGAAGCAGGTGTTGTTTGCACACACCTTTAGCTTGGCTTGCAAGTGATGATGCATCTATTTGCATAAGTGGGTGACGGGTGCAAACAAAGAGCTCAGAGCAATGAGAAGGCTGTCAGGAAGGAAATGACTAACTCGCAAAGAAATTTCAGCCGTTCGTGTCCTCTCCCAAATGCCTCCCACCAAGTTCCCAGTTGGCCTGCATTGTAGCTGTAGCCCGGCTCTGCCTGGAGAAATGAGGCCTGGAGATCGGGAAGAAACCAGAGCGGCCGGCTAATTCAAACCCTTGCTCTTGCAGAAGGGAAGACAGAGGCATGGATTCTACCCCCCGCCCCGGCCGCACCTGCATCCCTGAGCAAAGCCACATGGAGGACTGGGAAGAGCCTTCGGCTTCCCTGAGCCTCACCATCCCCATCTGCCAAGGGGACAATCATACCTGTCCCATAGCGTTGTTCGGAGAACCACGTGAGAAGGTCTGAGAGCAGGTGTTTGTAAAAGAGAAAGCAAACTGCAAGTTGGGGTTGGTGGTGCCAGTCTCAGGTCCGTGCACCTCTAGCCCTTCCTCTTCGCTTTCGGGGTGGAGTTCTGTAAGGCAGCAGTGGCCCCTGGGGGGGAAGCCGGCCTTCCTTCTGCTCTGCGCCTCGGCCTTGGGAACCAGCTCGGCCTTATCTCTTCTTCGGGTCCCTCCATTGTCACCGGTTATGTGGCACGTTACAGACAACCATGTGATTACAGCAAAACAGATTACGACCCGGTGTGGATTGAACTGCCTCAGGTCATGAAATACTCACCCAACACCTGTTAGTGACAATGAAGTTGGACTGGAATCGTGATTTTTTTTTTTTAAAGATTTTATTTATTCATTCAACAGAGAGAGAGACAGCCAGTGGGAGAGGGAACACAAGCAGGGGGAGTAGGAGAGGAAGAAGCAGGCTCCCAGCGGAGGAGCCTGACGTGGGGCTCGATCCCAGAACGCCAGGATCACGCCCTGAGCTGAAGGCAGACGCTTATCGACTGCGCCACCCAGGCGCCCCATGGAATCGTGATTTAAAAAAAAAAATTGTATGTATTTAAGTAAGCTCTACCCCCAGGGTGTGGCTTGAACTCATGACCCCGAGATCAAGCTCACGCTTTCCCAACGGAGCCAGCCAGGTGCCCCTGCAATCACTATCTTAAACTCGCAAGGGGGGGACCCGGGCGTGTAGGATCAAGCAGTGCTCTCCTGATGACACAGGAGGATTCGCCCCCAAACCTGCCACAGCCCAGGACGCCCCTGTCCCCTCCACCCTCCCGTGGGGGAGGCAGCTTTCCACCTCACCCGTGGGCATGTCATCCCACGCTCAGAGGGATGCTGAGGGCACAGCCGGTCCTCAAGGGACCGAAGTAAGCACGGGAGCAAATCCTGCCCGCTGGCTCAGAATCCCCTCGCACCGCAGACGCCCGAAAGGAAGGCAGGCTGTGGACCCGCGGGGACTGTGGTGAAGTCTTCCGCCCGTCTCGGAGGACCGCAGTGACGATGGGGCTCGGGCGCACTGTTGTAATGTCTGTGCGAATCCTTGGAGGCTGTGGCTCTCTTCAGAGGTCAGTGATTGTGCTGTGCTCTTCTCCCCTGTGCTTACACTCTACGTTTATCAGACAGCTATTCGTTGCAAGTCCGCAAAGGTAACTTGGAGACGGGGACGGATAACTCACTCCGATTATTTAGCGTTGCTGGTTGAGCGCGCAGGGTCCCGGCCCCACCCTGAATGTACTACGTGCCCTGCGTTACTTCTGTGTATTAAAATATAAGGACATTCTTCTACGGTACATGTCAGAATCGATAGTTTTGGTAAACCAGTCTTTCCTAGCTATAGCTCCAAAGATATTTGATCTGCGCTTAGAACCTTTTTACTCCAAAAAGCTGGTTTTTTCCCAGTACTGTTTCAAGCTCTTTCACTAGTAATCAGTATGAGTATAAAGTCTGTATTTGAAAGGCAGGAAAAAAAAAGAAAAGAAAAAATTATCGAATTGCTTACTCCAATTCTTTACATTAAAGTTTCATGTGCTCTGCTTGCCACCCTCCTTTGGAGGAAGCTTGTGAGGTAGGTACATGGCACATTCTGCAAGGATAGAATAAACATCCAGTAAGTGAATGAACAATGCATTTAGAAGGAACGAATGTAGGATTCACTACTCTGCAGTAAAACAAACAGAGCCTTATCTCAGATTTGTATTTGTCATCCTTTCAGGGTAAAGAAATAAATTGGGGGCAATATTAGTGATGTAGTTTTTGGAATGTCGATGAGGTTGGTGGGGTCGGAGCCGAAGGCCAAGAAAGAAATCTTGAGACATCTTGGGTGCAGAAAGGTGGTTTTAGAAAAGCTCGAGGACAGCACCCGTGGGCAGAAGGAGCTGCTGTTCTGGGGTCGTGAGGAGCAACTGAGTAAACGCTTTGGGGTAGGGGGAAGTAAAGATCAGGGAAGTTCCAGAAGGATTTTCATCTGCTAAAGGAGACTCACTGGGTCCGGAAGCCTGGCTATTGTCAAGCTAAGGTGGTTTTTCCATCCAGCAAAGCACTAACATGAAGACAGTCGGGAGCTTCCTGGAGGAAACTTACACTCCTCCTGCCCTACTATTTGCCAATGGGCTGCGGGTTATAAGGACATTGAATTTTATCTACATTTCCTTCTGCCTTTGTTTCCCACATCATTAGCAACTAACAAATAATCATCGAAATCCACCTTGAACAAATAGAGCAATTGATTCAGTTACAAGAGAAACTGCAGGAAAGGACATGGGGTCGAAGTTCACATCTCTAGCACAGAGTTTTATCCAGTTTCTGGAGAGTTCCTTCCCAAGGCCCTTGAGTCAGCCCCGACCTACCACCTCGAAGAAAGCCCCCTTTTATTGGAAGACAGCCACCTTCGTGAAAAAACTGACCCCTTGTGGACGTGCACACACGCCCGCACACAGAGGGCATGCGCACAGGCACGCACACACACACCGTGTGTTGAACTACCTGACAAACTGTGGCCATCTGTTCGGTGTTGTGTCAGCTAATGAATGAATCTATCCCTTATCTGGCTGGATAAACTGCCAACTTTCCAGTCCTGGTTGGCTTTCCCAGGTGTATCCCTTACTTCCTGCACCTGCCGCCCGGCGCCGCCCCTGCACGCAGCCGGCCTTCCTTCTGACCTCGCCAAGGGTCCATCAGGGGTCTGCGCTCGAGCCAACATTGCTGTTGCTTGCCCGCAGCTCATCAGCTGTCCTTTGCTGCTGTTTTCATTTTTTGTACAAACCTTAAATATAGCAGGATGGATTTTCCGTGTGTACACACCCGTGTACATACCCCCAGATCAAAATGCAGAACCTTCCAGTCCCAGGAAGGCTCCGCAGTGACTCACCCCGGTCGGTTCCCGCTCACCCGCCTCCCCCAGCCCCCAGAGGTAACCTCTGCTCCCCCCTCTGTCGCCTGAGTCCTGCCTGTTCTTGAACTCGGACAGTTTCTCAACTCAGCGCAAGTCTGTGAGCTTCATCCCCGCTGTGGGGCCCAGGGACGCTTTGTTCTCTCTCACTATTGCGTAGTATTTTATCTGTGCAGAGGGGCTGCCTCCAGGCGGATGTCGGGGCTGTTCTGGATAAAGCCGCAGTGAAGTTTCGTGCATCTGTGTTTTGGTGGAGGTGCTCCCTGCCCTCGTGTCTCTTGGGGACATGTTCAGGAGTGCAAGTTCTGGCCTAGGTTCAACCTATGTTTCCCAAAGCGATTGTAGCAGTGTGCTCTCCTGCCAGCGGTGTGTGAACCTTCTCATCATTCCACACCTCTCCAACGTTTGGTATCATTAATTTTAGCCATTCTGGTGGGGATGTAGTGGTACCTTACTGTGTTTGTTTTTTAAAGATTTTACTTATTTATTAGAGAGAGAGCGCGAGCGCATGAGTTGGGGGGGGCAGAGGGAGAAGCAGGCTCCCTGCTGAGCAGGGAACCTGATGCGGGACTGATCCCAGGAGCCCGGGATCCCGACCTGAGCCGAAGACAGACGCTTCATTGAGGGAGCCACCAGGCGCCCCTGACTGCGGTTTTCAATTTGCATTTCCCATGATTCTGATCACCCTGTCATGTGCTTTCTGGCTATTTGGTTAGCGCCGCGGTTGCGCCTCTCGGTAGACACAAGCCTGGAAACTCAGAGTGCGAACATGACTTCATCCGTTAAGGCGACTTCGTTTCCACAGTCTTAGAAGGACTGATTCAAAGGCAGCGTATGTCTCGCGCCCACAGAAACCACTTCAGGGACATGAAGGCTCTCTCTCAAAGCCCAGCAGGTTTGTGCCCGGAGTCGCGTCACTTTGACAAAGCCTGAGCACGCGCCTGGGCTCAGGGAGGGGACAGCGCTGCGCACGAAGACAGCACTAGAGACAGGTGGGGGCCACGCGCAGGCCGGCGCCGCCACCCACCGGAGTGGAGACGCTTTTGGTGACCACCGGGCGGGTCCTGGGCTCCACCCCACCCGTGCAGGCCGAGCAGACGGCGTTTCTGCCGCGGACTTGCTCCCGCCACGATTCTCCGAAAACGGCTGGGGCTATCTGGCGGCACAGTCCGCGGCCCCTGCTGGGGGTGGAGATGGAATCTTTCTCTTTCTGGGGCATCGCACTCCATAGCCTGCATGTAAGTCATTTCTTGAAAATGGGTGTGGTGAGCTTCTCCCAGCGTGGTGGCGCCCTGCCCACCGGCTGGTAACGAACACCGACTCCTTACGTTCGTTCGTGACCTCCGGCGCGTCCAGCTTGTCTTTCATGGTGGTTGCTTTCTCCGTCCTGTTCGAGGAGTCTTTGCCTGCCCCCCTCACTGTTTTCTTGATTGAGAGGTATTTTTTGGCCGATGTCGTGGTGTGCCTGTGCTGCGTTGCTGACCCACAGCCTGCCCTGCCCCCCGTGAGTGGCACATTCTCGAGAGCCTTCCTTATCTAGACGCCCAGATGAGCACTCTGCTGACGGGCAGGTCTCTTCCTGTGTCCTGTTCCTCCGCTGCTTTATCCGGAGCTCTTCGGCTGCCCATCCGCAGTGGGAGCATCAGCACCATGGTCTGCAGTGGGCCAGACTTCTCGGATGTGGCATTGCCGCCCTCGGAGGAGAGCAGTCGTGTCACTGCGTGGATGTGGTCTTAAGCAGAAAATTCAATTTAGAGTCAGTATGACATCTCGAAGGGGATCAATTCCATTAGAGTTGTCATGTGTTGGTCTCGTGGAAATATGCAATCAGGAAAAAAATTCCAACCGGTACAGGTTTCCTCTGTCCAGAGCTGTCCTTGGGGGGCACTGGAGCCAAGCTCGGGAAGCCAGAGAAATGAGGTGCACGTCGGGATCCAGGGGCCGACAGACGCAGCTGGCCCTCTGGGAAGCCTGCATCCCACCTACCTGCACTCCCACCATCCTGTGAATGCCGGGCCCCTGGGAAGCAGGAGAAAACGCAGCTCACGCTAGTTAACAAGTAGACACAGGTGGCTAATAGCAGGTAGATACAGCCACAGCCACCTTTGGAACACGTGTGGTAGCTTTTGTGCGTGAATAAACCCCTCAGAATTAGGAGCATGGGTGGAAGGGAGTTAACACAGCAAGGCTGAGACCGTAGTCCCCAGAAAGCCCTGCTGGCCAGGTCAGCCCTCAGCTGGCGTCTGGGAACTTGGATTTGGGGAGGGTCCCCCCCCCCCCAGCGCTGATAAGAGTGTCTTCCAGTGCCGACATTATGCAAACACCGTGGTTCATGCCGAACACCTGCTTTCCTCCTGGGACTCTGGGGTTTGGGTCCATGCCCGGCCGTGGAGGCTGCTCACGTGACCGGCCCTCAGGAAAACCCTGGAGCTACGTCCCTAGCGAGCATCCCTGGTGGACAGCACTTCACACGTCTGTCACAACGTGTTCCTGGGGGACTGAGTGTGTCCTGTGACCCCTGAGAGAGGGCTCTGGAAGACGGTGCCTGTTCCCCGAGACTTTGCCTGCGTGCCTGTCCCTTTCCTGATCGTGCTTTGGGTCCTGTGCTTCTGATACGTCATGGCCGTGAGTGCAAGACTACGGTGAGTCCGTGAGTCCGGTGAATTACTGAAACGGTGTTCTTGGAGACCCTCAAGTAAGAGGACTGTAAACAACAGCACACGTCCTGGAGCGCAAGGATGAGCACAGGTTCTCCCAGCCCCCTCCCCTGCTGCCCCCGAGATTGTCTCTCACAGTGAACTCACACATGTCTGTTTACGGCACCCCTAATTCAGTGCTGCGCTAAGTAGGGGTGCTAAACCAGAATAAGATCTTATGCTTTCTCTTAAGGAGAATTCAGTGAAATCATTCATAAATGTGTACATCTGGTCCCAAATTATGTTACAAAGATTTCAGTGTGACTGGAGTCGTCCATGTGCTTAAAATGAGAGTCAAAGGTTGGAGTAAGAAAAAAAATGAGGCTCGAGTATGATCTTATGGATGGTGTGGCAGGCAGAATAACGGCCCCAGAGACACCTATGTCCTCGTCTGTGATGCCGGGGAACGCGTCGCTTTACATGGCAAAGGGAAATGACGGCTGCAGATGGACTTGGAGTTGCTAATTAGTCGGCCTCAGGTAGGGAGTGTCCTGGATTCTGCGGTGGGAGATGCATGTCCACCCCAAGTAATCGCGGGGAACTTGAATGTGGGAGAGGGACGTCTTAGTTTGTTCGGGCAGCTGTGACAACATACATAGGCTGGGGGCATACAAAGAGCTCACATTTGCCCCCCGCAGTTGTGGAGGCTGGGAAGTCAGGATGAAGGTGCTGGCACATTTGGTGTCTGGCGAGGCCCTCCTTCCTAGAGGACTGGGCTGTGCCCTCCCGTGCTGGGGGGAGGGCAGGAGCTCCTGGAGTCCCTTCACAGGGGCACTCCTCCTGTTCACGAGGGCTCGCCCTCACGGCCAGATTACCTCCTGAAGGCTTCACCTCTTAGTGGCGTCCCCGTGGGGTTAGGATTGCGACGTATGAATTGGGGGGGGGGGCACAAACATTCCATCTGTGGCAAGGGAGGCAGAAGAGAAAGGCAAAGTGATGTGATGTGGAAACGGGCCATCGGGGCTTTCGAGACAGGACAGAGAAAGGCCAGGAACACGGCTGGGAGAAGCCAGAAAGATGAAGGAACACAGCTCTGTGGACGCTTTGATCTTAGCCCCAAGACCCCGGGGTCGGTTTCTGACCCGCAAGTGTTACAGCAGCCTGAGGAAATGAATAGAGATTTGTTGAGTTTTTGTTTTTGGTGGATGAAGAACAGTAAAAGGCACGGGCTGCTGGCTGGAACCTGCTCGTCAGAAGCCCAGGAGCCCCCACCTGTCGGTTTCCAGGCAGGAGGCAGAGCCCCGCCCCCGTGGCAGGTGACACCTGTCCTCTCAGCAAGCGCCTTCCCAGCTCTCTTCAACACCCCTCGCTAAGCCTGGCTTGGAGGGTGCAAAGGAGAGGGGGGCACCGGAAAATGAAAAGCTCCTCCCTGAGAAATCTCTTCGCCAACTCTCTTATGGAGCCTCCAACCTCCCCTGCACCCCTGTGGTCACAGGCAGCCCTCGATAATCCTAAGAGTCAGGAAGGACCAGGCCAAACCACACCAAACTGCTCTTTCTGTAGGGCAGAAAATTGTTGAGTATTGGCAATTTCAAATAACTTAACACAATATTCTCATCAACGCCACTGTATAGGCAGGGACACCAAAAGTTAGGAAGGTGAAGTCACTTGCTCAAGGTCACACACATAGTGAGCCAGGAACTTGGATCTGAACCGGGGCCCCTGCAGAATGTGCTGCATCCGTCAGGTTGGGAGGGTGGGGTTTTCAGATGCCAGGATGTGCTGTGAAGCCACGGGGGATCCCTCGTCGAGGGAGACTCTGAAGCTGGGGGGCCACGGCGAGGCCACACACGGACACGGTGCGGAGGACACGGTACGGGGGCCCAGGCGGAGGCTGCCGCAGACAGCAGGGTGAGATTCACCCGGATTACGAGGTGCCGGTGGGTCACAGGAGAGGAAGGAATGGTCAGAGACACTTTTGTTTTTCGGGTCTCCAGCCCTTGGCACCGGATCCAGCCCATAGCCGTCGCTCCATCAACACTCATGAAATAGGAACAGAACTAAACAGACAAGGTAAAAGTCGTTCCCAGGCAGTGAGGAGTCACCATGTTGAAAATACGGGGTTTCAGGAGCAGTTTCAGTGCCAGCGGCTGTGCTGTGAGCATGCCTGTAATGTGTATAGTGACACCTACTGCCAGGGCTACGCGCTGGGACGGTGGCCAGCTGTCTTCTCTGCGCTGCTGTGCTCCCGTCTTGACCCAACTGGAGAGCTGAGTGGAAATTTGAGCCACGGGCCGCACTGACTGGAAAGGAAATCTGGGCGGGCTGAAGGGGCACGTTTGTGAAGAGATAGTATAAACACGCATGCAGGCTCTTGAAAGAATTTGAGTTCTGGAAGCTTGTCCCACATCATAACGAACGTATCAAAATACTCCCACATTATCCAGACACTCTTAAAGAATTTGAGCTTTGAAAAACAAGTTTTCATTTGAAATTATTTGGCGACACGGAACTCATTTAATTTATGATTGCTATGACTTCCTGGCAATCATGGTATTAGGAAATTCTTACCAAGTGATTTCTAACTTCCATGTGGTTTTCAAATACGACCAAATGTTTATCAGCAAAGAAATTGCAATTTGAAGTTGGCACGTTACGTGTTGGGGACTTTTCTTCGAACATTTATTAATTTCAAATTTGCAGTGTACTTTTCGCGTTTCAGGGCCAATAAAATTTCTTTTTGAGGCTCAAACATTTTCATAGGTTCTTGAAAAGCCTAATAATACATGGCTCAGTAAACCTTGCTGCTTGTGTGTGATTGGCCAACGAGACAATAAAAGTCAACGAAGATTCTCATTCTTCTCCCTGTAAGGCTGCCCCAGACCTGAACGTGGGGAGACCTGTCTTTTTCCTTCTGTCTCCAGGGTTTCCTTTGTCATTTCTGTCACCAGTGTTGCCCCCCACTCCACTCCCAATGCCAGCTAACATCCCAGAGGGGCTGGAAACTGGACACAGACACGGTGAGGACCCTGCCTCAACACAATTGACATTTCCTGGGGAAAAGAATTTATGATGAAAACTTCCCTAATTGGACATTCTAGCACTAATATGCTAGACAATCATGTTTTTATTTCTGATTGTCAGAGGGCAATGGTTTCAGAGATCTTTTTGTAGCTGGGCACTTTTTCCTTTTTTACACTCCCGGTCAGTTGTCATCTAGGACCAGGTCTATAAGTAACCATAGGTCAGATGTAAAGTTTGCCCCTGTCTGGACATATTACTAGTGGCTTCCTCCCCTAGGAGGCATCCCCCACGCAGCTCCAGGAGCTTTGGCCACACTCACTGAGATGGGGGTCGCTCTGCAGGGACCACAGGCCATCTGCAGTAGTGACCTCTGGGCCGCCACCATCCCAATCGTGACTTCCAAGGATCTCCACCTTGGCCCGGACCTGTGCGGTCTCACATCCATCATCCGTCCCAGAGCCCTGACTGTGGTATCTGAACCCGGTCCCAGCCCCAGCGTGCCCTGACCTCCACGATCCGACATCCGCCTCGGCCCCGAGGGCCCAGCTCTGCCCAGGCCTCCGCCGTCCGACCCTCGCATCGTCCCGGAGGCCTGCCAGCGCCTTGACTTCCGCCACCTGACACCCACCACCCGCCCTGCCCTGGACTTGGCCGCAAGGACGCCCCCGCGGCCCCTCGGGAATTCCTGCGGACACCCCCCGTCCCGCGCCGCCCCCGGGACCCCCAGCGCAGACCCCGGAAGGGCGCCCGGACCGTCAGCTGCCGCCTCTGCGCAAAGTGATTTCTCGGAAAGCTGAGCGCTTCGAAGAAGGCGGGCCGGACGGGCCGCGCCCATTGGGCTGTGTTGGCGGCGCGCCCGCGCCCATTGGGCGCCCCCGGCGGCCCTCCCGCGCCCATTGGCCCGCGCGGCCGCCGCTCGGCA
>NC_048229.1:78583453-78596228 GCF_002007445.2 Ailuropoda melanoleuca
AGGCAGGTAGGCAGCCCCGCGGCAGGTAGGCGGCCCGGCCGGAGGGGGCCCGGGCGGCGGGCTGGCCCCGCTCGGTCTTTCGTCCTCTTCTCTTCCTCCTGAACCCAGACCCAAAGTCCAGGCGTTGAGCACGGGGTGGCGGGTCCTCAAGTGGCTGATGCTTGACAGAAAAATCCCGTTTTTCTTAGAGTCGGGTTTGCATGGAAGACCTTAGAATGGCCTATCTAATGAGGGGAAATACTGACCCCTTTATTGCAAGACCTGCTTGCCAGTCCCGCCCAAGTCCTGCGGCCTGGAGTAGCGCTCAGAGGGTCACGACCGAGAACCTGCCCGGTGACCATCCAAGTTCGTGTGAGCTAGCTGGTGGAGAGGGGTGCCCACTGGGGTTTTCTCCTGCCTGATGACAGTTAACGATTTCTGAGCGGGCTTTGAGGCCCTTCGCTCCCATCATAGACCAGCGGTCCCTGGCAAGAAAGCCCCAGCGGTGTAGGGCTCACCGCTAACAGGAGCATTTGGGTGCAAAATGCACCCCAGGGCAAAGGGGAGACTTTACAAAGTGAGATATGTTGCTTATCCAGGGCTGTAGAGTGCTGTATGAATGGAAACTAGAGACTGAGTATTCCAGAATTTTAAACTATCCCTTCAACATATGGGGGGATATAACACACTTTCTTTTTCTTTTCTTTTTTTTTTTTTTTAAACCTAAGTTAGGAGCTGGTCCTGAAATGAAGGTTCTGAGCATGTCCTTTGGGATTATGGCAGGTTCTTCCAAGAAAAGAATTGGGAGTGGTTCAGTCTTTTCAGAAAGACTGGGGCCAAAGTGACAAATGGCTTTGATGCGTTTGGCCTGGGGGTGGGGGAGATGGGGATCTGGGGCCTCCAGGGAAAGGTGGCCCGGAGCCCTGAGAGGTGTGGGCGGTGAGCCCCGCACCACCTCCTGGGCAAATCCTGGAATCCGGCTTGGGTGGGGCCACCACAGCCTCTTATCACCTCCCGCCTGGGAAGCCTGATTGCGGGGACCCATTTATTGGGATGCAGATTAGCTCCAGATAGGACCTGGCCCATAAAGAGAATGATTATCTAAAAATCAAGGAAGAGGAAGTTATAAACATGTGACCGGGCTTATGAATTTTTTTTCTGGCTTGACATTTGATGGGATTAATGCATTAAGTGTCCCATAAATCATTGTGGGTCATCATGGGACTAGAATCTTAGGCTTGTATCGCCACTTAAGAGTCTTAGAGGTGATCTCAGTGAGGATTCAGGTGGGGCTGTCCATGTGCCTCGATGTGGTAACGTAATCTTAGCATTTCTCTGTACAGGGAGCAAAGTTAAGACCCTGCCGGGGTTCCTGGGGGTCAGGGTGCCCTTCTGGGCTTCAGTGTTTCCTCCAGTGAGCAAACAGGCTGGGTTGGATTGCTTCTAAAGTATTGTCCAGTTTTCATATTCTGTGATTCCCTCTTCCTCTCATTGATCCCTCTTAACTTTCTTTTCTCTTTTCCT
Organism: Ailuropoda melanoleuca; assembly: GCF_002007445.2. NCBI lineage: Eukaryota > Metazoa > Chordata > Mammalia > Carnivora > Ursidae > Ailuropoda > Ailuropoda melanoleuca. Next base: position 78,584,957 of record NC_048229.1, read on the forward strand.
GTCCTTATAAATCACGAAGACCACTGTCCTTAAAAATTTTGGGGGCTATGAATCCATCAGAAATCTTTTTGTTTTTAAAGATTTTATTTATTTACCTGAGAGAGAGCACAGATGGAGAGGGAGAAGCAGGCTCCCTGCTGAACAGAGAGCCCAACATGGGGCTCGATCCCAGGATACCAAGATCATGACCTGAGCCAAAGGTAGATGTTTAACCAGCTGAGCCACCCAGGTGCCCCAAATCCATCAGAAATCTTGATAAGAAGGTGTTGACCCACTTTCTAGAAAAGTGCCCATACAAACAAAATCTTGCTTTTCATTTTCAGGAGCCTCCTGGAGCATGGACTCTGGTTTATAAACCTTGTGCTAAGGGGGTGAACAAAGCCCTCATGAGTGGGCACATTTCCCTGAATTGACAGATCCGCAGTCTCCACCCCTCTTGTTGTGTTCTGGCCCCTCTTACCCTCCCCTGCACACAGCTTGCTCCTCAAGTGAGGCGAGATTCCTTTTCCCCCCGAAAGGATCTGTAGGAATCAGTACGGTGCTAGGTTATTTTCTGGGGGGTGCTCCGTGGTGGGGTTTCTTTTCCCTCCCCGGATGTCCCTCCTACATCTGTACCTTCGTACTTAGAAGCACAAGGGACTGTTCTGGAGTTCTGGGATTCTCGGGATGCATTCACTGTGCCGCTGAGGAGAGCCTCAGAGAGGCTCAGGTGGTTTTCCTGTGGTGAAGTTGGAGAAGAGCCTTTGCCGGGTCTTCAGTTCCTAAGTCCAGGTCCAATTCCTGATTCCACCCATGTCACCCCTTTTACACCCACCAGTGGGCATGGAAAAGTTACATTTGGCACTTGGGACTCACCTTCTCCCCGGGACCTGGACCCCCTTTCTGATCCCACAGCCACCTGGAGGATGGCTGGTTTCTAAGTTATGTACTTGCTTTATGGACCAGCTCTGGATGTGACCATATTCTTGGGGACATTATGTCTTGCCACTACTGATTGTTTCAAACCTATTTGCCCAAAGAAGTCGCATTTTAATCAGAAGAATAGAAATGCCTTTTTTTTTTTTTTTGGTGGGCGTCTGTCCAACAGTCTAGGGGATTTCCACCCCTGTTCTTATAAATGTGGGTTGTGTGTCGTCGATACGGCATGATTGTTCTTTTTCTGTGTGCTGTTGGGAAAGCTGCCTATCCTGACAACAATGTTCTTCCAGAGGATGTCTTCGGGCACTCTGGTGAGGTCCCCAAATTCTGGTGCCTTCTGGAAGAGTCTAGCCCGGCTGACTTTGCTCTGTTCTGTGGCCCCAGTTGATTTCCTTGCTTTTGTTCTAATTGGTCCTAAGAGTTCCCGAGGAAGAAAGTTAGGGTGATAACATCTGTTATCTAGAGAGAACCTTCTAAGTTCCAGGCATGGCATCAGGTGCATGCTCTGAGCCCTCATCCCGAGGAGGCCGAGTGCTGAGGGTTATCCTGGGGCTTCAGCCGCCATATCTGGCTCTCCAAGGTTAAATCATGATTCAAGGTCACCCAGCTGGGAGATGGTGGGACTCAAATGGGACTGCAGCTCTGTCTAATTCCCAAACCCTTGCTCTCATCAATAATCCATCTGTGAAGGAACAATCTAGAAGGGATAGCTTTGAGGATCTCTTTTTTTCTTGGAGTGTGTAGATGTCATATTTGCTAATAAACACTGGTCAGGCTGGGCATCGAGTCTGGGAATTGGCTCTCCACGTGGTGAGCTGCTCATTAAAGGACCTGGAAATGTAAAGGTGCTTATTCCCATCTCATGCTAAAAATGGAATGGTACCCTTAGATGTGGCTGTGTTTGCCTGGAACGGAGCAAGGGGTGAAGGCTGGAAGGAGTACCAGCCGGAGCTTTAGGACGGACAGACGTCTGGTGTGGGGCCGCTGCGGGGTTCCTGGGGAGCTTTCAGTTTTCAGGGATTTGAGGCCCAGGGGAGGCATGGTCTTCCCACAGCAGGTGGCCCAGGGTCCCAGCATCCGTGGGTTTCCCCGAGGCTGGCACCTGTGTTGCGACCCTCTGATTTTCCTATTGGCAGTTCTTGGCTCTCAGATACGTGGGGTGCTGTGATTAATGAAACAATAACTGTAACAGCACAGAGTGCGTTCTTTTCTCTCCAAGGATGTGTGACCGGAATGGTGGCCGGCGGCTTCGGCAGTGGCTGATCGAGCAGATCGACAGCAACATGTACCCAGGGCTGATTTGGGAAAACGATGAGAAGAGCATGTTCCGGATCCCTTGGAAACACGCCGGCAAACAAGATTATAATCAGGAAGTGGACGCGTCCATTTTTAAGGTACAGACTTGAACTCCCTCCCCGGGGCACAAGTGGTTTCTGTCTTCCCTCCAGGCCCGTGGCGGTGTTGAGTGACATCTTTCTTAGTTGCTTGGAAATTAATCTAATTTTTTTAAACAAACATGGAGTGAATGCCGAATGGGTCTCCAAAACATATACTCGGTGATTTTACATCTATTATATGACCAAGTCACTTGGAAGTTAGTTGGGTATTGTTGGTGTTTTCCCGATGGGGAGATGGAGGGCACTTTCCCCACCTGTCCTACCATTTCTTTTGCACAAGGACTCACAATCGGAGAGAGAAAAGACTCCTTCAAGGCCCTCTGGGCTACCGTCTAAATTCCATTAGGAATTCTAGGATGGTTGTAAGTCTTTGTTCTTTCAAAGTTATTACTTCTGCCTGGCAATGCAGGGTCAGCTCAGTTGAGAGAGACACCATCTGTCATTGCTTCCGGGGCCGGGTCATGTGGGGTGCCCTGAACCTGCAGCAGATGTCTAAAAATAGTCTTCCTTCCCTTGTGAATAAGAAGTGCCCAAGCATGGCGAGGCTTGCTATTTACCACCAGCGCTGGGTGAGCGCTCGCTCTGTGCCCGGCCGGCCCACGTCTGCTTTTCCTTCCACACGCTCGTGTGCTGTAGGCGCTGCCCCTCTTCTCCTGTAGAGGCCCCAGGAGAAGTGACTTGTCCAACTCTTAACAGCTCTCGGGCGACGGAGTCAGGCAGCCCAGCCAGGAGCCGGTGCTCCCAGCCCTGCGCGGTCCCAGGAAGCAGATGTTTCTTGCCATGAACCTACCTCCAGGCAGAGGCGCGGAAGCCAGGGCAGTTCAGCTGGACCGTCAGAGTCCCTGTGGGTTCAGCTGGACCATCAGAGTCCCTGTGGGTCGTCGCCACCCGCAGGCATCTCTGAGGTCTAGGAACGCAGGCCCCCCGTCCTGGGAGGTTTGGATCCCGAGGTCAGGGTGAGCCCAGTCTTCTGTGTCAGCAAGCGGACGCACCACAGGTGGCCAACTTAGAGCCCCCCTTGTTCTGTGGGCATTTGGGGTCCAGGGAGGGGAGAGCGGGTGAGGATGGGGAGGGCGGGGCAAGCGGAGTTGTGGAAGGGTGGGACCCCAGACCGTGGTGAGGGAGGGCGCACAGGCCTGCGGACCCCCAGGAGAAACGGATGCTGAGCTGGGGATGACTGTCCTCTGGCCCAACCGAACAGAAACGGCAGCAGATCATGCCTTGGCCCCAGAGTGGAGCACACGTGGGTCACAGCCGGCTTCAGAGGCGTGTGGGCCCTCTGGTTCTCTGTGGCGTTTGCCATGGGACTCCACGTTTCAACAGTTCTGTGCCATCTTTCATCCGGGGTCCCAGATCTCTTTGGGAACCTGCTGTCAGTTACTGGCCCTCAAGCGACCCCATGTAGCCTGAGTGTCCTGCAGATTTCTTTCCATCTGGAGCCTGGACACTGGCAGGTGCTTGCAACGTTCTTGGCGGTGTCCTGGACTCCCTGGCATTGTGGTGAATCTCTCTTGGGAAAGACTCTACATGTAAGGTGAACGGTGCCTAGGGTCCATCGGGTCTGCTGGGAATTCTAGGTTATAGATGGTACGGGCCAGAGTTCCTCAACCTTGGCACTGTTGACGTCTTGGGCCAGGTAGTTCCTTCTTGTGGGGCCGTCCTGGGCACTGGAGCGTGGCCGGCAGCACCCCTCAACCCGGCAGTATGTCGCCCTCCCCGCCGAGACCCATGCGGGTTGCGGACCGCGGCCCGGCTGAGCAGATGGAGGCGGATGCCTGGGCTGCTGAGGGCACAGTTTCTGGGTGACCCTCACTGAGACCTCCTCGGGAGGGGAGTAGGGGCCCATCGAGTAGGCTGCACATCCCTGGCTGTGGCTCCCGGTGTCTGTGCAAGGCCTCTTCCTTCACCCTGCTCCCTGTTTCAACTTAGGCTCTGGGGTAATGAAATAAAGCCCCAGATTTATATGTCTTATGCAATGCTCCTCATGGCCGTTTCAACAGCGTTGAGAAAAATGTGCAAGATTCCCAATGCTTCCGTTCATTACGCAGTCGCTCAGTGTGGCAATCTGAGAGGAGCCCACAATCTCAGCAGGAGCGGGGTGGGAGGGAGACGTGGGCGCCCCCCAGGGCTGGTGGCCACCGGGAGGGCGGCCCGCTGGTGAGAAACAGGGAAGGACCCACGTGGCGCTCCGGTGGGCCACGCTGGCGGGCGCCCATCCTCTGAGGGCGTCTCCCTGAGGTGGCCACACGCACCTGTGCTGAGGCAAGAGCCATCTCACGGGGCTTCTGGTTAAGCAGAGGACCTTTTCTTTGGGACATTCCAAGAAAACTTTTCAAAAATCTAGGAGTTCAGAAAATTTGGTGGAGCGTAAGAGCCACTTTTACCAGCGAGCTCTCCACCGTCTGCGGGTGTGCTTGTACGGCCCGCCTCGCGCTGTGGGCCAGAGATGGGGGATTGGAAAAGGCGGAGCTCGCTTTGTACCACCCTTGAGTATACCGAGGCTCTCTTACCTGCTCCTACTTGTTTAAAAGCATGCTGCCTCCTTTTCGTAAAGCTGAGGCTTGTGTCTCTCATCGACCAGCGCTGTGACGGGCCTAAATGAGTTAGGACGGACTTCGTAGCACACACATTTCAAATTCAGGAGGCCGTCGAGGAAAAAAATAGCATTTCGTCTTTAAAACGCAAGATGAGACAATAGCATCACATGGGGGAGCGTTTGTGGGCCCAGGTGCACTGCTGGCTGCTGACGAGCGCCACGGGCGGGAGACGCCGCTGGGGTGGAGATGGCCCCGGGCCTCGGAATCTCGTGTCTGCGCGCTGTTAACTCCGGAAGGGTCTTGAGAGATCATCAGCTAAGCCGATCTTTCAGAGCCGGCCAGAGAGCCCATGAAAAGGCTCAGGGCAGGGCTGGGAGCAAGGTACGTCTGACGCCCACCCAGGGCGCCTCCTGACCGCAGCGCCCCGCTTTGCGCCACGCCGTCCTGGCTCGCTTCACGGGTGTGAGCCTCGGATGAGTGATAGGACCGTCGGCCCCGCAGTTCTGGATAAAAACTAGCTGGTCCTAACATTGCCTCGAAACCCATACTCTTTACGGTCTGTGTGTAATGTGGATTAACCAGGGGTTCCCAGGGTGGGGTGGGGGGGACGGCGTCGCAGCGTTCCCTTCCCAGGGCACCCTCGGCCATGTTTGGAGACAGTTCTGGTTGTCACAGCAGGGGCAGGGGCGCTGCTGGGCTCGGATGGGTCAAGGCCAGGGATGCTTTTAGACATTCAACCACATGGGATGGCCTCCACCCTAAAGTACGACCCAACCCCAAAGAGCAATAATGCTGAGGTGGAGAAACTCTGATTTAAACTCATAAAAATTAGAAATTACTGTTAAATGTGTACATGGTTCACCTTCCTTAAAAAAACTAAATCCATGCCTGGTCTGAGATGCTGTTAATAAAACACCGAACACCGATTGGGAGGGACTGGAAACCATTGACTTGAGAGGGGAGTTTGTGTCTGTCAGAGAAGGGGGTGACACTCTCGTGCACCAGGAGGAACATTCTCCCGTTTGCCTCCGGCAGCCGCACCCAGGCTCAGGGCGTCAAGAGAGGAGCTGTGAGGTCTTGTCCCGGGGGTCGGGGTGTCACGGAATTCCTGCACGTGTGGCCCCCTGGTCACCTGCCAGTTACTGCGATGATGGCTGAAGATGCAGATTCCCAGACCTGAGCCACGCTTACTGAAGGAGACCCTCAGGGGGCGGGGCCCAGGGATCTGCTTTTCATGAGCTCCCAGGGCGCCGGCGGGGGTCTTGAGCTTGCGGACCCTTGCTGTAGGGGAGCTCCATCAGGCTCACAGTCGGGACCATGGTGTTTAACCCCCGACGGGGTCACCTTGGGAAGACTCGTGTTATCTTGGTGGGGCTGAGGATTCCATCCAGACCTGGTGTTCGCGGAGACTGGCAGGTGCGTCTCATCTCACCTGACAGCCCTGACCCCCTTGTTGGTGTGTCTGGATTCCAGTTTCGAATTCTTGAAACTGCCCGTCCACGTGTTCGTCTGAATGTTTTTCAGTTCTGCCCCTTCTGCCTTGTGGCTTTTGTAGGTTTCCAGCTTTGAGTGTCTGGTCGTAGTTGAGACTGTAAGGCCTGCAGAGGTCAGGGACAGCTGTGGAAAACCAGCAGGGACCGAGAACATTTCATTGCCTCTTAAACAGCGCCCTGGGGGTGGGCCGGGGAGGTTAGAATAAATGCCAAAATGCAAAACAAAATTTCTATTAAAAGTAGCTAGGCCGTGGATGACCGCATTCAGACTTCTTGCAAATGTTCCCTTTTCATGCTAAATTTTGGCTGGGGGTTGATTTGAAAAAGCAACAAATTGTTCTTTGTTTTGAACATTCTAGTGAAACCAAGTGCGACTTCCTCTTTGTGCTAGCTGACCTCAGGCTCCTCCTGGCCCTCTGGTCCAGGGAAGGATTCGCCAAGAGGCAGATCCAACATGTGTGTGTGGGGAGGAGCCACGGGCAGGGGCTGGATTCCGGCTCAGCTGGGTCGTCTGTGGGGGGGGGGGCTTCCTGGCATGGGTCTTTTTAAGACGGAGGTCCCCGAGTCCTGAAAGTCCCTGAATACCAGCTGATAGCGAGAGGTGACTGTCAGGGTGGCGAGAATGGGCCGGTCCTGACCTGGCTTTGGATATTCGTGGTGGGGGTGGGGCGGGCGGGCTGGCCTCCTATTTCATGTGCTCCTTTCTATCTCTTCAGGCCTGGGCAGTCTTCAAAGGGAAATTTAAGGAAGGGGACAAGGCTGAACCAGCCACTTGGAAGACAAGGCTACGCTGTGCTTTGAACAAGAGCCCAGATTTTGAGGAAGTGACAGACCGGTCCCAGCTGGACATTTCTGAGCCATACAAAGTTTACCGCATCGTCCCCGAGGAAGAGCAAAAATGTAAGTGTCCTTTATGGGCACTGAGCCCAGCAGAGGCTGCCCTGCCTGCAGCCCCTGCCGGAGAGCCTGGGTCTAGGGGGACGTCTGGGTCTGGGGGGGGTGTCTGGGTGTGGGGGGACATCTGGGCCAGTGGTTTTAGCCCAGCTGACAGTCCCCTGCTCTGCGTAAGCAGATGCTGAGAGCTCCTTCCCCTGACCCCGGCCACCACCCGCTGGCCAAGTGGCGGCTTCCCGCTGAGTGGGAGGAAAGGGTGGGGAGAAGGGTGGGGAGGTGGGGGGCGGCCGCCTGCTGCTCACCCCCCGCCAGACCGGGAGCTGACTGCGGGGCCTCCGGAGGCATCGTCACGGGGTTGGGCAGGGGTTGGGCAGGAGCAAGCGGCCTGGGCAGGGTAGATGAGGAGTTCCTTCTGTTTTCTCACAATGCCTAGGCGGGCTAGGGGACGGTCAGGTGGACGGAGGGGGTGGAGGGTAAAGTTCTTAAATGCATTGGGCGATGATGGTACCGTGGGCCTCGCTGCCAGAGATCAGATACGCCTCGGCACATGGGTAGATCCTGATCGTTACTCGGGAATTCCGGGAAGTGATGATTCCGGACGGGTCTTCCAGCTCTGAGATCCCCACAGAGCATTCGCGAGGAGATTAAAGCAGGAGAGGCCCAAACCTGCCTCCCGTGCCATAGCCTCGCTGCCGCGCCCTGGTCACACGTGGCTCATCGACCAGGAGGCTGCGACTGCTCTCGCCTCAGAAGCCTTCGCAAAGTGGGGTGCTGTGTGCGGATCCGAGCTGGCCCGGACACGAAAGCTCGTTATCGTCACTGGTTGAGAACATTCCTTGAACACACCCCTTAGCAGTTAGAGGTAGCCATTAGGCCGCTGCAGCCGAATGACCTGCTGCCTCCAAGCTCTTCAGTTGTCCCAGGCGCCTGGAAGAAAGCGAGTCCTCAGAAACTCTCTGGGGCTGCACGGATGGTCTGCATTTGAGCTCTTCCCACTGGGCGAGGGTTGACAGAGAATTAAAAAAAAAAAGTTAAAATTGTGACTCTCCCAAATCTGTAGTGAGCCTGGGTCAGAGAGTCCTGTAACTCCTCCCAGGGGAGCCAGCATAAGGACGGAGACCGTGGGACAGAGCATGTGAGGCTCGGGCGAGACTTGGTCTGGGATGTCCCACCCTGTCTCCCTCCTGCCACTGTGGTTTGGGGGGTCGTCTGAGCTGCTGTCGTTTGTAGCTTCACTGCTTGTAAATTAGCACCTAACTACTGAGTCATTACTGTCAGCAGTAAGTCAGACGAACCCACCTCCCCTGGGAGAACCCGACGACCTTGACAGGGAGGCCTCGACCTTGACAGGGAGGCCTCGTGCGTAATGCTCTGGGAGGGCTCTGCCAGGCCAGGCGTGCATCTTTCCTCCTCCCCTCCAAGTTCTGGAGGGTTTTTCATCAACATCAAATGAATTGTGCTTGGAGGGAATGGAGAAGTTTCTCTTCGTGCCCCCGCCCCCGGGGTCGGCCAAGCTTGAACTGGCAGGTGAGCCCAGCTTGTTTATAGCGTGGGGAGCAGTCGCATCACCTGCCAGGGCGGGTGTTACAGAAGTCGGTTCTCAGGGGGCAGAGGGACGCTGCATTTGCATAGTGTCTAAATGGACCCGCTCTGCTCTGTACTTCAGCGGTTCACAGGCTTCACTGGGGGTGCCCCCTTTACCCCCTACTTCCCCCATCCGCAGCTTCTAGCGAATTCTTGAGTCTGTCCAGGGAGAATCCAGATTCAGTAGGGATGGCGCGATGGGTCACTTAGGTGCTTGCTGGTTACAGGACACGGGTCACTGGATAAGGCAGATCTCTGGCCTGGAGTGGGGGGCCTGGTGTGGGGCGGCTCTGTGCCTGGAGGCCGTGCCTGCTGGAGCCAGGCTTCCTGGTGCCGCGCATGTACATGCCTGGTGTGTGTGCACAGAGCTGCGCTGTGTATTGGGAAAGGCCACAAAGACATTTCCTGTCAATTAACTTTAAAAAAATGACTCCGGTCTGCACACACATTTTGCCAGGAAATCTTCTGAGTGCCTTCAGACAGCCCGGCTTATGAGTGTAACCCACATGGGTGGTGAACGCCTGGCGTGAAGCGTGTCTGATAGGCACTCATTTTCCATCGCAGCTAATGGGGATGAGCCACATGGCAGGCCTTGTCCTCTGAGTGTTAGAAGCAGCAAATCCGACTTCTCCCTTGGACTTTGCCGGTCAGACACCTGAAGCAGCGAGGGGAAATGCTTTCTAGGCCTTTTCCAAACCAGTGAAGACACTGGCTTTTATTTCTTTCAACCAAGCATTAAAAACAGAACAAAACAAAACACCAACACTGATTCTGGCCTCGATGATAGCTGTGATGCCTCCGTGCCCCGTGTCACACGTCCGCCCGATTTTCCGCAGGTAAATTAGGCATGGCGACCCCTGGCTGCGTGAGCGAGATCACCGAGATGGAGTGCGGGCGTTCCGAAATCGATGAGCTCATCAAGGAGGTGAGCGGGCAGCCCCGCCAGCGATCTGGCCCTGGGCCGGGAAGCCGCGTCGCTCCTGCCTTGCCCTGCGGAGGCGTCCCGAGCCCTGGGCTCTCTCGGTGGCACCTCCAGCCCCAGGATGCAAGGCGAGGCCGGCCTCTGCCATCTGGCCAGCCCCTTCCCCTCGGTCCCCAGCTTCATTCCAGGGGCCGGGGCTGAGCTCCCTGCCCTGTGCCAGTGACGTTTGCTCCAGCTGTAAACTTGTTACATTTTGAACGTTTTGAGCGGCAGTGTTAGGAAATGCGACACGGAACCCCTTGGCTTCTTGGGAGCGCTGCCGTGAACAAAATGTAAACTCCCCACGTGGCTTGGGGTTGTCCTCACGGGGATGGCAGTGCTGGCGGTCCTGGCAGACAGCTGCCCATCTCAGACTCTGCCGCTGGCAGGCAGAGAATCAAGCCTGCTAGAATTGTATGTAAACTCAATCCATAGGCTGCATGTAAAGGCTTAATGGGGTCTCCTTAAGGAAAACACTTGGGGTTTTGGGTGCCAGTTTTAGGTCTACAGAAGCCCTGTTCTCTTACCATCCGCCTCTTACCTCTGTTTTTATGGCTGTTACCAGGTGGGCCTGGCAGAGCTAAAACCCTCCCACGTCGTCCTTGTAAGAGGTGGTGTGGGCGCTGCGGAAATTCTTCCCAGTACGTGGCAACAGTGCGATTTTTAGGGGTAACTTGGCTGTCAGAATGCAGATAGCAAAGTGCAGCCCCTCCCGGCAGCCGCAGCTGGGTGTGGGGGCAGGTGCGCAGTTTCTCGGCGGCCTCTGGCAGCAGACCGAGGGAACTCCTGGCTTGGAGTCTCCAGCAACATCCCATTTTCCCTGCGAGGCTTTTCTGCCGACTCAGCTGAGGCAGTGAGGTGGTTGCATTAGCACTCCGGGGTCCCAAGAAAAGCAGGTTTCAGAATATTTGCTCATCAGATTTCTCAGCCTCCGCTGAGGAGTGGGCCAGAGGTTGGCAGTCCAGGCGTGGAGAGAGAAGCAGGTTGCGCTGAGTCACGGCAGAGTCTGTCCAGCGTCACCGTTCATTGGCGTCCCAGAACCTTCTGCCTCTCCTGGGCATCGGGGCAGCTGGATGACCTGGCCATTCCGTTCTGTGACAGGCAGTTTCACAAAAAGGCCATAAACTGATGAGGGGTCCTGCAGAGGCTAATCGTTCAGGCACATGGTTTGGTCGCTAAGCCTGGTGGGTTTGTCTTGGATCTTTCAAGATGCAAAGTAAAACTTTCCTTTGTCTTGGGATAACGGTGACGGTGGCTTTGGTGAAGTCTAAACCTTCATCTGTACAAACACCGGAGTCCCACTCTGGAAGCCCAGTGACCACGGTGCTCTTGTCTCTCCCCGTTCCCACAGCCTTCCGTGGACGACTACATGGGCGTGGTCAAACGGAGCCCCTCCCCGCCCGAGGCCTGCAGGAACCAGCTGCTCCCGGACTGGTGGGCACAGCAGCCCAGTGCAGGTGAGGATGGGACTGCCGCATACACGGGGGG